>NC_045718.1:12188835-12488835 GCF_009834535.1 Camelus ferus | reverse complement strand
GCTAATGAACAGCATATTCTGTTTACCTGTTTTTCCTTATGGTAAGACTGCGAACTACTGGTTCAACTGTCTAAAAGCTCAAGTAAATATGGGAGAGACGGAAGCGGGTGGACATCCTTGTAACGAACCACGCTGTCCTGCAGGATGCTCGTCTTCACACCAGCACCAGAACTACAGGGTCTTCCTTCTTCCTTTTTTTAAAATAAGACGTCTGGTAGCAATGGGGGTTTTATTTGTATTGTTAAAAACCAGTTTCCTCGCTCAAAGAATAGCTGATATCTCAGACTGCGACTCAGCTTTCAAATAAGGACAGAAACAGAACACTGAATTCTGAACCCAAATAGCAAAGCCTCCTGAGAATGGCTTTTATAGGCACTGCTTGCTTCCAGTGAAAAACAAACAAAAAACTCCTGCTTTTCAATCTAAGTTTTAATAGCTTGTACGTTTTGGCTGTTGGCAAAGCTTTTTTCCCTTATTAAACATTTACTGAGGTGTTAAGCTAGCTTAGTTTACCGAAGTAACACTTTTTCTGTGGTACACCTCAAAAATCAGTCACCCTACGATGTGGTGCTTGAGTGAAGGAGGATGTTAACAGATGTCCACGGTGAAAGCAGTTAACGTGGCCTCTGTGAACAGCCGCTGCTCGGGGCATGGAGAGCTGCCGTCCTGCCTAGAAAGAGGAGGAGGGGAGGGAAGGGAGGAATGAAGCGCTGCGTGGCCAGGGGTCAAGTCTCCTCCCGCATCTCACGGCCCCCAGCCTCGATTCACACAGCTGGTCCCTCCTGCGTCTGGTCACACTTTCCTCTAGGAGCCTCGCCTGCCCCCACCCCACCCGGTTGGTCCCATTCGCTTTGGCTGATTCTCCAGTTTCCAGCCTCTTCTCTTTTATGTCTCCATGTGTTCCCTTGGTTTATTAGCTCTCAGATCTCCTCCCAAAGATATCTGGTGTCTGGCCCCAGTTCTTCTAGATGTTCTGGAGAATGTGGGGTGCTTGGCAGCCACTTGCCCCCCCGAGCCCTGGTCACCAATGCAGGGGCCACGAGAAGGGTCCTTCCTGCTTACTCGTTCAGGGACAGTAACCTTTCCCAAGGCTGCTCTGTGCCCACAAAGGCCCCCCAGGCAGCCACTTGGCTGTATGTGTGCATCTGTGTGTGTGTCTGTTCCAGACTCTCATGTTTCGTCGAATCTTGGAAACCAGCTAAAGCAGAATTCCGGACAAGGAAATGTCTCTCTTGTCCGCTTCACCCCCTCCCTCCACCCCCTAGTCCTTCCTCCTTCCTTCCCCGTTCACTTAGAAGGTGAGCAACCAGCCTCTTCTCTCTGGCTGGCTGCCTGCGTCCAGTGCAGACAGAGGTGAGGGGCTGGCAGGACAAGCGGGGAGGTGAGTGCTGGGCTGGGCTCTGCAGGGCCTGTGGGGACCCTGGGGGACGCACCCAGCCTGTGGGGAGGGCAGGCGGGGCAGTGGCAGCCGCAGGTGAGGGCGGCGTTGGAGGAGGGCCTAGCTCTGCTGCTGGAGCTGCTGTGTGACCCTGAGTAAGTGGCTGCTCCTCTCTGGGTCAGTTTCCTAACCTGCAAAATGAGGGAGTTGGACTAACCCAGAGGTTTCCCAGCAGCTCCTGGGAGCCAGATTCTGAGGGCCCCGTCGGGCCCACTGCCCCTTTCGCACGGCCGGCTTCCTTCTTGCTGGTCTGGGTGTCGGCCCGCCCTGAGGTGCTGCCCGGGGACATTAGTGTTCCGCTGAGCTGGCGGCAGCGTCTGCAGGGTGCCCAGTTAGGCTGGGGGACGCCTGTTGGGGGTCACGGAGCATGCTTCGCCCTGTGGCCCTGGTCTCATTAGCCCCGTGTTCTAACCACCGACTCGGTGGCCCCAGATGGGACGAGGCTCAGGACTTCCGCACCTGATGCTCCACAAGCCCGAACTCTCTCTTCATCCACCTGTCTGCCCCGCAGCCCAGCGCACCCGACGTGCGGTCCTAGCGGGCCCCGGGCAGCAGGGGCTTCTGAGGCACCGGAGGTCGAACGAGGCCCAGCACAGCCCTCGAGTCAGGCCCGTCCTACCCTGTCCTCAGCTCCGGGGAGCTGCCCAGAGCGCTTGGGCTGGCCCCGAGGAGGCCGGGTTCTGCCCCGGGGCTGCCACAGACATGCCGCGTGACCCTGGGCGAGTCTCCGTGGGCCTCGGTTTCCTCATCTGTGAACTGCACTTAGAGCCCTGAGCTCTGCCTGTCTCGCTGGGCGAAGTGAACAACAGCATGGACGGTGGGCACCTAAGGCTTCGACCAGTAACAGGGCTGTTTGGCGGCCCCTCCAGCAGAAAGACTGTTGTTGTGATTAATAATGTCTGCTTGCTCTTCCTCCGGCCGTGAGGTGAGGCCTGAAGGCTACTGTGTCTCCAGGGTAGCCTGGACTCCAGGGGGAGCCAGGTCCTGGGCTGGGTCAGGCACGAAGGGGCCGGAAGACACAGCTTCACGGCTCAGCACGGAGGGGCTGTGGGCCGCCTGGGCGTGGCGTCCGGGACACGCAGCAGTGGGACTCGGGAGACCCCCCCACCTTGCAGTCGGGGTTTCCAGTGGCTCCTGGCACCCCCAGTTCCTCAGCAAGTGTTCTGGGGGTCCAGAGGGCTTGCCACCCTCTTGGCCAAAGATGGTTGAACTGTCCCTTTGTCACTCCTACCGTAAGTGCACCCGCTTCCCGCATAAAACCGTTTCTTCACCAGGAGTTACACTTCCCCGGGAATCACATCACCCCTGGGGACTATCGGGCAGCGAGACAACGAATCCACACGTGGTTTCCAGTCACCTTCTGTTCCCAGTCTGGGGACCGTGATCCGCAGAGCTGCCCGCACCCGAGGCGTGTGCGTTCCTGTGTTCCTGACAACTTACCGAGGAAACGCATATTGATTTCGAATCTGTAGTTTGAGCTCACATTTTGGAGCCAATACACACTTTCAGGAGGCCCCAGACCTAGTGTATTAACAATCTGGGCTGCAGGCAGGCGGTCTCTCTCCCTTGGGCCGAGGCTCAGCCTTCTTCCCTGGCCTCCCTGACCATCACCCGCTGAGAAGTGACCAGGAGGTCAGGGCCATGGGATCGAGAGAGGTGTCACTGTCCTCCCAGGCTGGGAAGGGTCATCTCCAGCCTTCCCTAAGTATTTCCAGCCTCCTCTGGGGGGTGCCCACAGCTGTCCATCCATCCAGGCCACACTTGGAGGTTATTACCCCCGTGTCTTAGAAAGTTCCATGTGCCGTCTTGTTCCTTATGGGCCTCTTGAGGTGGGGGCCCCCACATCCTTGGCTTTTGTGACCTCTAGCCCGTCCCGCAGGACCCGGGGAGAAAACGCATCCAGCAGACGCAAGCTCCTTTGCGGCCCCGGAGATCGCAATCCCCCAGGTGCCTGCCCGGGAGTGTTCCCCTGGGGCGCCTTTCCCTCTGCAAGCCGTGTGACGTCGGGTGCGTCTGTCCCCTCCCTAAGCCCCACGTCATTTATGTGTAACATGAAGGCAGCACCACAGCGTCCTCTGCCCGGTGCTGCCCTTGGTCCACGCCGGGCGCAGGGCCAATGAGAGGAGACCCTGGAAGGAGGGGCGCGGCCCCATCCGTCCTCAGCGGCTCCCCAAATAATCCACTGCTTGAAATTGTTCAAAGAAACGCCAGCAATTTATTGATTCCCTGTATTTCCAAAAAAGCAAACACATAGTGTATCCCCCAGGGAAACTGGGCCCAGCCAGCCCAAGGTTCTTATACAAACACGGAACACAGGGGAGGGTGGCCGCAGAGGAGCTCTGGACATCTGCAGTGCCCTGGACATCGCCCTTCTGCCCCCCACCCACCTAGACAGAGCCCCTGCCTTGGCCGTCCCAGCTTGCCCCCTCCCGCAGCTGGGGTCGCACTGCTGGGCTGGCCCCACTGGGCAGGCTGCTGGTGGCCAGTGACCAGATCTGCCCTAGCACTGGAGGCCCTGGGTCGGGGCAGGGACAGGGAGACACTGAGGGTCTGTGTCTTTGGCCCCACGTAGGAGTGTCTTGTTTTGGGTATCGAGCCTGGGGCATGAGGCCAAGATGCAGCTGACACACGGAGCTGTGCCTCCCTGGGGCCTGGATGCGGACGGCCCAGCAGAACCCTGGCTCCTGTCTCTAGAAGATGCACCTGCAGGCCCCTCCCAGTTTGGCCTCTTCCAAAGTGACAGTCCCGGTTGGCTGGCCGCAGAAGTCACAAGAGAGATGACCAAACCAGGCCTGGCTTAACTGTCCCCCTCACCTACTTGGGTCTGAAAAACTGCCCATCCCCAAGGCGAAGGCTGGGCTGGGCTTCCTCACCTGCGAGGGAAGGAGGGCTTCGAGCAGTCAGGGCCGCGCCGAGGGAAGGGCGCCTCCCGGGGTGGTCGTGAGCTCACTGGTCAGGGGCTGTCTCCCTCTCTCCCTGGACAGTCCTCTCACACTGGGGACCACAGGCCTCTTCTTTCCTCCAGGAGGTGAGCCTGTGAGCACGGGGTGTGGTCTGTGCGCCCACTGATGGACCCCGAGAGCTTACACCACTGCTGGCTCTGCAGCGTTTCTTTAAGAAACGAATTCCTCTGGGCCCCGGGGGCCAGCAGAGCGGTCACCCCGAACCTACACCCGGGACAGTCTGCTGGGACCAGCTGCCCCCTGAGAGGGAGGCGCGGGCCAGGAGCAGATGTCCACCGTGAGTGACGGGGAGGGGGTGACAGTCCCAGCAGCAGAGGCCGGTCGGCCGCACACGGCCTGTCATTGTGTGTCTGCCCCCTGAGTCCCGCTGCCAGGTGTCCCAGCAGACAGGTCCTGGGCCCAGAGGTGCTTCCGGTTCTGCCTCCTGGGGTGAGCAGTGGGGCCGGACTAGGGGGAAGTGCGGGCGGGGAGGAGACTTGCGGGGAGGAGGGAGGAGCACCTTCAGTGCCAGAGGACCTAGGCTCCGTCCTGCGTCCCGTCATCGCTGCTGCAGGGCCGGGAGGCTGCAGCCAGGAAGGCCTGGGGATGCCACGGCCTGCCCCCATCGTGCAGGACAGACTCAGGGCTATTTGCACAAGCCTTTCCCTCAGGAGGCCCCTCCTCTGCTTCTCACCCGAAATGCAAAGGAGTTGGGGTCTCGGTGTGGCAGGTGCCTCTGATGGGCCTCTTTTATCACATCCCCTGTGGTTTTCACAAACACAGAGCAGGGACAGATGGCTGGGGCTCCGGGGAAGGAGCAGAGACAGCCATGGCTGGGCTGGCTGGTGCTGTGATGTGACAGTCCCTTCTGATCTAGCCAAATCCCTTCCTCCAAGGCTCCCGGGACCCAAAACACCCACTCACTTGAATGTCGGCCCATGCACTGGGAAGTACCCTCCTGGCTAATTCCCACTGAGGCTGGAGCGGGTCGCTGCCCAGCCTAGCCTGCCCACCGCCCTCACCCCAGGAATATGGAGACCAGCAGCCGTCCCGACAGCTCCTGGGCTGTGAGCACCACGCTGCCTTCTTCCTCCTGCAAAAAGTAGGTGACAAGCCCCCTGAAGGTAGGGGCTTCACAGGCCGAGGCTTCTCTGACAGGCATGCAGCCTGAGAGAGTGGCCAGCCCCCCTCGCTGGCTCTGACTCTTGGGGCAGACTTCACATAGCAAAGCAAGCAAGCCTGTCCTGGCCTGTCTTCAGGAGCCCACGCCCCGCCCAGCCCCGTCCCCGTGGCACTGCGGGGAGGCCGCCACAATCAGACAGCTCAGTTTTCCCAGGAGATACACTGAACCCTGCCAACCTCCCTTCCTGCAAAGCTGCCTCCTAAGAGGAGGAGCCCCAGCCCCAGCTACTCCCGCCCCCTGCAGGACACCTCGTGGGCCTGGCCCTGGGGAGGACCCCTGCCCTGGCATGACACACTTTGGAAACCAGGGGCAGCTAAACCAACAGTACACGGACATGCCCACGAGGGCATGTCGTGCCCGGCTGCAAGCCAGCAGCTCGCCCGGCTCTGCAGTCTGAGGTCCGGCTGTCAGCACTCGTGCATGCACGTGCACACACACACGACAAACGCGTATATGTACCATTTCTCAGCGAAAGAAGTATTAACATTAGATGTAAGCCCCCTTAACTCAAGAAAAGCCCCCCCGCCCTCCCCAACCCCCATCGCCTGTCAGTTCCCCCAAGGAAAAAAAAAATCTAAAAATAAATCCATCATCCGCGGCGTCCCGGTTTGCTCTCAGCTGCGTTTGAATGTTTCCAAATACTGCACAGGTGGACAGAATAACCCCTCCAGCAAGGCCTGGGTCTTCTCAGCTGGGTCCAATCACTTCTGGAAAAGGAGGAGGCCTCCGGTCAGCAGCCAAGGAGATGCATCCACACTGCCATTCTCATCAGCACATCCCTCCTCCCACCATGCGCCCCGGGCCCGAGACCGGGGTCAGGCTGTCCCTGGACACGTTCATAGGCTGCTCCTGTTGGGTTAGAAGCTCGTCAGCCTCGCCCCCCGCCCACCCTGTCCCTCTGTGGTGCCCGGCACACCGCAGTACTAAGCACCTAGGCTGTGCCCATCAGGCACCTGTCAAATTCGGCTTCTCTCCTCCTGCCCTCCTGTTGTCGGAGCCTGTCTGCCAGGAGAGGGTGTCCGAGGTCTAAGTGAACCTTTGTCTGGACCAAAGTTGTAGCCCTCCCCCCACCAGGAGCCTCCTCAGGTGCCGGGATTGGGGTGCTGGCAGACACCAGGGCACCAGGAAGTCCCCCTTGAGCTCAGAAGACCCTGTCTTCACCCCTGACTCTCTGCAGGTGGCTCCACCCCAGGGCCGCCTCTGGTGACCCTCGAGGGTTGACGATGCCTGGTTTGAGTATCTGAGCCTGGCCCTGGGCTTACCTGCCTCAGAATCACTTTGGATACTTATTTTAAAATGTATTTTCCTGGACCCAGGAGCTACAGAGTCAGAACTGCTGAGTGGGGCCAGGAGCGTGTGCAAGTGTCCCAGCGAGGCTAATGAAAGCGCAGGCTTACAAGTCTTTGTCAGAAATACTGGATCTGAGTTTTTCACCTCTAGATCCATCAGCTGGACATCAGCGTGTCCACACGAGACGTGTGCAGAGACTGGGAAATGGGCCGTATCAGGGACAAGAAGGTGAGCTGCAGAAGCCCAACGCTGAACAACATCCTGTGTGACTGCAGGGGCGCCATTCACACTGCAGTCCACTAGACGGCACCGCCTGGGTTGTGCAGTGTGCGACCTACACGGCCATACCAGCAGCTCTGCCAGACCTCTGGCCTGTGATGTGACCAGGACACTGCACGTCCCTGATGTCCTGGGGTGGGACAGGCAGTGGCACCCTGGCCAGGTGGTCCATGCGGCTGTCCTCACAGACCTCGTGTCTGCCGACCAAAGGCTGCGTCTGCGTCCCTGGGGAAGTGGCCTGGCCCCTTCTGAGCCTGGCTGAGGCTGCTGTGGGGTCCTGGGCATCCCTGCCCGGGGGGCTGGCCCTTACCTGGAAGCTGGACTTCCCTGGGCAGCCTCCTCTTAGAACCGGGACGTGAAGTTCCTGAAGCTGCTGGGCCCGGCCAAGGTTCCCAGCATGTTCCTGTCGAGACCTTGCTGCAGGGGAGAGACAGCAGCTGCTTGAAACATCCTAGGATGGATGGTGTGAGGCGTCCTGCAGGGCCCGAGACTGCCCCCCGAGGGCCCCTGGGCTTGCCCAGGCCCTCAGGACACGCTGTGTGTGTGTGTGCCAGGGCTAAAGCCGGTCCAAATGTGCAACCAAACACAAGGCCACTCACGTCTGTGAGCCAGCTGAGATGTGTCTGGAGGTCCCCCAGCACACGAGTGCCCCACCTGCCTCCGCAGGAGTTTGCATCAAGGCAGGAGGATTTAGCTAATGCTGGTTCCTCTTTACACAGAGCAAGCACCAAGATCAGAGCAGAAGAGGTGTTTGTTTTCTGCCTTCTGACTGTTCTGCTTTCTTTAAAAACCCCAACAAGAGCTCTGGGCAGGGAGGTCAGGCCCAGCAGCCTCGGAGGGGCACTGGGAGGAGCCCTGATGGGAGACTGGAGTCTGGAGGGGCTGGCTGGGGTCCAGGAGAGGGACCACGTCTCCCAGTCAGGGCTCCCCCCAGCCCCGCCCAGAAGCCCTGCCCGCTCCCTGGCTGACCTGTCTCTGACTGTAGCCACAGGGTGTCCGAGCCGGAAGCCTGAGCCCCGCCAGCCCCACGGTCCCACTTCTTCTGTCTCCTGCCCGTTAAGGCCACCTCACCCCTGCCCACACCACAGAGGAGGGGCCGGGTTGGTGTGAAGCCCCGACAGCACAAGGCCTGGCTCTGCGGCTGGAGAGGCGGCAGATGCCGAGGATGGAGGAGCAGGGCCATCCCTGGACAGGTCCAGCAGCCCCGTCTCTCGCCCCCTCGGCCACACAGCGTGGGGAAGCAGTCTTCTGAGAGCTGCTTTCACCCTGAAACTCTCTCCTCCAAACCCCCAATGTCTCCCCAGGGCCAAAAGCAAACTCTTTAGTCTGAACTTGAAGGGGTAACCTAGACCAAACCTGCCTTCCCAGCCAGAGCACACCCACGCCCCCAAGTGAATGCCGTGCCTTTTGCCCACCTGCTTTTCGGTTCGCTCCCGGGGGGCCCACCCCAGACCTGACACACTTCATCCGTCTCCTCTGCCCTCCACGCACCCCGCACCTCCTCCTCAGACCCTGGGCTGAGCAGCGTGGGAGCCTGGGCCACGTCCACTGTCACGTGCGTTCGTCTGGAGTGAGGCTCAGTCTCCCTGACCTGGTGGGGCCTGAGATCTACCTCTCTCTTCCTGATCCATGCAGACCCAATCCAGGGCAGGCAGAGTGTGGGAGAGCCTTGCCAGCAGGGTCAAAGGTGTGGGCCTTACCTGTCTGAGGATGCCCTGCAGCTCCTTGCTGGCCCACATATCAGACAGGAGGAGTCGGGCAGCCTCTGCAGCCCTGGGCGAGGCACTGGGCAGATGAGAAGTTCATCTGGGGGTGAGACTCCAGGAGACTCGGCGTGAACACCCCTTCCCTCCACCCTCACCTTTCCGTGGGGGGCCCCAGCGTTGCCTCAGAGAGAAGCCCCACTGAGGGTCCCACTACACAGTGGGCACAACCCCTCGCCCCTGCCCACCTGGAGGTACCCCAGGACTGTCTCTGGAACTCTCCATGCCCACCCCCGGCCTTGTCCCAGGAGGAGAGCAGAATAAAGTTCCCACACAGCTGAGTCTGCTGCTCCGTGCCTCCTGCTGGCCCACGAGGACTGAGTGTCCCTCAGGTTCCCCGGCCCAGAAGTGTGCTGCCCAGAGGCCGCACTCAGCTTCTGGAACTTCCCTCCATTGGAGCTGTCCTGCCCCGCCCACCTGCTGTCCTGCCCCGCCCACCTGCCGGCCCTGCCCCGCCCACCTGCTGCGACACAGGTTGATGACATTGTTGATCATACTGCTGGAGAAATGCTGCTTGGCCACCTGTGGCTGGGAGGCCATCAGGTTCCTCACGGTGTAGCAGGCCGAGGACAAGATGTCTTCCGAGTTGCTGGTGTTGCCAGTGTGACTGGTGAGGAGCCTGGTCACCTCTGGGAACACCTGGTTCCCTGGAAGAGAAAGGAGTGGAGGGCACAGGGTCAGATGACCGGGGGCTCCCCTTGGGACCACAGTCCTGGGCTGCCCTCAGCGGGGATCCTCGCAAGGTGGCCCCTCAGGGCTCCATTCTAGCTCCAACCCAGGGCTTGGGAAGGGGTGTGACCTCACATACCTGCTCCGCATCCCCGGGCGACTGCCCCTTCCTACCCCCAAGCCTCTCCTGGGCCGGCTTCCCCCCACCCGGACGCTCCCCTGGGGAGTGGTGAGAGGATGACCGACCGTCCAGCGGGCTCTGGAAAGCAGAAGTCCTTCCAGAGGGGTGGTCTGGCCCGTGTGGGCACTCACCCATCACTCGGTGCAGCACTGGGTGGCGGGACATGTTGCTCAGCAGGGAGGCTCCAGACCGCACCACGTCGGAGTTGCCGGATTGCAGGAGGCGGGCGATTTGAGGCAGGCCCTTTTCCTTCAGCCCAATCAGCTGGCTCATGCCGCTGGACATCTGAGGAGAAGGAAGAGTGAGGCTGTCGCCTGGACTTCAAGGCACCACAGCAGGCAGAAGGGGGCCAGTAACCCCAAACCGAGACCCCCCAGAGCTACTGCTCTTCTCTTCCATGTGGGAAGCCCTGGCAGACAGACACAAACCTGCTCTTACACTGGCAACTGCAGAACCCACGCCCCGGCAAAAAGGCACCTGTGCCTGGACCCCAGGTGAGGGCTGAGAGGGAAGTCCGGCCCCTCACTCGGGGGGTGCGGGCAGAGCCAACCTCCAGACTGAGCCAGTCCCAGCGGCCACCGTGTGGCCCACTGCGTGGCCCACTGCCTCTGCTCTGTCTGCCGCACGTTCCCAGCAGTATCTGCTCACCTGAAGCCTAGGTCGACACACCTGTCACCTAAAGAGGTGCTGACCACCTTCTGCCACCTTCCCTGCCTCTGCAGAAGTCAGGACGGGTTTCTCGGAGCTTAGCTGAGTCAAGGATGGGTAAGCATAGGACTGAGCCACGTGGAGAGGCAAGCCAGGTCCCCCGGAGGGAGGTTATCCCATCCGGGCCTCTGGCAGCAAAGCTATCCTAGCCGTCACCTGGCTCAGGTTGGTCTGGGTTTCTCGAAGACCCTCCACCCATCCTCTCACAGCGGGAAGGTCCTGCTTTGCCCCCAACTCACCCTTGTCCTGCTTCCGCCCGCCCTGCTTCCGTCCTGCGCAAAGGTGAGGGAGGGTTGGCTGCCTCTCCATCTCCTTGTTTGCTAACATGCCTCCTACAGCTCCACCCACTCCATTATGTCCTCCAAACTAACTGGCCTCGAAATCTTTCCTAATTCTGCCCCATCTTCCTCCGGGCCTGCCTATACCCTCTTTTCTCACCTGCCAGTTCCGCAAACCAGACATCCCTCCTGCCATAAACATACCCATCATCCCGGTCCCCTGCCTCCCCCCACCAGGCACAGTCTGGGGCTAGCACGGGGCCAGGAACCATGGGCCAGAGGGGATTCTGTGGCACAGACAGAATCCAGGAGGCCTGGGTTCCACAGCCCCATCCTCCACCTGGGTGTCACCTCATGTCCCCAGGGCCCGGCCCAGATGGCCCACTCGGGCAGGAACAGGCTCACGGGGAGACCGGGAGCAGAGCCTGGATTGCAGCTGGAGGGACTGGGCGGGCGGGGGGGGGCTGCGGAGGGGTCGGGGCGGGCTCGGGGGCGCTGCGGGCGGCGCTCACCAGCCCCTTGCTGGCCGTCAGGTTCTGCAGGGCCCCGGCGCAGGCCTCCAGCGTGGCATCCTTCTTGCTCTTGCCCATGAGGTTCAGGTAGGTGCGGACGGCGTCCGAGTGGTACAGCAAGCTGCTGCCCGTGGGGCTGGGCTCCTCCTCAGGCAGCGGGCAGTCGTAGTTGTTGTTCTGCGGATGAGAGGCAGGTCGATAGGGGCCAAACCCACGCATCCGCTCCCCAACCTCAGGGCCGCGGTTCCGGACCAGGGAGCACCCGCCACCCCTCCTGCGTGCACTGTGGCTGGGGCATGGGCATGGGCATGGGCATGGGGCATGGGGCAGAGGGCATCCTCCGCGCTCCAGGCCAGCCTCCGCCCCGACCTCCCAGCTGTGAGGCTGCTTCGGGTCTCACAACAGGATGCCTCCTCCCCTCCCAGAGTCAGACCCTGAACCTGACCCGCTCTGGGCCAACAGGGGCGGTCCAGGACCCAGCTTCCACAGCCTGCCCAGTGGAGGCAGGCGGCCCCTCCCTCCACAGCACCCCTCTGCTTCCGGGGTGACCTGGGGAGCTCAGGAGGCAGTGGGAGGCAGGCTGGCCCGCAGCCCTCGGGGTGAGGGAGAAGAGGGGAGGTTTTACTAACACACGGTGAAAGACCAAGGCCTGCAGACAGAGGGCTGGAGCTTTAGGCTCTAGGGGGTCTGGGCTCCGTGGTCCCAAGAACACAGCCCCCCTCCGTGGCGTGTGGAAGGCGGAGGCCCCTCCCAGCTCCCAGGGCAGCGGTCCCCCGGCCAGGGTTTAAGCAAGGGCCTGACCCCTGGGGCTGGTCTCAGGCCCCGGCAGGGCAGAGAGGGGAGGTGGGCGGGGCAGGGGGCCCCGGGGGGCCTGGCGGGCGGGCTCACCATCATCCTGTCGCTCTTGTTGCTGAAGCAGCCAGTGGAGGACTTCTCCGTGTAGGCGTTGCGGGCATTGTACTCCAGCTGGCGGTAGCGGGTGGGCACCTCGGCGTCCAGGCGATAGGAGAGGTTGTGCAGGACGCACATGCAGTTCTCCACAGACTGGGGGCCAAGCAGAGCTCGCGCTGAGCCCCTGCCAGGCCCCTGCCGTCACCAGCGAGAGGGCCGGGCCCCACGGCTGCTCTGGGACGGGGGGGGGGGACAGCATAGGCCCTGCCCACCGCAGTCCGAGAAGGCCCCCAGGGACGCTTCCTGGGACCCGGGTTTGAATCGGGTCCTGCCATTTCCAGCTGTGTGTGTGGATGACCTGCTCTGCCTCTCTGGGCCTCAGTTTCCACCAGCTTCACTGGCTACTAGAGAGGCTACCCACGGAAAGGACCCACAGGAGGCCCAGCACATCGTAGGACACAGACAGTGGCTACCGTTTCTGCGGCTCTGGCCAACATGCAAGGGTCAGCCTGGGCTCTGGAGGACACACCCCTTCAGAAGCAGCCCTGAGCAATTCAGGTTCAAAACCATCAAGTCCCCAGGAGTCCACCATCCCCTCTTTAATGGCGGGACCTCCGTCCTGCTGTGTGGGAGGGCCTTGGCCTGCAGTTTATCTCCTGCCATGGTTTCCCCTTTCTGTCTGTCTGTCTGTGCGGGTGTCCAGAGTCCCGAGGGGGAGGGAGGGTGGCTCTGCCAGGAGCCTTCTGGTGAGGCAGTGGGAAGACAGGAGTGGTGCTCAGGGAGGAGCGGAGACCCTGGGGCACCTGTGTATACCCCTCGAGCTAGGGGCAGCAGGTGCTCACGGAGAGCTCGCCCGGCGCCAGGTGCTCTCTCCCTGTTTTATCAACTAATTGAGTCCTTAAAACAAGCCCTGAGGTGGGTACAACGGTGGCCACCTTCATTTGAGCAAAGGGCAAACTGAGGAAAAGAGGCCACAGAAGCCCCTGCATTCACAAAGCCTCTAAGTCAGGGAGGATCTGCCCCTGTAGCCACCACCCCAGCGCCAGCCTGCCCACCCCCCCAGGGAGGGGTCAGGGAACTCAGCATCCAGATGTCCCCTCCCCTCCGCTGGCCAGGGCTCTGGGCTCCTTCCCACCATCAGGTCACGCCTTAAGAGACTCCCAAGAGTGCAGACCTGCCCTTTGGAGTCCGGGAGAGAGAAATGCCAGGACCTGGAGTCCCAGGCCACCCTCACTGGTCTGAGAGGAGTCTGGGGGCCGGGTGCCACCTGAGGGCTACCTCACCTTGTCGTCACAGCGGCTGGCTGCCACGCAGTTCTGGACATAGGCGAGGAGGGAGTCAATGAGCCCAGTGTAGTTTCGCATCGTCTGTCGGCCAGCGTCCGAGGAGCTCAGGTTCCTGACGGAGGAAATGGGGAGGGGGAAGCAGGGAGGAGAAAGAGAGGGGTGGAGAGAGGGGGAGAGGGAGGGGGAGGGAGAGAGCGTGGTGAGGGCCATGGGAGCGGAGAGAAGGGGCCGAGGGGAGGGGGCGGAGGTTGGAGGAAGAAGGGGCGGGAGAGGAAAGGAATGAGGGGGGAAGCAAATGACGGCAGAGGAAGGAAGGAGACATCACGCAGCCAGTTCTGCTCAGGCCCGGCAGAGGCGGGAGGGGGCCTCGTGGGAACTCGCTCTCCCACCCTTCTCCCTGCCCACTGGGGTCCCAGGCCCGCAACTTTTATGTGTCCACAGCTCCAGGGTAGCTGGCAGCCCGGGGCACACACCTGCCCTCACGGGCACTTGCTGAATGGGGGCTGGAAGCTCCGCCTGCCCCGTCTCTTCCTGGGGGGCAGCAGGAGCTCTGTGGGCTGCCGGGCAGGGGACCAGAGCCAGGGTTTCTGCCCATCCCCGTGGAAGCTGCTCTGCGCCTGGTGGGCTCACTCCCCAGCAGACCGGGCCCCCTCCGCTGGTGGAGGTGGGGTGCAGCGGCTGCTGCCCCACCAAGTGCTTGAGTACCTTTCCACCTCCCCAGCCTCTCGCTCCCTGCAGGGGCTCCCGGGGGCGGGCAGAGAGGAGCACGTGCCTGCTGTGCCCTGGTTCTGGGGCTCCCAGGAGCTGGGGGCGACAAAGCCCTGCTAGAGCAAGGCGTGACCCTCAGGGGGTTTGTTCCTGGGCTCCACCTCCAGACCCGCCCGCCCCCCCAGCCCGCAGACCTCCCTCCAGAAGGAAGCACACCCAGGTCCCTCTGACGGCAGCCGCCAGCGCCTTTGCCACACCCAGGGGCAGAACTCAGGAAACTCTGGGCAAAGCAGTAACATCTCTACGCCAAGGAACGTGGCAGCTGGTGTCAGCGCCGCAGCTGGGAGGTGACTCACTGGGAGCCAGTGAGGAGACATGTATCTAAAAGAACGCTCTTCGAGTAGCACAAGAAATGCCTTCCTCGTGGGGTGGGGCAGGGGGTGGTTGGGTGGATGCACGTGGATGGAGATGGGTGATGGGAGTTTGGATATTCAGATCCAAGCGTTCCCACTCTTGGGCTCCTCCTCAGAGGGGGTTGTGGGGTCCTGAGCCTTATCCAGTCCCAGGGAAGTTAGGAACGCTGGGCTGTCTGGGAGTCCACCGCGAGGCCAGGCAGGTGAGAGCCCCCTGCCTGGCTGAGCCTTGGCTGAACCTTGGCTGAGAAGGGCCGCCCTCTGCCCCCACCTCAAGCAGCCCGTGGCGTTGAAGAAGACCTCGGGGTCCACGGCCTCCCGGGCCAGGTTGCTGTTGCCGTCACACCAGCCAGAGAAGGGGATGATGACACGGTCGGCCAGGACCGGCAGGGCTTCGGCGACCAGCTCCTCCTTCAGCTCGTCCGCAGAGGACAGGTTCCAGAGCAGCCCTGCAGATGGGGGCCGCCAGGTTCAGGAGACCGGACCAAGTACCCCCAACTTGGGCCAAACACGCCTCGCGCCCTAGTCTGTGGTCTGACCGGCCCCTCGTCTCAACTAGACTTCAGGCTGTTTGAGGGCGCAGCGTCCGGAGTTCTCTAGGCAGGTCAAAACTGTGCAAAAAGCATTTGGGTTCTTTTTTGTTTTTTGGGTTTTTTTGAGGGGCATAATTAGGTTTATTTATCTATTTGTTTATTTTAGTAGAGGTACTGGGGATTGAACCCAGGACCTCGTGCATGCTAAGCACACAGCTCTACCACTGAATGTATGAATAAAACTCAGCGTTGGTGGTGGGACAAAAGTGCTGACCTCCATAAATCTGGAAATAAATGGCATCTGTAGACTAAACATACATATACACCCTCTCCCTCTCAATCAAAACATTCGATTGATCAGGGTTTGAATATAAATTCCAGCACTCAGAATCTTCTGACGTCCTGCTTTCCACCTGAAAGTCATCCCTAAGGTACTGTTACTCTGTTCCTGGCCTCAGCCTCCCCGTCCAGTTCAAGGTCTTCCCAGTGACTTCTGTCTCCTGTGCCCCCATCCTGAGTGCTTGCCAGCATGTTTTTGGACACAGGGTAGGTGCTTAAGACCTGTGAGCCCTGCCCACACCCACCGTACTCTCTCCTCTTCACCTGCAAATCCCAGGGTCTGATGAGTCCAGGTCCACCCTTGCCCTCTAGCCTCAGAAGGACCTGGCACAACACCCAGGGTCACCAACTGGACACCGCTAACCTGGCCAGCCCCAGGCCCACGGGGCTCCCTCGGCCAGCGGTCTGGCTCCTGCCCCCCCAACCCCCCGACTCCCCGTGGCTGGGGCTCCCCACCTGTCAGCTGCTTCTGGATCTCGGTGCTCCCGGTCCTCCTCAGGAGGCTGACGGCCTCGCGGATCCCGTTCTGCCTCCGGGTCTCCAGCTTGTTGGCCGGGCTCCGGAACACCAGGTTGCGCAGGGCGCCGGCTGCCGCCTGCTGCACATTCTGGTTGGGGCTGCGGAGGAGGTCCACCAGCTTGCAGATGCCGCCCAGCTGATAGACCTGTGGGGACAGGCGGTGAGGCCGGGCTGCGACGCTCTGCTCGGAGCACTGCTACGCAGACCGGGAGGGCCACTTTCGGTTCCCAGACATCCAGACGACCGACGTAAATGAGCAGTGCGGAGCGATGGCAACCATCGGAGCAGGGGCCGAGGCGGGGATTCAGAGCCAGCTCCCCGACACCTGAGCCCTGCTCTCCTCTGGAGCGTGGGATGAGGACCAGACGGGAACATGCGTACAAATGCTCTTCAGAATCCTCGGACTGGGGGCAGGGTACCGCTCAGCGGTAGAGCTTGTGCTTAGCACGCACGAGGTCCTGGGTTCCATCCCCAGTACCTCCATTAAAATAAATAACCAATACCCAATTACCTCCCCGTGGAAGAAAATTAAAAAAAATTAAATCCTAGGGCAGGTCAGACGTCAGGGAGGCCCTCTCTGGGAGCACTTTTCCTCTGGCAGGGACTTGATGCAGAGGACCCTGCACACTCTGAGAATCACATTTCTGGTTCCACACCCCTGCGCTGACCACAGAGTCCTCCGGTGTCCTCTCTGCCAGCCACGCTCGGGACACAGACAGAGACAGAGAGAGACAGACAGCGTGACAGACACACACAGACAGACAGACAGACAGAAAAGGGGTTTGGGAGGAAGTTGAAGGGTAGGAAGTAGTCCCGGTCACTAGTGGAATCTGACAAGGGGCTTCTGCTGGACTCAGGGCTGTCACCAAAGAGCCTCTTCCACGACCAATGTAGGAAACACTACTGAGTGATGTCCCCTCGGCCAGGGAGCTCTGCTCTCCACAGAGGGGCAAGATGCCCGCGCTGATCTCTCCCAGCCCCAGGCAGCTGGGCAAGGGGGGAAGCAGCCAAAGGAGCCAACCGTCAGCGCCCCACCAGCTCTAACACAGGGTCAGGCTGCCCCGCCCAGGCCCCAGGGGCGCAGGCTGCACACAGCCACCTACCTGCTGCTTGGCAGACTCGTCCTGGAAGCAGGTGTGCTGGATGTAATAGGCTCCGATGGCCTGGCACTTCTCCTCCTGGGAGCTCAGGTACTGCACGGCCTTGGGGATGGTCAGCCCACTGCACTCAATGTCCTCACTGCAGATCCTGTGGGTCGGGCGGTGCGGGAGGGTTGCAGCGTGAACTGGGAGCCCTGGTGTGGGGGTTCGGAATCCCCCTTTCATACTGAGGTGCCGCAGCCTAGCCTGCCTTCTGAGAGCCAGAAGGAGGCAGCCCCAGGCCCATCTACTCTACCATCTCTCTGTGCCTGGTCCTGGGAAAATGGAAGAGAATGGCTGTGGGCCTGTCCACCTGTTCATGTCCACCCATCATCTACCACCACTATTATCCATCTTCCCTCCCTCCCTCCAAGCATCTGTCTGTGCGTCCTTTCATCCACCCATCATCCATCCATCCTTCCATCTTCCCTCCACCCATTCCTTCCAACCATCTATCTATGTCCATCCATTCATCCATCCATCTTCCCTCCATCCATCTATCCATGTCCATCCATCCATCCATCTGCCATCTGTCCATTTTCACCCCCTCCCTCCATCTATCTGTCCATCCCTCCCTCCACCCACCCATCCATCCATCCATGCATCCATCTCTCCCTCCTGCCTCCTTTTCCAAGAGTCTAGCTAATTCTTCTAACACAAAAATTATCGTGCTTGGTTCTTTTCCCATCCTCATGGCCACTGCTTTCTTTCTGACTGTGATCACTCTTATCGGGACTACAGCAGGAGACTCCCACAACTGGCTGTCCTCTCCACGGGCTTTCGTCCAAAATGTTACGCCCTTTCCCCAGGTTAGCAGTCCTGAAGCCCTGCTTCCTGCATTGTCCCCATCAACAGCTTCTCTATACGCAAGTTTAAGTTCAAACTGCTTAGACTGATATCCAGGTCATATGTTAGGTTGAACCATATGAAATGGCCGATAATCAACCTTTTCTGAGCCACAAAACCGGAACAACCCGGCTCTACCCCAAAAGTCTGGCTCTGCTGCGTCCTGCTCGCTCCGCCCTAACGCAGCTCTGCTCCCGCAAGACTGCTGACATCACTGTATCCTGGCCAGTGCTGAGGGGGCCTGTGTCCCTTCCCCTCACTGAAGTCCCGCTGCTGCGAACCTTCCCAGGGAAAGGACACCTCTCTGCCAGGAGCCCCTCCGACCCCGTGGTGCAGACTGCAGGCTGTTCCCCATCTAGTCTGTGTCCGGTTCACACAGAGACGGGGGGGGGGGGGGGCGGGGTGGTGGTGGTGGCTGGAAAGGACAGCCCCTTCCTGGCACCCAGCCCCACCCTCCTAGGAATCTTCCCAGCCTTTCCAGAGGGAGCCCATTCCTCGTTCGTACCAGCCTCCTGCCCTGCCATTGCAGGCGCCCGACTCCATTTCTGGAGAAGTCACCCCTGGGGCAGAGCTCTCCGATCTTTCATGTAGTCCCCCCGCCTGCACTGAGAGAATGTCACCCAGCCATCTGCCAGTCAAACATCACCTCCGGATGGCCTGTCACGCATTCCCTTCCACGGCTCACCCAGCCCTGTCCTCTTGGGTCCCCAGTCTGGGGCAATGAGCCAGGGCCAGGTGCTGCCTTGGTCAGTCTCTAAGGCACAGAGCTTCTCAGTCCTTCTCCAGATCACCCTAAATGCACTTTATGGCCTTGGAACAGCTAGGAGAGGTCCGGCTTTGCAATGGCTCTGCTCATCAAGACAGTGTGGTGAGCAGGGGAGAGCACAGGGTGTAATGCCAGCTGTGTGGCCTCGGGCAAGGTACCTAACATCTGTGCCCGCTTCTCCTCCGGGTCCAGCCTGGAGGGACGGTGAGGGTTAGAGGTGAAGACTGCAGCGCTTCTGGGCTCCGCAGGTGGGTAATCCTGCAGCTTCAGGGCGGCCCTGGGCCGTTCTGCGCATGGCTGCCTCCCTGCACTGACCACGGACCCTGCAGCACACTACATGCTCAACAAATATCAGATAAATGAATAACAGAACACACGGTGGTTACAGAGAACAGCTCCGAGGGTCATGGGGCTCTGAGCCCTGGAGGGCAGGCCCTGCAACCCTTGAGACCTCATGGCTGTCCCTGAGGTACCCTGCACCCACAGCTGTCTGCAGGACCCGCACTTCGTCTCCTGCGGTCCCACTCCCGGCACTGGGTCCTTTGTCCTGTGAGATGGGACAGGGTCCCTTTCTCACTGTCGACCCCAGGGCACACTTCTTTGCATTTTTAGATGTGGGGACAGGCTCACATGCCCAAGCTTGGGGATCGTCACACTCGGGCCCAAGTTACCACACACACTGCCGGCCTATCCAGGGGTCTCTGAGCCGAAGGTCTGGGAGGGGCCGACAGTGGGCATCTCTCACAAGTTCCCCGTGGACGCTGGTGCTGCTGGTCAGAGGAACACGCTTTGGGAACCACCAGCCTAGCCAGCCTCTAACTCCCCTCCCCGTGTCCACACCGTGTGACCCTGTGACGCCCACACCCTCGGCACGTCTGTTTCAGCCTCTGGGCTCTGCCTCCCGTCCACGCTGAGAACTCCTCTGGCGGACGGCCTGCCCCCCACGGCCCGGCCCGGGGCCCCAGCCCAGCGGCACTCACTTGGAGCTGGCCCGCGAGTGGCTGAAGGACAGGTCCTTGTGGCAGGAGGCAGGCGGGATGCTCCCCGGGTCCTGCCTGGAGGTGCAGGAGGGCGGGCGCGCCGGGAACTTCCTGGCTACCTTCTGGCCGCTGCAGCTGCTGTAGAAGCTGTAGCGGTTCTGGGTGGCCTTGTGGACCTTGCTGCCCAAAGTGCCCTTGCGCAGGGTGCCCCGGGGGTCGCAGTAGAGGTCGGGCTCGCTGCGGCTGGCTTTGATCTTCTCCATGAAGCAGATGTCGCTGCCCGCGCCAGGGGCTGGCCAGCCGCCCCGGGGGTGGTGCCGGCCCCAGCTCTCCATCTGGCTGTAGGAGCTGAACCGCCTGCTGTCAGCCTCCTGCTTGAGAGTCCCATTGTAGATCTGGTGGGGGAAGGAGAGAGGCTCAGTGGGGGGTCCAACCTGGGATCCAGGTCCAGCCGGCCCGCCCCACGCCCCTGATAATGGCCCTAGAATCCCAGAATGTTTGGGGGGGGGGAGCCTTAGCCAGCATCCCATCTAGCACTGTTCAAGCTGCAGGTGTGACCGTTACAGATTAGGAAAGCAACCTAGCAGACCTGACCATCACTTTTAAAAAACGGGGTCATGTAATGTATATATACCGCAATGAAAAACTCTCAGAGTGCAGTGCAGGTCGGCAGGACTGAGCTGTCAGGTGGAAGAAATGTCTTCCTGTGGGACGTCATCAAAGAAGCTGGACAGCCACCGAGGAGGCCCCACCTGGGCCCAGGCCAGGAGGGCATCAGGCCCAGGGAGGAGACGGGCCCTCAGCCCGAGTCCCCAGGCCCCGGCCCGGCCGCCCTGTGCCCTTCCCAGACCTCAGCAGCTCCCGACCTCCTTGGCTGCCTGTGCTCGGCACAGGGAAACTTCTCCTCTGGCCAGGACACTCTTCCACTGTTATTTTTCTGCTAAACCCCTCATCTTGCCTCCCCTCTGTCAGGGCAGGAAATAAATGGCAACAGGCACTCCCCGGGGACCCCTGGAGGCCAAAGGGGGAACATACCCGTCTCCCTGGGCCTTCTGCACAGGCAGAGGTGGCCCAGGGCTGCGGTGGGCTGCAGGGCGGCCTCCCGGGCTGTGCTGTCAGGCCGGCAGTGGGGAGAAGCTGGGCAGGGGCCCCATCCAACAGGAGAAGGTATAACAGTGAGGGCCCCTAGGGCCCTGCATGGGAGAGTCAGCCGCCCTGGGAGGGGCCCACAAAGCCAGAGACCTGGGGGGGTGTGGTCCTAACAGAGCTGGGCAAGGGGCTGCCAGAGGAGCTCCCGGGCGCTGGGCCTGCCTGCTCTGACTTGTCCTGACACCAGAGGATCAACACACAGCCTGAGAAAGCCTCCACACAGGTGCCGACTTGGGGCTTGGCTCTGCCAGGATGAGATGGGGCCAAGTCCAGCAGCCCAGAGCCCGCCCGCCCGCCCCACCCCGCGAATGTGTGTGCACACCAACGCACGGGGAAGGTCCCTGGGCAGCTGGGTGATTACCCTCCACACCACATCTGGCCACCAAGGCTGGGGAGGGGTCTGCCCTTGGCAGGACCACCTTCCCTCTCCGCAGGGAGAGACTTCAGAGCAGGAAACCACCTTGGGGTCTGGCTTCCGTCAGTAACGACCTCCAAAACTCAGAAGCCGCCGTTAGCCTTGGCCATGGTGCTCTGGTCAACTCCGCCCTCACACGCAGCTGTGCACTCAGGCAGGCACGGTTTTCTTCCTCAAACTGGGTCAAACCAACCAACCCCGAAGGGAACTGGTGTGTGGGGTCAGGGCAGAGGCTGGAGGAGAAGGGCTGCTCCCTGAGCACCAGTCTGCAGCAGGCACCATGCGGGCTCCTGGCAATTGGCCCCAAGGCTGGAGGCCGTGGCCACGCCCCCTCCCCTGTGTCTGTGGGAGGAGGGGGAGGCAGCACCTTGGAGGGAAGGCTGAGCTCTCCCAGCAGCGGGCTCCCAGGAGCCTTAAATGGAAATGCAACAGGAACTCTCAGTAAGTGACACTCCTGGTCCTCACCTCAGGCGCCCGATGGAGAATCCAAACGTTCCCCCAGCCCAGACCCAGTGCAGACGCACTCCCATGGGAAGGGCCAGCAGGCCGCCTTGCTGCGTCTCAGAGCGGGGGCTGCCCACAGGGGACAGGACGCTGGCTGCGCTGCGGCGCTGTCATGGGGGAGAAGCCAGAGCCCCTGTGGGTTGCATGTCTCAGCCCTTCATCTGCCACACCCCAGTGTCATCACCCCACCCAGCTCCGGTGATATTGCTGCTGGCGGTGGCCGAGGACTGCTGTGGATGACGCTCCCACCTTCATGACACTTTTCTGTCACTTTGACAAGCCGGAGCAAAGCTCCCTCTCAGCCAGGCTGCCTCTCCTAGTGCCAAGGGGGCCTGGGCTCCCCTCCAAGGCTTGGGCCAGCACTCCGGTGCAGATGGCCTGGGAACTCTGTCCCTTTCCTTCCATCTGCCTGAAAAGGCGGGGACATCGCGGGCCCACTGGGCTGAGACTTGACCAGCAGAGGGAGACTTGGGGGCATGAACACAGACGCTGGAGCCAGACGGCCTGGGTTGAGCTCTGGCCACATCATCTGCCCGATGGCCGCCTTGGCCACCTGTGCCTCAGTCTCTTCATCTGCAAAGCAGCATCACTGAGCCCAGGGCACAGGGCTGCTGGGAGAATTCAGTGCGTGGATGTTTGGCACTCAGCACAGCTGTGATGAAATGTTTGTCCAGGAGGAACCGCTGTGTCCCTCTGATGCTCAGAGGGGGACAGGCTGGCTGTCCCCGGAACTTCCCAAAGGGCCCGCCAGGTTGGCACACGAGGCGGATGAACCCAGGCAGCTGGGGAGAGGGGTGCACGCCGGCGTCTGGAGCCCAGGCTGCTGTGGCCCTGCGGCCGCAGGACAGCCTCCACAGGTGTCAGAAAAACAGAGGAGCCTGGACGCCCGGATGGCTGTGTGACGAAACGGCACGGTGCTTTCTCGCGCGGGCGCTGTCAGCATTTGGGGCAGGACAATCCTTTATTGTTCTGGATGCACCAAGCACTGCGGGATGTTGGGTGCCCCAGTCACACCAGTCACACCGGTCACACCTCATAGTCATTGTGACCTGTGAGAACGCCCCACAGACTGGACGGAGAGCGGGGCCGGCACGCGGCCACAGGGCAGCCAGGCCGGGTCTCCCAGGCCCACCCCCGCACTCAGACAGTGATCTGTTGGCAGCGCCCTCTGCTTTGGATACAAAGGACAGTGAGCCACTCACACTCGCCCCGTTGTCTGGTTCCCTAGTGCTTCCCTGGGAAACTCCAGCCTCAGGTGGGATGGTCCACGGCTCAGAACATTCTGGAGGCTAGACACTTGATCTCCTGGGAGCAGAGCTGACCCCTCGGCCAGACGGCAGCCTGGACGGCTCTGGGGAAGCCTGGGCGGTGTGTCTACCAAGACACGCTTCTGCACCTAGAAGCGACTTGGGTGCCTCCCCGAACCCAGCCTCTTCTGCTAATGACTTAGGTCCTGTGACCCATTTTCTTCCCTTTTTCCTTCCTTCTTGGAGAAGTGTGGAGTTCTGCCCCCCACTGAATGCTCCCCAGCACATCGGCTCTTCCTGTTCCTCCTAAATCAGGAAGTCCTCAGAGGTCTACCCTCTCCTTCTCAGGCGAGGAAGCCGCGTCCTAGGGGTGACTAGGCCAGAGGACAGCAGCAGAGGACCGAGGCTCGGGGCCTCAAAGAGCTGACTACAGTCGGCCTCCCCCGCGAGCACCACTCGGTCTACAGCCGCCAGGAGCCAGAAGCGTGCTGGGCAGGCCAAGATGAAAAGAGTGTCTGTCCGGCCATTAGCCCACTTGGAAACCCAGCTTCTGCCTGGCAGGTGGGGCCAGCCAGACCAGCTCCAGGCAGGACACGCCCGGCCCCGCCCTGCCCAGGCGCGCCCAGCCAAGAGTGGCAGCATCACTCCTGCTGTGCTCCCGTGAGAGCGAGCACACGGGCACTCCCTGGGGTCCCTGTGCCTCGTGGCCAGGGAGGAGTCTCTGAGAAAGGACCAGGATTGGAGACACCTTGGGAACAGACCCCATTCACCATTTCCCTCCCTCGCCCCGACCCCCACCCGCCTCCAGCCAGGGCTGGGGCAGCAGACAGACAGTAATTTTCATCCTCCCAGGAGTGCGGCCTTGGGCCAGTCACGGGTGGTGGGGGGCCTTCCCATGAGTTGTGGTGGCTCCGCCCCACCATCCCTGGGGGTCTGGAGGGCACAGGTCCCCTCCCGGCACTCAGCGCAGGGCGGGGGTCCCCCAGGGAGGGGTGGCTGCTTACTCAGCAGTTGTGTCAGCGTGGGAGCCACCGGCCTGAGTCACCAAAGGTGGGACCCGGGCAGGGGAGTGCCGTCCCTGCCCCCCTGGGCACACGCCCTCTGTGGCCAGGAGTAGGGTCCCACCCGCTGGCCCTCCCTTCCTTCCTTGGCACATGGCTTTGTGCAGAGTAGGGAGGACAGAGCAGCCCCGCTGCTCAGAAGCCCTGCCATCTGGGTCCGGGGGCAGCGTGGTGGCTGTGCTCCCGCAGGGCAGCCCCTAAGGGCAGGGAGCTGCCCGCCGTGATCCTGCCACCAGCACCCTGAGACTAGCAGTGCCCACTGACAAGGGGCCCCCAGTTTGGAACCGAAGGACAACGGCTGATGGGTGACCAGGCTCAGGAGAGGCACCGCCAAAACCTGAAACAGCTTGATGCCAGGTGTGGGGCATCTTTTCTCATCTGAGTCTCTCAAATGTGAAAAAAAGAGGAAGTTCTGACATCCCTTCTAAGGGCAGGGACTTCACCAGAGATCTGGCTGATAATGACTGGTGTCCCTCGTAACCTTGGAAGGTGGGGACTGAGCTGACAGTGACCAGGGCAGGAGTAAGAACTGTGGGTAATTCTGAAGTCTCGTGACGTATCGGGACAGTGACGCTCAAGTAGAAGAGAGCCTGTCACACCCCAGGCTGCAGCCCGTGGGTCTTGCACGAAGGCGCTGCTCTCCCCAGCGAAGCATCTTGCTTTCCTGGGCTCCAGGCTCCAGGCCGGTGCGAGGGTCAGGCCCGCCACGGCCCCTGGTGACTGGGGGGCGGGGCGGTGCAAAGCACACTTGTGCGCCCCAGCACCTCGCCGAGTGTTGTGCCCCGCGACACGTGATGTCCAAAACACAACAGCACCCATCTCCAGCTCCCAGCCCTGCCTCCACGGCCTGCTCCCTGCTTCATTGCTAAATTGTGGGAGAAACTGGCTTTTCACACACCCAGGACTTGGGTTATTCTCAGCTCCCGACCCCCAGGGCGGGCTTGGGGGGCCAGGATCGCAGGCGTCACACGGGGGCATCTCGGCTTCACTTGGGGAAGGCCCCCTGGCAGGTGTCGTCACGGTAGGGGCAACAGGCCCGGGAGGCACAGGACCCCCGAGACCCAGCCACCCTCTCTGGGCTCAGACGAGCCTGGGGCTCAGCTCTGCCCTGCAGGAGCCTCAGGCTCCGTTGTCACTTTCGAACTCAACTCTGGCCTTCGATCCAGAGGCCGGCCCCTCCGTCCCAGAGACGGCTCATGCCAGCGCGGGAAAGTGACAGCCCTTCCTAGGTCTCAGTGGGAAGTAACTCCCGGAGCCTCGGACGAGGTGCCAGCTTCCCGGAAGGTCAGGGAGGCCCCACTGTGCAGGCGCCCCACCGTGTGCAGGAGGTTGGAGGGGTGCTGGCTCCCTGAGCTGCCCCCGCACACTGAGCCAGGAGGTGCTTCCCAGGAGGGTCAGAGGCTGCGAGGTGGGAGTGTCCCAAGGGGAGATGCTTCCTTGGCCCAAAATAGAGCTCCTTGGAGACACTGCCCCCGCTAAGCAGACAGCAGGGACTTCACAGAGGGAGGGCAGGTTGGCTGGACCCTGCAGGGCTTGGTGACAGACTCCCCCCTTGGAGGATGAGCCTTGCACACGCACACGTGCACACACACTCCTGTACGCACACCTGCTGTGAGGGGGACACGTCCCTTCGCTGGTAGTGGACTCGGGGGCGGGGGGAAGGTCTTTGGAAGTGCCTTGAGCTTATCCTAAGGACACTGCAGCAGGTATGGCACTTTACAGTTTGCAAAGAGCTTCCTCATTCATCTTCTTGGTGGAGCCTCACAGCACCCCTAACTCCCGCGTGGCCAGCGAGGTGCCAGGACGGACAGCAGCACCCGTGTGCTCTCTGAGAGCATCTATTAAGCTCAGGGACCTTGAGGCTGGGCCAAGGCCACATGGCTAAGATGGGGTAGACCCTGAGCCAGGACTCAGGCCTCCAGCCTCTCCCGGTGTCTGTCCTCTGCCACTTGGCCACCAGAGTCGGGTGACCTGAGTGAGGTGGCCAAAAGCCTCTATGTCTGGGGGTGCTCTGCAGGACCTCCCCCAGCACCTTTGGCTACTCACTGGCCTTGACTCCTAGAAAATCCCCTCCTCAGGGCTCTAGACAGAGGAGGTGCCTGCCCCTCCTCTTCGGCTGACAGTGGGATGTCCTCGGAGACACTGAAGAAGAATGTGCTGCCAGCTGTGTGACACGGCTGAGCTGGGCTGGAAGGCCCTCTGTCCCAAGGGACGGCAAGGCAGCCTTGTGATCATGCTGGTTGTCCCGGCCCGGCCCACGGGAGGGAGGGGGTGGAAGAGTGACAGCTCGCTATCCCTTCCACCACACCCGCTGGAAATACACACAAGTTAGGCTGAGAAATCGGGAGGTCACGTCAGAAGGGGTGACGCGGAGTCTGGAGTCTCCTGGAATCAGCCAAGTCTCGCTGAGCTTCCTGGGGCCTCAGAAGCTGGGCCGCTTGCTCCCAGCCTCGGGGGTGGTCAGAGGGGAGAAGCGCCGGCCCTGAGCTCCCCAGCTCTCTCCAGCACCCTGCCCTTCCCCCAGCTCTGTGGGCCCCCAAGAGCTGCTAAAGGTGGCAGGGAGACTGGGAGAGCCTGGGGTGTCCTCCCAGCCGCTCCAGGAGCAACCCTGCAGAGCGCGGCACCCCACTGCCCTGGGTTAGGACAGGCCTCAGCCAAAAGCATCTCTAAATGCTCCATTCAAAAAGGTCTTTGGCCGGCACGTGGCAGTCACCGGTGAGAGGAGGGGGCTCCCCCTGGCCGCCTTCCTCAGTGGCCCTCGGCTCTACCTGACCTGCTGGACAGCTCTGGGGAAATGACCCCCCATGAGTGTGCGACGCAGTCTCCCTGAGTGCCGGGCACGCTGTGCCGCGGCCGTGCGGGGCTCGAAGGGCACTGAGGGGCCCGGCGGCGGGCAGCGCGGCAGCTCGTGGAAAGCTCTTTTTTCCCCACTTTGATCACCACGGGGGGAAGGTCTAGGCTGGGGCTGGGGTAGTTCTTTACCACTTGCCCACCTCCCTTTCGGAGCAGAAAGGAAAAAACGTCGTATCCATTTGGAATTAAACAATGATCCGTTTTCGTTCTATTTGGCATTATTGACTTTAAGTTATAACAGGCCTTCACTTGTGGCGAAGGGAACTACTTTATTTTCCTCTTGAATTAGTGATACAAAGTTCCCTTCCCAAATAAACGCATTGAAGTTTAAAAGTAAGTCCACTCAAAATAAGTAATAATGTTTGCTGTGATGGTTCTGTGAAAACGGTGACAGCAGAGGTCAGAGGGAACACTGCTGCCCACAGTCGCCAGGGCCCCCGCTGTGACAGCGCGACAGGGGGCTCTGGGTGGGGGTCCGAGGTCAGCATTCTGGTCCTGCTCTTCCCTGTGCGGCTGTGCAGCTCTGGGCACGCCCCGCCCCTCTCTGAGCCTCCCCAGCGAGAGCAGGCCCTGAGCGCCTCTGACTGCCAGCACCCGGGATCCTTCCCAGCCCAGCTCCACGCTTTGGAACAAGCCCCACAAGCTTGGTCCTTATCCCCTTCCAGGCCACGCCCTCGTGCAGGTGTGGGATGGGGGGTGCTCCCCAGCTGTGTCTCGACCTCCCCCAACTCCGCCCAGATTTGATTTTGGCTTTCAGCTGAGTTTGCTCTCCGGGGCTGGAAGGCCTCCGCAGAGACACGCCAGGGCCCTGGGGGAGGAGGCTGAGCGCCACCCTGGCAAGGGGCGGGGCCTCCCCCTCCTTGGGAAACGCTGCTGTGTTTGTCTTGCTGAGCCCAGTGACAGAAGGGATGCTCCAAGCAGAAAACAGGCACCCGATGGCCTGCCCAGGGCTTTGTTTTGACGGCCCTCCTTCAGGGCCCCCTCCTCCCGGCTGGCAGGAGGCAAGGTCCTGACTCAGTCCTCCTCGGCCCTGGGCGGCGCCCTCCTCCTCTCGCCCTGCACCCCCCCCCCCCCCCCCCCCCCCCCCGCCGCCGGCAAAGCTACTGGGCCCTGGACTCCGTTCTGCCAAGTCTACCTGTGAGGTACTGGGCAAGCCCCTGCACTTTCCTGACTTCCCTGCAAAATAAATCAGAATAACAAGACCCGGTTCACCTCCTGATCTCACGAAGACTAAGGATCAAGTCAGGAGGTACAAGCAAGATTACTTTTTGTAAATTCAAAATGCTGCACAGTTCAGGGGGTTCTGAAGTAAGATCGGACATCCCCCCACTGAGAGCCCACTGAACACGTACGCGGTAGGGCTGGCAAGCCGCCACTGCCTGCTAACCCAGAACCCGAGGGCCCCATCCCCAACCTCTCGGACACTGGGGACCGCTCTTACGCTGCTGCTGCGTCTGTCAGTCGTTCTGAACTGTAGTCTCAGGACCTTAGAGACTTGTTGGCTGAATAGATTAGTTCTTGTCAGGACCAAAAAAAAAAAAGGCAAAATGAAATTCACTAATTTTCTTCTGGAGCAAATAAAGATGTTTACAATTGTCCTTGATTCTTCAAATCCTCTCTCTGAAGTTCCAGAGGCTCTACTTTGAATCGTGTGAGAACCACAGCCAGCTCAGGAGGGAGCCTCCTTCCTGACTGACAGCAAGTGACCGTGGAGCCTGGCTGATGGATTAGAGCTAAAGGAAGACGCGGAACCAGCCCCATCCTCCTGCAAGGAGAGGGGAGCTCCCCCTTGAGCCCCGCCTGGGGGTGCGGGCTGCAGGCTGCACCTGGGGCTGGCAAGCCTCCTGCTCCCATGGGCCCTAAGGCAGCTGCGCCCAGAACCTGGCAGTGACACCTCGGCCTGAACATTCTGACTAAACTGCCCGCCCCCAACCTTCCCCGCAAGGGTCTGCCAGCTGGGACAGTAACAGGTGACATTCTGCCTTCTCCTGGGTCTGGTGCTCCTCCTCCGCCCCCTCCTCCAGTCTAGGGGCAGCCCTCCAAGCGCGGCACCCCGCTCGGAGCCTGCCCTTGCACTGATCTGCCGGTGCCAGTCCTTCCCCCTTTGCAAGACCTCAGTGCCAACCTCTGTCCCCCAAGGAAGGACACACGATACAGGATGTCAGAGCCGAGGACAGTCTGATGGTAAACGTGGGGCCTGGCAGGGATGGGGGGGTCCCAGCAGCGGTCCCCCAGCAGTGCTGGAGAACCCTGTGCCAAGGCCAGGGGCCTTCCTTTCCTCCACCTCATCTCTGGCTTCTAAAGAGCCCTCCCTGCCTCTCCCCTGCCTAAGCCAGGGGAAGGGGCCTCTCGGAGAGGTTGAAGTCAGCCCTGCGGGGAAAACTGTCACAAAAAGAAGGTCCTCACATTGGGCTCTGACCCGGAGGCAGCGGGAACGCCTGGCACAGAAAGCAGACCCCCTCCAAGGACACAGCTCACGAAGGGGCCACCCCAGGGGCCACGCCAGGCATGGGCACCCAAGTTTGAATAGAAGGACTGTCTCCAGCCTCAGCCACGTGTCTGTAAACGCACGCTGGGCTCTGCTTCCCACAGGGAGGGGAGCCCCGGGGGCCCCTCCCTCGCCTCCTCCTCTCTCAGGCACATTCTGTCCTCAGCAGCAGGATCCTTGTCTCTTCTTGTTGGGTGAGAGCCTGAGGCCTGTGGGACCCTCCTACCTCCCAGGGCCGGGTGGGGGTGAGTCACTGCCGGCAGCAGGGACACCGAGTTGGCAAGAACACCACTCACGCCTTCTCCTGGCAGGCGCTGTGCCCACGTGGGACAAGGAGCTGTGTCTCCTTTAGTTCTCTCCCCCGGACGGTCCAGAGCCGATGGAGGCCCCGCTGGTGCAGCTGGAAAGCACTGAGTTCAGAGCTGAGGCAGGGGAGGAGGAGCGGCCTGGGTTTTAAGGCAGGGGAGCTCCAGGCAGACCCCTTTCCGGGCCTGCTTCCCGGCTGTAACGCTGAAGGAAATGAGAGCCTACACCTCGCCATCCTGCTGCAAGGGTTAATTAAGTGCTGTTTTCCTGGTGCCTGGAGATGAAGTGGGGAGGCGTTGGAGAAGCCATTATCCACCTGCAGACCTGAGGAGGTGGAGGTGGGAGGGGCTGGCCCTGGCCCCACCCCAGGAGACCACTGAGAGGCCCTGGCTGTGGGTCCCGCAGCCACTCAGTGGCAGCCCTCCAGCCATGCAGGACCTTGAAAAAGCTGGGGCTGAATGAATCCTTGGCTGGGATCTAGTCCAAGTGACTTGCTCTATGGATGAGAAAGCCAAGGGGTGAAGGGTGAAGAGTGGAGGGGTAAAGACCCCTCAGGTCCCTCTGCTTGAAGCAGCCCACCCTCGCATTGGGCGTGTGTGACCAGAATCCAGGCCTCCTACAGCTGATTGAGTGTGTCCTATCTGCACCTCAGACTGCCCTTTGAGATAGGAATTCTCACCCATTTCAGAGATGGGCAAACTGAAGCTAAGTCAGGTTAAGAACATGTGGAGGGTTCCTTCACACCGGCCTGCTCCTGGGAGCAGACTGTTTACCTGGGGACTTGCAAAGGTGGGCTCTTTCTCTGCTTCAAGGGCAAGGGGCCTGCATTTTCTCTCCAGAAGCCCCTGGGCCTGAGGTGGCCCAGGGTCCTGCCCCTGCAGACGCTGCAAACAACAGGCCAACTGGAGGTTGGTTCCCACCTGCCAGAGTCCATGCACCCCCACCCCTTTCATCTATAAAAGAGGGCCACTCAGGTGTCTTTGGGTCTGGCGTGGGCAGGACCAGTCCTCCTGGGGGCGAGGGTCCCTGGCACATCATCCCCGAGGCCGTGTCATGGTGGGAACATCAAATACTGACACACCAGTTAAGCAAGTGCAGCTGAGAAGAGGCTGGGAGGACGATTTGCTAGCGGGTCCCAGATTAGAGTAGAGGAATGGGGTCAGGGCAGGACGAAGGCAGAATTTCCCCTGGTCATACTCCCGGGGCGGCTCGCCCTCTGGAGCGCGGGGCCGGATGTAGCTGAGCACGGCGCACGGATTCAGTGCGGTCAATGCGGGGCCCCCATGGCGCGCCCTGGCCCAGACCGCCTGGCCGACCCACCCACATGGCTTCCCGGCTCCCGGGCAGGTTGCTCTAGGCTGGTCCATAACCAAAGCACATGGCACTCGATATGACGCCCAGAGGGAAGGAATGCTTAAAACCAAGACGTGTTTCTTGACTGATAAATAGGAAAAGCTTGCAGGGCTGGAGGTGGCAGAAAAGGAGATTACCACCTTAGCCCAGAACATTCCCTGGGAGTCAGACCTGTCCCCCTGCCTCAGCTTCATCCCGGACAAACCCAGGTGACAGAAGCCACTTGCAGCTTTGGAATGAAATGGCTGTGTCTCCCATCTCTTGCCTTCTCCTCCCTCAGCCCGGTCTCAGCTGACCCAGCGGAATGTGTCCCATGTCCTTTGACAGGGGCTGACTCCTCAAAGAAAGAGCAGGCCTGGCTGGGGAACAGGGAGGGGTGAGAGGAAGGGACCTGAGCTCCAGTGTCTTGTGAGTCCCTAGAACGTGGCGTTAGTGTTAAAACACTGAGACTGCAAATAAAAAAATAACAATAAATAAAATGACCAACAAAAAAGTGCAACCATCTGGGGAGTGAAAGAAAACTCCACTGGTTAAGCGTTAGGCCCGCGGGCTAGTCTGCTCTCATTGGCCAGCCGTGTGACCCTTGTCCCCGTTGGGCCTGAGTGTCCTGGACTATAGAACATCAACCTTGTCGGGCTCTCAGAGTCCTGAGTCTGGTTCTGAGAACTGGGGCAGAAGAGCTGAGTCTGCTCATCTGAGCAGTGCGGCTGGAGGCTCGCCATCCTTCGTCCCAGCCCCCCTTCTCCTCCCGCCCTGAGGTCCCGGGCCTCTAAGGCTCCGGCCACGCCACCCAGCAGACACGGTCTTGGGGGCGCGGAGGCTGGAGCCAGCAGCAGAGAACCCAGGGCTGACTGGCCAGTGACTCTTCCAGGACCAGTCTTTTCCTATCCTTAAGCCCCTTGGTGTGTTTTGTGTGTCAGACTCTTCATCTCATTTTATTACAAGACTACAGTCAGTCCTCCTAACTTGTGACACAAATGCTCAGATTATAAACAGCATGATGATATACATAGGACATGCAGGTTTTCAGGCACAGATGCCTTTATTGGTGGATTTTCTCAAGCACTTAACTTGACACAATCTTTCTAGTGAAATAAAGGATGCTAGGATCATTCCCTGACTCCTTTTATGAGGCTAGCATTACCTGACATTTTATAATTTTATAAAGTCATATTCTCTTAAACCCCAGGCCAATGTCCTTCAGGAAAGTAGAAGCAAAAATTCCCATAATATTCTGGAAAATAGAACTCAGCTCTAAGAATAAAACATTATAAGCAGGCTTGTAAAATCTATGTTTTTACTTAGCAGACTGCTGCTGACATAGGATGAAGGCAAATGCATGAGGTAAAGCTGCTGCCTTTGGGACATTTTTAGAACTTTCTTTTTGGAATTGCCCGCAGACCCTTTGCATATTTAAATAAAATAAATCCTCAGTGGTGACCAATTGGGAGTTGATTTGGTATTTGAAACTGAAGCCAAATCTGAGGACTGAAGTGCTCAGAGTGCTTAATATCATTTTTGGTCAAGCTGACAACGCAAAAATGGGACTGGTTTTCTTAGAGGGCCCCTAAAACGGCGCTAAAGACGATCGTATTTTTAAAAAATTTTAGAGGTCCAAATGGCAGACTGGTGAAGTCCTCCAGTTTAGCGACGAGCGCCTGCATCCGATTTATCTGCAGACCTCTGTGCTTCTCCCAACTCGACTGCGCCGCCGGCTCCCCGGCGCGCCCCGCTCCCCCCGCCCCTGGAAGCCGGCTGACTGATGAAGTAAGGCGTCTGCAGGAGCCGGTCCTTCCGCAGACAGCCACGCCCTGCTCCTCGCCCCCGCCCTGGGCGACGTTTTCACGGGGGGGGGGGGGACTGACGTCGGCCTGGCTCAGTCGCACAGTCCATGGGAAAATCCCAAGGACGCGGGATGACCTCCCGCCGTCTCCCGTTACCCCTCCCCCCGCCCTCCTTCCCCTGGTGCTGAGCCCGCTCGGTTTGGCTGTCCTCACAGCCGTCCTCACGGCCGTCCTCACGGATGCACGCCTGGCTCGGGCATCGCTTCTCCCATCCCTCACGTCGCCCCCCCTCCCCTGCCAAATCCCCGTGAGCGGGCTGCTCTGCTCGGTTCCCAGAGCCCTTCCCGAACAGAGAGGAGCCAGGACGTGCCCCAGCAGCTGCCCGACGTGAGTCATGTCTGAAGTCCCACCAGCAGAGAGGGAGCAGAAGGGTTAGGCCTTGGGGTGCGGGAAAGGGAGGAATTTTCACCGGTTGTCAGGAAACAGGCACAGGGAGGGCTGGGCTGGCTCGGGAGGGCACCGGGAGACTGCGGCGGTGGACTGAGCTGTTGGACCAGAAGAAACGCTCAGCGCGGCCACGTGGAGGTTCTCCTACCAACCCCCTCAGCGAAACCCCTCGGAAAGTGTTCCTTTGCAGGTCTCGGTTACAAACGTCCCCATGTGATAACCCCTCGCTGCCAGTTTGATGACACTTCGCAGTTAAGGTGGCACATCAGCCCTGAGGGAGGGTACGCAGAGAAAACACTGACACCCAGGGAAGCTAAGAGGCCGATCCAAAGTCGCAGAACCACAGAGCAGCATACCCGGGGCTAGAACCCGAGCTTTCCGAGTTCTGAGTTAGCAGCACAGCACGTCACACCTGCAGCGTCAGCACGATTACTCATTCTGACTGCTGGTCCCGGCCAGGGACCTGCCCCCCGGGGTCTCCTAACCCTTTTCACGGCATCACTAAGTCATGTTCTCAGATTCTGTCTAGTCATCAGTCCTGATTGACCAGCCTGCTGCACGGAGGGTATCGATTAACATCACGAATTGGGGGGAAAGAGTGGGGTGGGATGAATCTGCAGCAAACCTGGTTACTTCTTCCTTTCAGTCCCTGACCGTGACATGCAAGACAGACAAACCCTCCAAAATTAGCCCCAAGGACTGAGGAAGGAACCCAGGAGATGACAAGGAACACAGAACTCAGAAACCACCATCTCTCTCTTGCCTGGGACCCTGACGATCGGGGTGACGTCTATGACCAATGCCGACTCAAAGCAAAAGCTGCTGAAATCTGAGCCCCGAGTCCTGTGGAGAAGCACCCTTTATCCCCAACTGCATAGGCCTTTTCCCAAAAGAATTCCCAGAACAACACAGGCTAATGTTGAAATTAGCAAAAATGAAGTCATAGCATTGGGTGACTGGAAGGAAACTCGGGTGTCACTGAGCCCAACCCCCCTGAGCTCAGAGTAGAAGAAAACCCCTGCTCGGGCTTCTGTGGTTGAATCAAGCACCCACCCCAGCGCCTGGTGCAGAGCTAGGGCTAAAGCAGCATTTGCTCAGTAAGGGATATGAGCACGGGGGTTGAAATCGCGCAGAAAGACAGTGACGGGCCCAGAATGAAACGATCCAGCAGAATCTCCACTCGTGCTAATTAAAAAAATTCTTTAAAACGCTTCTAGTCAGGTTTTTCCCCACATTATTTCATTTAGTCCTGACCCCAACCCCAAGAGGCAGACTTTATGCCCATTTTACCCTGGGGAGACTGAGGTCGGGAGCTAGAAGTGTCTCACCCAAGGTCACACGCTCCGTGAGTAACAGACCTGGAATGCGAACGCGGGTTTGTCCGACCTGCAGACTCAGGCAACGTTCCGCCCCAGCGCACAGCCTCTCACTCAAGAGCTGCGAAGGCGGACGCGCCCTCCCGTCCTCTGGGGACCTCCAGAGCCCCCTCCCCAGGCAGCAGCACATACTGAGGAGAGGGGTCCCTTCAGGATTTTCCTAGAAACATCTAAATTAACCCACGACTGGACTGCAAGAATCCAGACTTCTTTCCCATCCATGATCAAATCAGGCATATTAGGACATGGACTTTAAAAGAAATGTTGTTTTCTTTATACTTTTTCTAAAGTGTTTGCATTTGAGACATTCCCAAATAGACAGCCTGCCCAGACAGGAGCTGCAGGGAGAGGCCGAGCGCACAGACCCGGTCAGAGCCGGGGCCTCACCTCGCGGACCCGTCCTGCCCGCATCACTTTCTCCGTGACCGCGCAGGCTTTCCCCTCACAGACCCTGCGCCACCCCTGGCCTGCCGGGAAGCAGCCCCTTACCGGGTAGCCCCAGGAGCCAGTCCCCGCTTGGAACTTGGAGTAGTAGCTGCTCCGTCCGGTGGTCCCGTAGCCGCTGTAACTGTCGGCCAAGCCGTCGTACATGGAACCTGGGGGACAGAGGCAGGTGTCAGGACAGTGCTGGCCATGCTCCTCGCCCAGCCTCCTCCCCACGGCATCCCCTCTGCAGCCCCAGAGGAGACCAGGTCCGAGCCCGCGGAGGAGGAGGAGGACAGAGAGTCAGCCTCTGTGAGCTGTCTACCTCTGCACTCGGCCTCTCCCACACCCAGGGCCGAGGGCAGGGCTCCTACAGAGGCCACAGGGTCAGCCCTGAGGGTCCTGGCGGACCCCTTCCTGAGGGTCTGCCCCTGCTGCTGGGGCTGGGTGGACACCTACAGGAGATGAGCTGGTCCGGAGGGCCTCGGAGCACCGCCGGCCCCCTCCAGGGAACCACGACTCCACACTCCACCAGGAGAAGCGTCCCACTCGGGGAAGATGGGCAGGATCTCAACATGCCAGGTCCAGAGCCTCGAGGTCAGGGCCACAGGGCAGCTCCGGAGGGTGAGAAGGCCACGCAAAGCAGTGGTTCTCTGCTTCTAAACCCCAGCCCGGCCCCCAGTTGTGACGAGGGGGCCCTCCACCCCCTTCATCTCCCAGGTGCTCCCGCTGCCCAAGGGGGAGCAGCCACCAACCTCAAAGGCCCAGCGAGGATTAATTACTGTTCTCCAAGAGCTTGCAGCCCACAAATGACAGGCTCCATGGGAGGACGGAGTGTCATTACGATTATTAGGGGCAAGGTGGCTTCGGATCACGGGAAGCAGCCTGGATGTGGGGCTCCTGCCCCAGGAGGGCAGCGCCAGCCTCGAGATGGGGCTGACAGTGCCCTGCCAGGCTTTGCTTGCTCCGTGTCCCGCCGAGTCTGCCTTCTGTCTGGCCTTGGCCGCAGCCATCAAATCTCACTCACCATTCAAAGCGTGGCTCAAAACCTCTGCGCCTGCAAGGCAGTCTCTCCTACCCCTGAACACATGCTGTCCTGCTGTCTGAACCCCAGGGCACATCCTGCCTGGTGTCCCATCTCCCAGACAGGGAGTTGCATGAGGGGCAAGCCATGGCTCTAGGGCGTGGGTGTCCAGAGCAAAGACAGCCCCTCACTCTTATTAAATGATGGCCCCTGGGGAAAGTCGGGCCAGGAGAGTGGTCCAGCTCCAGCATTGGGGGAAGGGTCTGACCTGATCCCACCTGGCTCCCTGAGCCCCTCCCCATCGGACGTGTCCCCTCAGGCTCCTAAGCCTTGGGGGTGGGGGCTGGAGTGCCTGAGCTGGGAGTAGAAGGCATAGCAGGGGGGCAGCTTTGGACTGTGGCAGGACACCTTCTCCATCCAAAGCCAGATGACCTCCCCAACAGCTCATAGGAGGGGCCACTGCCCTGATTCCCCATGCCCCCTTCCCCATGGTGGAGGATATCCTGGCCACTAGGTCTAACGGCTGTGGTGGAGACCACCTGCCCTGGGAGCCCAGAGGTGCTGGAATTGGTCCTGGCTCTGGGCCCAGGCTTCCTCTGCTATAAAAAGAAGAGGTGGCTTCTCTGTACCCCACGGTTCTGTGGTTGTGTGACCACAGAGGCACGTGTCTGACAACGTCCAGAGAAGCCCGACCTCTCATCTCAAGAGACAGGGTTCAGCTTGCAAGGAAGAAGTCCGGGCATCAACGGCTACATCACCACCTCCTTTGCTGCCCACCTCGGCGTCCTCCCGGGTGTCCCCACCCCAGGCAGCCCCAGGCCCAGGCCTGACCCCTCGGACTTACTCCCAGCCCCCTGCTGAGTGCGGGCAGCCCGTGCCTCTTCCTCCAGAAGCTGCCCCCTTGGGAAGCACTGCCTTTGCCAGGGGGAGTCTGGAGGCAGGATCGTGGGCTCGGACGCCCGGAACTAGCACTCACCAGGCACGGGGCCACGGCCAGGACCCCGGGCGGCCGACAGCCCCCCTTCATCCAGGCCCCTTCTGCCAGCCCTCCCAGGGCGGGGCAGGCCGGGGCTCAAGTGGCTGGCTGTTGCCCCACTGGGCAAGAACTTCTCACCCAAGGGCGAGCGTGGGTCAGCCAGCTGCTCTGGATGGAAAACCCGGGGTGGAGACAGACAAAGAGATCGAGGAGAGGCAGCCCCAGAGGCCCCATGGAGTCCAGGCTCCCACGGGGCGCCGCCCCTTCCCAGGAGGGAGTCTGTCAGCAGTGATGTCCCTCACTCACACTCCGGTCATCAGATGAAGCACCCCCTCCACACCCTGCACCTGCCCGCCTCCCTCTCATTCTTCTCCATGTGACAGTGGGGTGTTCTCTGCCATGGAGGCAGATGACCTCTGGAATACCTTATCACTCCTGAAGGTGCCCCATGCCAAGATCATCTGCATCTGGGGGTCAGACCACCTGACTCCCATCTTCAGCTGCTTGGCTTGGCCTCTTTGTGAGAATGAGGCTGCCATCACACCGCCAGCACTGCTTCTTTGGCAGGAGGCAGCTGCCCTTGGGCCAAGGCTTCAAGGGAGGGGAGTCCAGAGACGTCATACACTTGAAGTCACACCTTGCAGTGTGCCAGATACCTCGAGGGGCGCAGGCAGGAGCTGGGCTGTTAGTAAGAGTGTCGCTCCCATGGCAGAAGTGAGCTTCCCCTCTCTGGACCCTGTGGGAGTACTGCCCTCTGAAAGTCAGGTCCAACAGCAGGAACATGCGGCTTCTCACTGAGAGGATGGGACGGCTCTCCCCTAGCCCCAGGACCTCTCTGGACCTCACTCCTGGGAAGCCTTACCTGACGACTCTCACCTGGTCTCTGGGCCCCTGCCCGACTGTCTTCTCGGTGTAGGGCGTGGTGAGGTTCGGTCCCCCTGCCCAGCCCTCATGCTGAGGATGCCTGGGGACTCAGTGTCCCCATAATTGCAGCATGGGACCGCAGTCCTGGACTCCACCTAGCCAGGCCCCCTTCCCACCCAAAGAGGTCCTCGGTGGGTCGGCGAACCGGGGAGAGAGAGAACCTAGAACACTTCCTTGGGGAGGCTTCTTGGTCCAGGAGCGAGATGGGAGGGGATCCCAGCACCCAGCCCGCCCTGTCTCCCCACCTCCTGGGGAGCACTGCACCCTCCATCTCTCTGGAAGGGCCTGCAGGCCTTGAGCCAAGACAGCGGCCTCTCCTTGAATCTGATGCGGCCCAGTTGTGCGTCTGTCAGGAGGCGTCTGCCCACCCACAGAAGCCCAGGGTCAGGGAGCAAAGGTCTGCCTTCCCTGTGCACCAGCAACACTGGCCACTCTGCCGGCCCACACGGCGAGCCTTCCTTCGGGTCAGTGATTCAGGGGGAAAAGCCACCTCAGAGCTGGTCAGGGTCCCGGGTGCCGCCTCCCTTGGGTCCCGCACGGTTGCCTGACTCTGTCCTGTGTCACGAGGGCAGCCCACGCCCCTCACCTACGGGGGCCTGAACACAGAGGCACCTCCTGTGTCAGGACACGTAGGAGTCCTTCCCGCCAGGACGGGCGGACCTTCGCGGGATGACTCACCCTCCTCCACCTCGGAGCTCTCACATCGGTCACGCCCGCCACACCTGAAGCATTCCTGCTCTCCTCCTCAGCCAAGCCCTCCCCCTGTATCCAAAACCCTGCACAAAACCAGCTCCTGCTGGAGATGAGCCACCCGCTCCGGGCCCCCAGGCCCCCCCGCGGAGCGCCGTCAGCACTCTGCCCAAGTATGAACTCACTGCGTGCCGCACGCTCCTCGTGTTGTGTGTGTGTGTGTGTGTGGGGGGGGGTGTTCCCCACCCCACCCCACCCCACCCCCAGAACCAGAGTCCACCTGGAGAAGGCTCTCGGGACATCGGCCTGCCCAACCGACGGGCTGCCCCCGGGGCAGAGGTCACCCGAAACACCTCTCCTCCACCCCAGCCTCCCCCATACCCCTGTCCCTGGCTGGTCAGGAGGTCCTGTCACAGACCAAGCTCTAGAGGTGTGTCTGGTAATCTGTCTCCCATGAGGCCCATGTCTTCCAGCTGCTTCTGCACGGACAGCTGCTCCCCAGCACCAAGCGCTGGAGAAGGAGGCCCGCTGCCCAGCATCCTTCAGCCCAGAAGACGCCTTGGCTTCACCGCCCACAGTCCCTCCCACACAGGATGCCCAGCAGGACGAGGCCCACAGCAGGAGGAATTAAAGTGAGACCCTCAGAAGAACTGTTGGAAGACACTTGTGAGACAAGCTCCCCCTATGATGTTCGAAAGCGGGCAGGAGCTGTGCCTGTGGGACGGTCCAGGCACCCAGACGTCTCCTGGGGCCTCTGCCCAGGCCTGCGGGGAGCTCTGTGGACACGCCACCCTGTCCTGGATGGGAGCTCAGCTCAACCCCACCAGGCGCTCTGGGGCAGGTCCTGCCCTTTCCTGGGCACGTGTATGGAACAGAGGCACGAAGCAAACTGGACTGCTATGGCCCTGTCCTCTCCTGTCCCTCCCATGGGCCCTGCTGGGGCATGTTCAAACCCAGCTCTGCCGGAATCCTGCCTCTCTTTCTGACAACCTGTGTGTGGCCATCCCTAAACCTGAGGGCAGGAGCATCCTGGGGGCAGGCCAAGAAGAGGGGGCAGGACCAGCACAGGGCTCAGCCCCTCAAAGGGGCCCAGGGTAAAAAGTCACCAGCAGCTACCACACTAGGTGTCCATCCATGTGTGGGGTATGCAGAGAGGCTGCGTGTGAGGGGTGAGCCCCACTCTGGGTCTCTGTGTGAGTGGGGATGGCACGAAAGCCGTGATTCTTGGACTTTGCTGCACATCAGAACTGCATGGGAGCTTTCAGAGGTCCATATGCCCCTGCTGTCCCCACAGGAACTAAATCCGAATCTCGGGGGACAGGACCCGGGCATTGGCATCCTTTTAAGTTGCCAGATGGTCCCACTTTGTAGTCCGTCTGGAACGGTGCATCAGGCGATGTTTGGGGGGAGGTGTGGGTGCTGACTGGAGAGAGGCTGTGTGCATGGTGCTCCTTGAGGGAAGGGGCCTTTCTGCAGGACATCTGCAGGCAGCTGGGGGCACGGTCTGCAGAAGCAGTGAGTTATACAATCCATTTCCAATGAAATATTTGAAGATATTGGGAGAGACCCAGAGAGGGGTGGTGACTTGCCCAGGGTCACACAGCAGTTGGCAATAGATCCAGATGGAACTCAAGTCTCCCACCACCAGCTGGGCTCCTGCCACAGCACGGGCTGTGAGGTGGGGTGCGCATGTGTGTGTGTGAGTCCACGTGTGCACACATGTGTGCCTACAAAGAACGTCACGTGAGCTATCTCCCAGGAAAACATTCTTCCGTCTTGTTCCAGTGCCACATGCCTCCTAGGGGTCTCACCCTCAGCCGAAGTGCTTCCCAGGTCGTCAAACTCAGAAAAAGTGGCTTATTGGTATTTACCATTTGGCGTGTGGGAAGAGGGGTTTCTTTTGTTTTGTCTTGTTTGTTTGTTTTTTAATCTCTGCCAACCAGTTTAGCAAAGGACCAGGACCCAGGGGAGCAGCATTTGCTCTGGAACCCCTGGACACTCGGCATTTTTGCATGCGTTGTAACAGGCCAACGGAAATTCTGGCTAAAACCTCAGCTCCAAGCCAAGAGACGTTGTAAAGAAACACAAATTGGTTTACTTGAAGTTTAATTAGTATGTTTCGCTGCCGGGACAGGCTACTGCACAGACAGCTTTTACCACTTCCCATCTCAGCTTTGGTCCCGGGGAGATAGCCCTAGAAGTGATGTCTGTTCACAGTCTGTGGTCAGAATAGGACACCTTCCAAGAGAGTAGAAAGAACAGAACCTCCCTCAGGCAGAATCTCACGCTGAGACACAGCCCAATACAAATCCAGAAAGCGGGCAAGGGGGGCCCTAAGGCGGTGACCTCCCCCGGGGATGGGGTACCTCAGAAGGGCACAAGCCTGCCCCCAGGAGGGCCTCAGGTAGCGCTGCGGAGTGAGGGAACGGATGAGGGACACGGCGGGGGAGGGATGCCTGCCCAGTGCACCCCACCCCTTCTCTTAGGGTCCTAGATGGGAAATGGTGCTCTGAGAAGGGTGGAGTCGGCCCCTTGGGCCCTGGGCTGTAGCCGCCTCACCCACAGTGAGGGTGAGAGAGGGCGAGTGGCGCTGCCTGGGTTAGGAATTCCCTGGAGTGACGAGCGATGTGCGGAAGGAAGGTGGTTCCATGAATTTCATGTGCACGCGCACCTGTGGTGGTGACAGTGGGTTTGGGGGTTTGGATTTGGACCAGAGGAGACCTGGTTAAACTTTAGGAAGAGCTCCCAAGAGAAATGATAAGAACCTGAGCGGGGAAGAGCGTCTCCTCTCGGACAGGCTACAGCGCGCCAGCCCTCCCCCAACCCCGGCAGCCCAGGTCCACCCTGCACAGACTCCCCAGGCTCAGGGAGGGCAAGTTCCTAAGCCTCTTTGGCTGCACAGCCATGTCCCCTGGGCTCTCCCTGCTTCCCACACGGTCCGACACCTGCTGCCCACGGGGACACCGGGGGAGGGCAGGGAGCCATGCTCTGGGGCCAGGCCAGGAAGAGACCCCGTGGGCTGGCAGGTCCCGAGCAGCCCTGCCCTGCAAGGTCTCCAGGTCCCAGAGACCCCCTCCCTCCCCGGGAACTGCTCAAGGCCCTCTCGCCAACAGCAGGGAAGACAGCCCTAGGGGACGGCTATGAGGAAAAGATGCTTCTCTTACTGGGAACTTGGGGGCCGATTCCTGACTGTCCTCCACAGGGTGCAGAGAGAGAGGCGGGCAAGTGGGGCGCACCTGGCCTGCTTTAGGGCAGGCGTTCTCAACCAAGGGGCCGTGGATGGGGTTCAGGGGAGAATCAAAAACCTCAGAGAAACCCACTCTTCTCTCTCAGGAGACTGAAGGAGAATAGGAGCCTGTCCGGGAGGGTGTGGGGACCCACCTGGGATGTGGCCCTTCCACAGCCCCAACTCACCCCTCCCGGGAACCAGAGCAGACTCGTAGAATGAAACCACCGAGACAGAGGGACTGAAGCGAGGAGAGGTGGTCCCAGAGCAAACAGGGGACACCTGGGCGGCGCCGGCGGAGGGGAGGGGAGACTGATGGAGACAGAGCCAGATAAACCAGAAACACAGGCTCCAGGTGGCCTTACCGCCTCTCCCAGCTATGATGCCGCTGGGGAAACAGGCCAGAGCCAAAGGTATTGGGGACACACCTTCAGGGTCAGCCCTTGGAGAGCTGTGCGCTGGCCATCGGAGTCCACCCTCACCTGCTTAACCCTGGAGGGCCTTGGGGTGGAGAAGTGGAGAGGAAGGAGGTGGACCTCACCCACAGAGAGCAAGGCAGGGAGGAGAGCACCCTCAGCCAGCGCTCAACAAGTGCCCCGCGGGGGGTTAGAAGGGGATTGTGTGCGACTATTCTGGTGCTGTGAGCCCTGGGCTCAGGCCAGGGACGGACCGGGAGTGGGACTGGGGACAGGTGAGCCTTGCGCAACAGAGGGAGGAGGTTGGCCTGAGCTGTGACTGGGTGGTGGGCAGACATGGGGGAACCTTGTTCTCCCAAAGTCACTTCCAAAAAAGGCTCGGAGCCGCTACCAAGGCACCAAAGGGAAAGAGGCGAGCGCTCTAGGGGCTGTGACCTTGAGTGCAAGTCCGGCGGGAGAGGGGCCAGGGGCCCGGGCAAAGGACGCGTGGGCCTTTAGGCTTGGGGTGCAGGGGAGTCCTCAGCCAGCCATCCCCTCTCCCTCAGCTCTACGCAGGGGCCACTCAGGGGAGAGGAAGACAGGGGAGGACACAGAGATAGAAATCTTGAGCTGGTGTGTGCGCATGTGTGTGCACGTGCATGTGGGAGACTGGGTGGGGGTCCGTCTCCTTGGCCCCCCTTTACCACCCCATTCTCCTCGCTCTCTCTTGAGCTCCTGACTCGAGAAATAAATCTCGGTTGACCTGCACTGGTCTGCAGTCTGCAGAGTGTCATTAGCGTTTTACTAAACTTCACTAAATAAATAAACAGAAGGTTCGCTGATCTGTGTGTAATTGTTACTGGGAAAGCGTCATATTAAAGTATTTGGATCAAAGATCCTCCACAAATGCCCCTGTGAGGTGTCACACCTTCCTGCTTGAGTTTCAGGAGTCCTACCCCTTTCTCAGCCTCCCCTGGTAGGGGGGACCTTATCATGACCTGAGGGGGCTGGCCAGGCCGCACCTAGATAGACAAGTGCCCGCCTGGAGGGCCCAGTGGGGTGGGGGACGATGGGTTCCCAGCCTTGCCAACCTCATTTCCTACTCTCAGCCTAGGACCCTTGTTTCTACTCAAGTTGAGTGGCGTTGACAGAATCGGGGGGAACAGAGGTTTCTCACTAGCCACGGGGAAAGAGCGTACCCCGGACCCCTTCCTGTCCTCAGCCCTCCGAGTCCGCACTGGCCTGGGGCGACCTGGCCAGGTGTGGGGCTTCTGCTAACGTGCTGCGCAGTTAAGAGGGCTTGTCTGCCCCCTGCGCCCCCTCCCCCGCCGCAGCGCCCTTCCGGGGCCCCCACTCAGGTCTCTGTGACTCCCCTGCCTGCCCGGCAGCCACGCACGGGGCCCACCAGGACTGGGATTCCGCGGCTGAGTCCGGCCAAGACAGGGCGCAGGGTGAGGGAGGCGCACAATCCCAGGGGCAGCCAGCAGGCCAGGACGCGGGGGCTGCTCCCCGAGCAGGATGGGGAAGAGAAGGCTCTGATTATGTACCCCCGAACCCCCTCCGTGAGCCTGCCCTCGCGCCCACCAGCGCGCCGCTGAGCGGTCGGGGCTGCGGCTCCACCGTAGGGCCCGCAGGAGCGCTGCCGGGGGCCTTCGCGGGGACCCCGCCACGGGCGCCCTCGGATGCGCGCGCCCCCCGCCCCGCCCCCCGAGCGGCGCGCCAGGGAGGGGCGCGTGGCCCCGCGGCATCCGGCCTTTACCTCGATTGGAGTGGCTCAGGGTGGACGCCTGAGAGGACTTGGACTTCTGCCGCTTGACCGTCATCATCACCTGCTCCTGCACGCGCTGCCGGCCGGACGTGCCCGTCTTCATCTTCTGGTCCGACGGCAGAGCCAGCGTCGAGTTGTCCTGGTCCTGGAAGCATTCGTACGCCAAGGCGGTCTTGAGCGGCGAGTGGTTCATGGCGGCGCGGGGCGTGGGGCGCGGGCCTGGAGAGCCGAGCGGGCCGGCGCGAGGTGCGGGGCGTCCGAGGTGCGGGGCGGCGCTGGCAGCGGGCTCTTCTCGCGCTCAGCGGCTCCCTGTGCCCATAGAGTGAAGGTCCGCGCGCGCGAGGGCTCCCGGCTGCTGCTCCCGGCGCCTCCACCCTGCCCGGCCCGGCCCGGCACTGGCGGGCCCGCCCTTCGCCAGCCGGGATATACCGCCCCGCCCCGCGCCGCCCCCTCCGCGCCGCCCGACCCGAGCCGAGCCCGGGGCGCTCTCGGGGGCAGGGCTTCGAGTCCGTGTGTGGACCACTTCCTGCCCTCTCTTCCCGTCTCCCCGGCCCCCGCGCCCTGCCACCTGCGGGGGGTGGGGGAGGCTGCCTGGGAGCCGCCCTCTGGCCGGTCCCGCGGGCTCGTGGGTGAAGCGCGCGCCCAGCTTGGGGCTGAGGGGAGACGCTCTCTAGGAAAAAGGAGTCTTTATCGACTGGGCCCGCCGCACAGCCAGATGCCCTTCTCCCTCTGTCCTGGGGTCGCGGCAGAGACCAGCCCTCGGGGTGGGGGCTTCCAGGCTGATTGCAGGAGCACAGCCCCTGCCCGAAGGAGTGCTCCACTCTGAGGCGGCTTCCAGCCTGCAGGGAGGGGGTGGGGACATGAAGTCCACAGAGGGACAGACTTGAGATGCAAAACTACAGGGCAGTACCGCCGCACCGGCAAGCCGGGGCGGGGGGGACGCTGGGTGAACAGTGCCAGCCTCTGGAGCCTCAGACTTCGCCCCGAGGACGGGTGCCTGGCCCACCTTAGGGGCTCATTAAAAAGTATTTTTGAATGGATGAATGCATGAAGACTAGTTAACCTGAGGTAAATTAAGTCTAACTCGAATTCTACCCAGATCCTTACTGAAAATCCGGAAGGTTGCCTACCCCTTCAAACGACCCCACTGTGGACTCACTATCCAGGCCGCTGTGGGCAGCTCCGTGCCTCTCCCGTACTTCCTGGGACGTGTGTAGTGATGCTTCACTCCGGTAACATCGTCCTCAGGCCTGGAGGTGGCCCGCACGGGAATTTGGTGTGTAGCAGGACAGAGTATTTCAAACCTACATTGATGGAAATCCTACTGAAGGCAGCACACCCTGCCTTCCCCCTTAAGCGAAAACCCTGAGCATGTTTGACGCCCTCCTTGATGGCTCAGGACTCTCCTTCTGGACTTCCACTGCTGACCTGTGCGGCCCGCAGTCCGGCCAGCCTCTCTGTGTTCGGGGCTCCTCCAGCCATCACCTCTGCTCTCATGTGCAGTCGGCACTCACAGCTCACAGCCTTCTCTTTCAGTTGGGCTTCTGCTCTGCAGAGGAAGGGGCCATCAGAATCCGTGCCTGTCGGGAATCCTATGAGGACGCATGGGGGAGCCTGGGTGACGGTCTCAGGGACCACGTGAAGGTCACTTTCTCACTTCCCATGAAGTGGGTGTTACATGCCGGAGCCCTGGTTGCTCTCCATAATGTGTTCCTGGGAGCCACATGCAGAGCAGAATGTCAGGAAGCATGCCATGGTTTCAATAGAAATAGTTTTATAATTGAGGGTTGTGTCCCGAAGAACTTAGCGTCAAATAAACCAGAGACGTGACCAACAGTTTGTCATAGATACAAAAGTTCAACACCTGTAGACTTCATCCATCACTTCAAGTTTAAGATTTTGTTTCCATCGTATTTTTCTGATGCAGAGAGGAGGTAGCTTGCCCGTGGTCACCAGTGAATATGCGGCGAAACCTCCATTCCAGTCAGGCTGGTCACTGCCGGACCAGGGCTCTTCCCTCCACACTCTCCAGCCTCCCTTATAAAAGTCTTATAAAATGGGCCTTAAAGTGCAGTGCACACCAGTTATAGAAGGGCCCCAACATACTATAAAGGACACATGACAGCACGTAAAAGTACAAGCTCGTTGTATCACACGCTTGGCCCACCTACCGCTTACGCGCAACACGTGTTAATTACATCTTTAACTAGTGATGTTTTGCCACCTTCGGGATGCAGAGGGCCTGAGGGAGGGGGTGGGAGCCGCCCGGATTGCTGTAAAGGGCCCCGCTCAGCCCCTGGAGGCCGGAACTGCTTGTCTTTGACATTGTTTCCAGGTGTGACGTTTTTCTAGCAGCTTCCCAGTTACTCTGGTGTTAGCATTGCTTTGCTATACTGACGGCCGCAGCAAGTACCTGCTGGGCTCCTGCGCGTCGGGCGCGGTCTGGGCCCTTTGCGGGGACCGTCTCGTTTGAGTCCCTACGGTCATCCTGTGAGGTGGGTACCAGCACCATCATCTTTCTTTCTCGGATGAGAAAATGGTTTCAGCAAGGTCACCAAGCTGGGAAGCGGCAGAGACAGGGCCGTCCCCGGGCAGCCTGGAGCCTGTGCCTGGGCACTTGGTGGCAGTGCCAGGCTGCCTCCTTGCGACTTCTTTGTGATGAGCAGTGCCTAAAAGCCTTTTTTGGACCAATCTTTCAACGGCATCCGTTTCTACCACATGGTATGGAGGCCAGGCCACCTGGGTTCTGGTTCCAGCTGTGTCACTCATTTGCTTCATGGTGCTGGACATGTCCCCTCCTCTGCCCTCCTCACCAAACCTGTGAGACGAGGAGGAGGGTTTGCTAGCTCTGCAAACTCACTCTCGCCCTAATGCTCTGTGACTCTGCGTCGGCGTTGGGGGTTTAGAGCAGGAGAATCTTACATCAGGTCCCCTGGACAATAGTTAGGGCTAGGCCATGGCTGTCCCATCAACTCTCTCTTCCGCCTGCCCGAGCCCTGCCCCTGTCAGGGTCCTGCCTCTGAAACAGGCCAGAGAAGACGGTAGCAGTCCCAAAGTGAGAGACAGAGGTCGCTGGAATGGCACGCTCCCAGGTGACTTTCAGAGCAGACTTTTAGATGGTGAGGACTTCCTGAGGGGTGTGGGTGGATTTGAGTTTAGGGGGTATGAGGTGGTCCAGGGAAAGCGTCTTGTAAGAAGTTAATTTTGACTTGACTCTGAAACCAGATGCGTCAACGCTCACCCCCGACGGTGGCAGGACGAGCCAGCAGGAACAGGCGTCGCGTCCTCCTCGCCGCCGGCCCTTCGGCACTGCTTGGGACCCCGGGTCCACTCCCAACGCTCCAGCTTGCAGTGCTCGTGACCTCCACGTTCACTAAGAACTGGAATACAGGTTCATTTATGGAGCTTCCCCCGGGTAGCAGGTGCTGTCCCAGGACGTGACAGTGAGAGGGACAGGGTTCTTGCTTTTTACCAAGCTCACCTCCCAGAGGCGGGGGCGGCTGGAGGGGGTGGCCAGGCCGGTAGGAGCACCAGCCCGGTGGAGGCTGAGACCAGGCTCTGGGGCTCCTGCTGCTTCTGAGGGTGATGGGACTGAAGCTACTCCTTGCTCAGCTTCCAGCCCCCTTCAGGTGAAGGGACCACCTCCCCTGAACCCCAAATAGAGCTGATGCAGCCCGGTCCTTCCTCACCTGACCCCCGTCCCAGGCACCTTTGGGCTTCCTGCCCCTGCTGCCTGGCCTTTTCTAGCTTCATTCCTGGTGGGTCAGTGGGATCCTCAGTGGCTGCGTGATGCAGAAGATGTAGAGCCTTCCCTGATGGACCCCACTGCCCCTCCCCAGCCTCTCAGGAGCCTGCCTTCTCATCTTGTCCCTACCAGCCCTCTGCCCACTTGCCCGTGCTGCTGCCTCCCTGGTGCCTCTGCACACATGCTGTTCCTTCTGCGCACATGCTGTTCCCTCTGCGCACATGCTGTTCCCTTCTGCACACATGCTGTTCCCTCTGTGCACGGCATGCTCAAGTAGTCACTTGAGTATGTCCCTAGTGCCTAAATGGCTGCACACCCTGCCAGTCCCCTCGGACAGAACTGAAGAAAGGTGGGGTCTGCTCTCACAGGGCTTACCCTCAAAGGGGGCAGACCAAGAGGAAGTGTGGTCAGAGAGGATCAGAAAGGGGCACTCAAGCTGCCCAGCTCAGCAGTGGGGGAGGTGTCCCAGGCAGAGGAAACAGGGAGTGTTAAGGCCATGTCCTCGGAAGCGACAGACCAGTGCGGCCTTAGTCTAAGGAGGGGAGGTGTGCACAGGTGGACACAGGCAGGCAGACGTGCTGTCCTGCACGACCTTCTGGGGTGGGGGAATGTTCCGTCTCTGTGCTGGCTGTTGAAATCAGTTAAAACTAAATGAAGTAGAAAATTTGGTTCCTCAGACACACCAGCCACATTTCAAACTCTTCAGTGCACTCAATACAGTGGCCCCCAGTACAGGATCCTGCCGGACTTCCTAGACCTCCGTCCGGGGTTTGAATTTTATTCTAAGAGGGTTGAGAAGCCACTGAGAGGCCTTAGACAAGGGGGGACAGGACATCCCCGCCCCCTGCTCCCTACCACCTGTCAACTTGTCGATCCTATTTATCCCCGTCGAGAAAGTCCCAAATGGAGTTCGATGCCCCAGGACCCTTTGTGGCTGGGGCCCACCTGTGTCCCAGCCGGTGTCCCACATCTGGATTAGGCAGAGGGAAGAGCTGGGTGCTGTTCGTCTCTCTCCCACCGTCCACATCACTGGCACACGCTGGGTGCTTATGCTGTTGAACTGAGTCCACCGTCTTGCTCCAGAGCCAGGCCTCACCCGAGCCCTTCCTCGGGGCCCAGCGCATCCTGGGCAAGACTTTGCCTTCCTAAAGGCGGGTTTCTCTCGTGGCCTTTGTCCTCATCGCCTGCTGGAGGGGTGCCCCAGGGATGCACGCAGAGTCCCCGCCCATCTCTTTGGGCTCTTGGGAGCACTTCCCAGGGGATCCGCATCAGGAAGGCAGAATTCCCCGCCTGCCCTGGCCCCATCACCCTGGGGCAATCAAGCTGGGAAGGCATCTTCCCAGGATCTGAATGAACGAACTCTGTGGTGACCCCTGCAGAGCCCTGGACACTGGCTGCCCTCAAGGAACCAGGGTAGCAATGGACAGACTGTGGACCTGACTTCCGGTGCGACCTCATGCCCCCCGAGGTGTGGGTGCCTGTAGCAGGACAGAGAGGCTCCCGGCCACCAGTGGGGTCATGGAAAACAGAGGGGCTGGGGGCAACGAAGGCCACACCCCAAGCCCTTCACAAGAGCCCTGATTGGAAGACGGGGGCACGTGACAAGGGCCCCCATCCCTGAGGCTGGATAGAGGGGGTCCTGTGCCCAGTCCTACCACCCCTGCTCTGCTCAGATGGGCGGGCGAAGGGGAGAGCGGGCAGTGGGAGGAGAGGGAGCAGAAGGGTGGGTGTGAGGCTTGAGGGGCAGGGCTCGGGGTGTGCTGGGGCTCCTGGCGCCCCAGAACTCGCTGGGAGCTGCCCTGCTGGTCTCCCCGGGTGGGGTGGGCGGGGCGGGTGGGGCAGCGGCCCCGGAGGGAGAGCCGGTGACTAGCATAGCCGGGCTGGCCCCGGCCCCAAGCTGCCGTCAGCACTAGATTTGCTTGGGCCCCGCCCCTCTGCCAACCCCAGATTCCAGTTCTGTCCTCCCGACGCCGGCAAAACCAAGACCAGCCTTTCCATCCACCCTCCCCCTGGCCAGCAGTGCTGTGTTGTAAACCCGTGGGTAATAGGACTTGGCTCCAGGCCTAGCCCCAGCCTCAGGATCTGGGGGCACGGCTCCTCGTAGGACCAAAGCCGGAGCACAGACTCCCGGGCCCTCCTAGGAGGCAGCGGGGAAACAAGGACAGGGGCCCCTGTGGGGCCCCTGCTCGCTGGCGACCCTGAGCCACCGAACGTCTCTGCGCTCCCTCATTTGTAACACGAGGTTAGTCACCTACCACTGACCTCACAGGCTTTTTGTGGCCAGAAATACATATAAAATGCTTATCAAATGTCTAGCACAGAGCTCGGTACGCTGTAGGAGCTTAATAATAAACAGAACTTGCTTCCTCCAGCAGCACCTTCTAGCCTCCTGTCCACCTGCCTCTCCAGACCCTCCCCTTCACCCCGTCAGCCAGGACCCGGCTCCCAGTGTCGCTTCTCCTCTTCAGCCTCCGAGCCCCCAAGCCTTCCCCTCCCCTGGTCCTTCCCTCCCAGGCCAGCTCCGCATCAACACACGCCAGCACCACATGCATACTCGTGGCTCCATCATCATTGACCCTGGAAACCTCAAAACAGCACGGGGGAGGGCATCTCAGAGACCGTCTGGTCAACCCCTTGGTTCATCAGAAGAGGCACCTGAGAGCAGAGCGGCCTGGTGACATGCAGCGCTGTCCTCACCGTGGGGCCTCGGTCTCCTCTCCCTTTGCGGGAGGGGCCGGGTCACCAGCCTGAGGTTTAAGGGGAAGCCCCGAGGCGGGAGGGGAGTCTGCAAGCAGTTCCTGTGCTGGGAGAATTTCAGAAGGCCGTGGGACTGAGAGCTGGCGGCTCAGGGTGCCAGCCTGGGGGCCGAGTGGCCATGGGCTCCATCCGTCTCAGTCACCTGCCCAGGCCCGGCCCCAGCCTGGCGCAGCCTCCCAGCCTCTGGTGATTCGATGAGTCACCCGCCCGTGCCCACAGACGGGGCAGCCGCACCCAGGGCCGCTGGCACCTGGACGGATGGCGTTTCTGCTCTGAGCTGCTGGGCCGGCAGCCTGCCAGGCCGCAGAGGGGCACTGGTGGGAAGCCCAGACGCTCAGGCCTGGGGCCGGGCTGAGACCCTCTGTCTGCATCGCCCCTCACTGAGGCTGGGGCCGCCCGCAGACCGCCCACTCAGGTGCCCTCTTGTCAGGAGCCCCTGGGGACAAGTGGCAGCCAGGCACCTCAGTATCTGTGCTCAGTGGGGCCTGGGCTTCAGGCTGCTCCCACAGGCCAGGCCCGAGCCACAGGGTCACTTGCGGCACCTCTTCCTGGCAGGGCCACCGCTCCCCCTCCTCCCACTCACCCCATCACAGCACTGCCCTCCCACAGGTCCCAGTGTCCTGAGCTGGACGTAACCCTGCCCTCCACTGTTCTCTTGTGCCCCTGGCACACCGTGCGTCCCACCCCTGCGCACCGAAAGCTCTCTGCATCGCCAGCCAGCCTAGGACAGTGCCTGGGCTTGGCGGTGACTCGCTGAACGTCCGCCCCGTCCGTCCTCCACCTGCGTGCTCTGTTACACCGGCGTCCTGTGGCCAGAGGCCTTCCAGGAGGTGTGGCCATCCCAGAGGCCTTGATGTCAGGTCGTGTTGGGGTTGGGGCTGGACCTGGGCTCTAGGAGAGGAATTAGGGGGTTCCCTGACACCTTGACCCTCGAGCCATCTCTGGCCTTAGCAGTGGAGGGAATGGAGAGGGGCCTCTCACCCCTTCCCAAAGGGGCCGCTTCACTCACTGTGCATCTGTCAGCGTTGACCCTCAGCAGGCTCTGAGACCCCCTTCTGCCGCAAGGAGACCTGGGCGTCTTCTGTCACAGAGGATTCTGCCCCCCACCTCATCTTGGCCAAGCCAGGATCTCTGGGATTGGACTGAGGGGAGGGGTCTGCTCAGGACGCCCTGGGTGACTTCTGAGCTTCGATTCAGCCGGATCTGCCTGCCTCCTGTCCTCAGCTCAGAACTCGGGCTGGGGCGGGGGGGTGCATGTGACCGCAGAGGCAGACTGCCGGCGCCTTTCAGGGCGCAGGGAACCCCGGAGACCACGGAACTGGGGCGGCAAGTGCGCAGTGCAGGACAGTCTTGCTCTTGGTCCTGCCAAGGGAAACTCCGCTGACGCCCCAGAGCCGCGAGCACGTTCTGCATTTCTTGCCGTCGCGGACGGTTTTGCGGCTGCTTTCACCTTTTTGCACGTAGGTTCTAGTTCTTTAGTCGACAGTGTTTCCTGTCCTTGATCTCTTGGGATCTGCCCATCAGTTACTCGAGAGCAGCGTGCATCCCCTGTCACCCCCATTGTGAGGATGAGGCTCAGAGGGTTGTGTGACTTAGCGGCAGAGCTGAGACTTAGGGGGTCTTCCCACAACCCACACCCCATCCCACCCCACAGACCGCAGGACGTTTCTGGGGTGGACAGAGCTGCCAAGTACATGGTCATCGGGGGACCCCGTGGCACCCCCCAAAAGATGTGTCCACGTTCTGACCCATGAAATCTGTGAAGGGGACCTTCTCTGGGTGAAGAGTCCTTGCAGACGTAATTAAGTAAAGGATCTTGAGACGAGATCATCCCGGAGTTGGGGTGGGGCCTGCGGCCCACAGCAGGTGTCCTGCCCAGAACAGGCAGGGGAGGCTTGAGACAGAGGGTCAGGCTCGAGTGATGCTCCCATAGCCAAGGAACCCCTGGAACCCCGACGGCTGGAAGCATGAAGTGGGTTCCCCACAGAGCCTCCAGGAGGAGCCCACCCTGTCCACACCTTAATTGTGAATTTCTAGCCTCCAGACTGGGAGACAATACGTTCCCTTTGTTAAGACACCAAGTCAGAGGTGATCTGTGTGGCCACCCTTGGAAACAGAGACACTAACCCCAAGGTGCTCTGGGTCACCGGCCTGAGCTGGCAGCCTCTCAGCAGCCCCCTGGGTGCCCGGCTGGGTGTGGTGTGAGACCCAGGACTGGCCCCGGGCTGGGGAGGGAGGCGCCAGACTGACACTGCCCCTCGGCAACGGTACCACCAAGGGCCAGCTGCTCCAGCCCAGCCCTGGACTGCCACCCCCCTTTGCCACCCAACTCTTTGGTTTCACTCCACACCCAGAAAAGAATGTACTCCTCAGGCTCTGGGAAAAGCAGCCACAGAGATGGAGATGGCGACGGCACCCTCGCCCCCCGCCCGCCCGGGATTCCAGGGGTTTACAAGGCCAGTTACACCTCCGCCAGGAGGTCAGCCCTTGGCCAGGCGCCCATTGTCCCTGCTTAATGGGATGTCTTCAGGCAGCCAACGTGATGCAGCCACAATTGACCCAACAAGAAGACGCAATGGGGCTCTGTCTCTGTGGGGCCTTTCATTCCGAAGGCTCAGACAGCCCTACATACCTTGGGAGACCCGATACCTCTTTTTAGGTGGGTAACTGGGGTACTGGCAGGAAGAGAGCTGGAGCAGGGCTCCGGTCAAGTTCATCGAGCAGTCTGAGCCGCCTGGACAGGAACTTCGTTCTGGAAGGCCATCTGGACACCCATTTTAGGATGAGGCTTCCACAGGAAGATTTGGGTTTTTTCAGAAGTATCCTCAGGGTTGGCTGGAACTTCTCAGAAGTGGTTGGAGCAGGGCTCAGCTCCCTGCTTGGCTTAATGAGCAGCGGGAGGTGTGGAGGGCGCAGGGGACGGCCTGTGAGGGCTTTGAGGGGAAAGAGCAGTGCCCTGGGGCCCTGGGCCCTCCCTCCGCCTGGAACGAAGCAGAGGCCCGGGCCTGGCTCGGCCTCCAACTTGCTGTGTGACTTTGGACGCGTCATTGCCCTCTCTGGGTTTCAGGTTCCTCGCTTGTAAAACGAGGGAGTGGGAGGAGACGCTGTAAGTCAGCGCTTCTCAAACCTGAGCCTGCACCGAATCACCCGGGAGTCTCGTTAAGACGCAGGTTCTGGTTCAGCAGGCCCGGGGCTGGGCCTGAGCCTCTGCATTTCCAACAAGCAGCTTGGGGAGGCTTCCGATCGCCCTCCTGGTGCCGGATCTCAGGGCAGGTCGCCTGACCGTGAGCCCAAGGTGCCATCGCCCCTCGGTCGCCCCCTCCCCCAGGTGCTGTTTGAAGGACAAAGGGGCTTGTGTGGTAAGAGCGCTTTGTAGGCTGCGAAGTCTGAACAAGGATGTGTTTTAGGAAGATCCACAGCAGGCGATTAAGCCCTGACGTTTGGAGACAGAGCGCTTGGTTCAGGACCGAGTTCCAGCGCCTCTCCCCAGCCGAGGACCTCTCGGCCTCCGGCAAACGCTTCAGCTCTCTGAGCCTGCGGAGCGGGGAGGGGCGGGCAGCACCCAGCTACGGGCTCGCTAGGGTTTGAAAGGAACCAGATCCTGGAGGGCCGCGCTCTCACAGAGGGGCTGCCGACACCCGTCCTCCTGATCATCATCCCATCTATGGGTGGAAATGGTCAGGGAGGCGGCTGCACCCACCCTCACCTGTCCTTTTCCTGTTCGTCCCCGAGTCTGACCTGTGGGCAGCTGGTCCCTGGGGTCCCCCAAGGTCCCACCCAGGCTCCTCCACTTTCTGACTGTCCTGGAGGCGGGACCCCAGCTCCTGTCTCAATTCCCCGAGGGCGCTGACGGCACCTGGAGCTGCTGGGGAACCTGTGAGTTGGCCCTCAGCCCCCAGCAGGGCCGTGTAAGGGGGACTTGCATTTCATTCCCCTTGGGGACCTGCCTGCTGCCTGGAGGTGACTGGGATCTGGCAGGAGTGACGTCAGTGTCCACGGAGGTGCAGTTTGTGGGGTTTGTGGGTGGAAGCAGGCGGCTGGAGGCAGGCTCAGCACCCCCCCGCTGGCAGGGGCTTGTCCTCCCCCCACTCCCTCAAGGCCCCCTGCACAGCCCTGGCTGGGTGGCCACTGTGACAGCAGCGGGCAGCCCTCTGGGGACGCTGCGGAGGAAGACCCCTTCCCAGCCCGTGCAGTGAAGTCTGCTTCTGTCTAAACAGAGCAATTACCCTAATTGCGCTTGTGCTGATCCTCCTGTCAGCGTCGGCCCGACAATAGGGCGGGCGTTACTCACCCCGCCAGCCACGAGGCAGCCTGCTGCGGGCCGGCCAGAGCCAGACCCCCGCCCAGCGCCCCGGGCCGGGGGCTCGGACGCGACTGGGACGCCCCTTGGTTTCAGCTGTGAAGTCTGAGGCTCGCAGGCGTGTGATGTGTACAATCTACTTAAATAAGCAATGGCAACAAAGTGAATTCCCTTGCTGTCTGTGCCCAGTGCTGGGAGCTCACGGCCCCCTCTCTGATTCCGATGCTGGTGGGGAACCCATGGTAGAGAACAAACCACACTTGCCCGTTTAAGGCAAGTGAGGTGCTGATTTGTCGCAGGCTCGAATGTGTTCATCCAGAGTCGCTGGGGGAGTGACCGATTAAACGTCATCGGAACTCCCCGTCAGAGCTGTCCTGCCCCCCTCGGGGGAGCCCGGGGGCACCTCCCTGCTGCTGGGGGGGGATGCTGCATGCTGCCCAAGCCCTCGTCTCCCCTGCTGGCCAGGACCCAGCCTGTCGCAGCCCTCACTGGCCCCAGAGATGCCCTGAGTCCTGGTCGGGACAAAGACTCTGTCCCCACCTGGATGTGCCAGCCTCCGCCTTCTGGCCACCGCACCCGCCCTGCCCTGTGGGTGACTCCCTGGCGTGCTGCTGTCAGCACTCGCGTCCTGCAGCTTCCTGGTGTGGGGGATGTGGGGGGTGGGGGCAGGACCTCTAGACACCCCTTGGCAAGGCCCTAGGGGCTGCAGGCAGGAGGCAGGACCACCAGTCTGGACCCTAATCTGCCTCCAGGCCTGTCCTGGGCATGGCCCCTGGGGACCACCGGGCTTTCTGAGTGACGTGCACTTTGTAGGTCTACATATAAGAAATCAGGAGGGGACTCCTGCACGGGGACCCCCACCAGGCCCCCCGGATGTTGCTGCCTGTAACTCACACGTCTTCCCTCCCCTGTCTGGAACCCGATGGCAGGGGTAGGGGGCAAGGGCAGGACCCTCAAGCCTCCCCTGCCCTCCAGCCCCTCCCGGGTCCCGGGGCGTCTTCCTCCTCCTCCTGTCTGGTGGAAGACTCTCTCCATCAGCCCCTTTCTTCATTCTTCCCTGGGCGAGAAGCCTCTTGGGTTAGTCTGATCACAGAAGAACCACAGGGCAAGGAAGGAAAAGAGTCTGGATTATACTGGGAGAGAGTTGAAAGCCAGCCACTGCATTACACAGAGAACTCACAGCCACCCGGCTGAGAGGACGAGCTGGGACTTGAAGCCGGAAGGACTGGTTTGTGCCCCAGCCCCACTCCTGCTCCCCAGTCTGCTTTTTCCAGGCAGGAAGAGCTCCTGCGAAGACAGGGGTGTAGGGCCGGTTGAAGAGCGGGCATGGTGTGGGATGGCTTGGAGAGTCCCCACGTGCCAGGACAGGAGCGCTGGCTCTGGCTCGGGAGCCGCAAAAGCGGATCAGGACCTCTAGTGTTTCCCCCCTCCCCTCCCCTCCCCTCCCCAGTCCCAGGGTGTGGCAGCAGCGGGCATCCTGGGGTCTGTTCACGGGTGTGAGTCTGTCCAAGCAGAGTAACACTGTAAGTGGGACTGGGTGCTCTGGGGGGTGGGGACCCACTTGTCAACTGTGCTGACTGGTAAGCAGAGACTGGGGTGCAGAGAGAGAGTGTGAAGCAGGGCCGGAGAGGAGAGGGGAGAGGAGGGGAGGAGGGGAGGAGGGGAGGGGAGGCGAGGGGAGGAGGGACCACCAGCCCCCATTCTGGCCCCTCTGGAGCCCCCTGGCACCTCCCTGTTTGGGACCCGAGATAGCCGAGAGTGGGCGGTTCTGAGCAGAGGAGGGACTGGTCGGTCAGGAATAAATTAGTGCCGTCAGGACCCCCACAGTCAAGAGCTTCCAGCCCCTCTGGCTCCCAGCGTCATCGTGGCCTCCCTGCCAGCCGCTGAGCCCCTGCTCCCAGACCTCCCTGCGGACACTTCCCTGGGGATGAAACCCTGCGGACAGTGAATCATCTGGGACCCAGACGTGGGAGGCTCACGGCACAGGGGCGTCTGACAGTGACAGGAAGAGGACCCAGGTGACCCGCCGGACCCTCCTCGTCCCCAGAGCCTCTCATTCCAAGGGAACAGCCCTGCCGGTGGGGTCAGCAAGGCAGATGTGGACCAGTGTCAGTCCCCCCGCCCCGCCGGCCCAGGAGAGGGTCCGGGCCCAGGGGGAAGAGTGCACGGCCTCAGGAAGACGGGCCACCTCCAGACCCTCGCCCGGCCCAGCCTCCTGCCACCCATCAGGCCGCTTTGCCCTGGCCAGCGGTTCTCCAGCGAGGCAGCAGAGGAGACTTCCAAAAGGCCCTCCAAGTCTGGGGCAAGACCAAGGAATCTGAATCTTTAGCGAGAGCTCTAGGTGCCGCTGAATTTCAGAGCACATTTGAAAATCGTGATAAAAAAGATACAGAACATAAAATTGACCACTTTGGCAATTTTTAAGAGCACAGTTCAATGGCATTAAGTGCATCACATGGTTGTCACCACCGTCTGTCCCCAGAACGGTTTCATCATCTCAAACAGAAACTCTGCACCCATTAAAAAATACCTCCTGCCCCCTGCCCCCCCCCCACGAGTCTGCCTGGTCTCATCGTGTAAGTGCAGTCACACACCATCTGTCCTTTGTCGCAAGCTTGTTTCCCAGAGCATCGTGGCTTCCAGGCGCTTCCCTGGGCGGCCGGTGTCGGGACGACCCTCCTCTTCCAGGCTGAAGGACACTCCGCTGTGCGGTAGACCTCACCGTGTGCGGTAGACCTCACCGTGCCTGCCTGCTCATGCACGTGCACAGACACTGGGCCGCTCCCGCCCTTCGGTCATGGTAAGTATAGCTGCTGGGGACACGGCTGTGTAAAGATCTGTTCAAGTCCCGACTTCCAGCTCTGTGGGAGTTAGACCCAGGCCCTCCCTCACGTCCACCAATGCCATTTCTCCATTTTGCTTCCATTACTGAGAAAATCTTCTTGGCTTCTGTCTTCCAAGTCCCCTCCTGTCTCCCTGGCCTCTTCTCAACCTACCGACCCTTCCTGGACTTGGGAGGCAGCGTCGGGGAGGGGCTAGGCTTCGGGGGGGCGGGGGGCTTGTGTCCCTGTCGGGGGACTTCCCCAGCCTATGTCCTGGGACGAGCTACTTAACATCTCCAAACTTGAATGTTCTCATCTGTGAAAGGACACTAGGGAAAACCAGCTCATAGGATGGTCTCGAGGATGAGGTGGGAAGGAGAGCGTGCCTGCGCGGCACGGGGCAGGGAACTCACAGCCAGCGGTGGCGGTGGAGTCTCTCAAGAAAGTGTCCCCGGCGGGGTGGATGTGGGGTGGAACCTCCTCAGACAAACTCTGCCCCCGAGAGGAGATGGGAAAACAAACCCTCCCGCCAACTGGAAGCACGCACACCTTTGGCTCCCGTAAGATCCGCTGCCAGGTGAGTCCTTGGGGTCTAGCAAGCTACGTTTCCGAGTGACCTCAACTTCTCTTACGTAATCTAAACACCTTTCCTCTTGCTTTGTCCTTCGCAAGCTCCCGGGAGGGCTGTGGGGAACGCTCTGTGACTGTAGGACGGTCTCTCAGGCCTGGAGACAGCTTACAGCCCCAGCCTGTGACCCCTGGCGTCGGAGCCCCACGGCCCAGTGGGTGCCGCATCCGTGGGAGTGGAGGGGGTCGCCGCAGGCGCGAGGGCGAGATTTACACGCGTGAGGCAATCCGGGAACAATACAGGACAAAGGTGACTCACGGCTTTGTGTCCCGGTTAATGGAGGGTGTGGACGGTGGAGTTCGAGTGAGCAAGATGGAAAAGAAATAGCACGGCAGCTCTGCATGTGTGCCGCGGGGGAGGGCGTGGGGAGAGGTGGGGAGAGGGGCCCAGTCCGCAGGGAAGCCCGGCCTGAGAGCAGCCACCAGGCCTCCCCAGCGCTCGTCTTAGAGGCTGTGTGAATGCCGGCTGCAAGGACTCAATGGTGAAACCGAGTGAGATGAGGAGAGGCCGTGGGGTCAGGAACGCACACTGGGAGCTGGAGACAGTTTCTCACCCGGCAAACGGTCTAGAAGCGAGACCGCGTCAGGGCGAAAACAGAAGGCTCTCAGGAGAGGTCTGAAACCATCAGGACTGATGCAGAGAAAAGGGGGAAGAGCAAAGACCGGCCAACGCAATGTCCCCAGAGGAGAAAGCCACACATGGGGAGCGGGAGCGGGGTCGGGACGCTGTACAGGAAAGGGTCCCCTTAAACAAAGGAGGGGCTGAACTGGTCGATAGAAAGGACACCCACCAGGAAGAATCCCGGAAAAAAACAGAGAATGCTCAGCACAGAGCCACAGCCTTACAAAGGTGCCGAACTTCCAGGCAGGAAAAAAAAATAAACAAGTCATTGCACGAAGGCGAACTCAGGTAGCCTCAGATTTCCCACGTGCAGCCGCGGAGGTGACATCCACATCGCACGCGGGGAAGCAAGCATGACCCGCAGACACTGCACCACGTACGGCTAAAAGCAGGAGGAAGGCCCCAGGTGTGAGAGCCTGGCTTTTTTTTTTTTTTGATTCTTATTTTTAATTGAAGTGGAGTCAATTTACGTTGTTAGTTTCAAGTGTACAGCAAAGCGATTCAGTTATACATACACATACATTTACACATATTCTTTTTCATTTAGGTTATTAGAAGAAATTGAATACAGTTCCCTGTGCTCTGCGGTAGGTCCTTGTTGTTTATCTTTTTATATATTGTAGTGTGTATCTGCTAATCCCAGACTCCTAAAGTATGCCTCCCCCCTTTTCCCCTTTGGTAACTATGTTTGTTTTCTATGTCTGTGAGTCTATTTCTGTTTTGCAAATAAGTCCATTTGTATCATTTTTAAAGATTCCACATATAAGTGATATCATATAATATTTGTCTTTCTCTGTCTGACCTACTTTGCTTAGTATGACAGTCTCCAGGTCCATCCATGTTGCTGCAGATGGCATTTCTCCATCCTTTTTTATGGCTGAGTAGTATTCCATTGTGTAAATATAATACATCTTCTTCACCCAGACATCTGTGAATGGACACTTAGGTTGCTTCCGTGTCTTGGCTGTTGTAAATAGTGCTACACTGAACACTGGGGTACAGGTGTCTTTTCGAATTAGAGTCCCCTCTGGATATATGACCAGGAGTGGGATTGCTGGATGTGAGAGCCTGTCCTGAAAACACTAGTTGATAAGACAAGGCAGGAAATGGTGAGTGAGCTGAACTGAAGACTCAAGAATAGAGAACCCAGAGAAGTAGGGCTGTGTCCATTTACAGAGAGCTCTTGCAGAGCAGAGAGCCAGCACTTAAAGCTCCAAAAAGAGGGAGATTGAGTAAGAACACGAATCAGGATGCGGGAGAAGAGGGGGGCGGCGTGTGGGGGACTAGCATTCTCAGCTTTCAGAGCTGGAGTCAGCACACCGTCTGCAATGAAAGCGTAACTCAAAAAAATTTTGCGACGACAGTCTTTTAAAACCAATTCGAAAAATAATTTATTTCCTTACCTATAGAGGATCTTATGGGTACAAATCTCTCTTGTGGTTAAGAAACACTTATCCAAGGTCAAATAATGCTTTCAGTCTTCTTTTCCGTCGTTTCTGTGATGTATAACTGCAAAGAAACAAACTTCTCATACTTTAAAAGCACGTAACCTGAGATGCCGTTCTTACACCATCATCTTTCTGTCACCTGCCTACCGTTCTGTGTGCATTACGCTCAGAGGTACGCCAGGGCTGCCGGGCAGCAAGCAGTCATGCGGGGTATCTCTGGGGCGTGGGATCTGGGGCGATTTATTCTTTCTTCTTTGTGGATTTCTGTGCTGTTTGGATTTTTATGATGAGCATGTACCATGTTGATTAAAAATACTTGGCAACATTGAAGGAAGGTGGAAGTGAGTGTAGCCAATATCGGTCCTGGAGCAAAGGGGGCTCCCGGGGTGGCTGTGGCCCCTCCCGGGCTCACCTGCCTCTGACAGCAGGATTGGGGGGAGGCCAGGAGAAGGCTTCCTGCAGAGGTGGGCTGAGTTGGGCCTTGGAGAACTGGCAGGTCTGGAGAGCATCTGCTTTGCCAGGCATTCCGTGGATTTACCCTTCCTGGGTCTACGGGGTAGGTCGAGTCACCCTATTTTATGGATGAGGAAACTGAGGCCGGAGAGCACGCAGAGCACTAACCTCGGCCACCCAGCAGAGGGTCGATGTGAACCTGGTGCAGCCAGGAAGCCGACTCTGGCGCTCGGACATCGGGGCCTGGGCAGGGCTGGGCAGGGCTGGGCAGGGCTCTGAGGGCGTGGGTCCCAGCCGAGGGAGGAAGGCTCTGAGGGCAGCCTGCGACTGTGTGTGAGCATAGCAGCCATGCCTTCAACTAGAGTGAGGGAGGATGGGCCGGGAGGGAGCCATGGCTGGGCCGGCCACGCCATGCAGACACCAGAGGACTGGGCAGGTCCCCCGGGGAGACCCCTGGGCCCTGAGAGGAGGGGCCAGGAAGACTGAGCCACAGAGCAGGACTGGGCACTGCATGACCATGCCCATCGCACCTGCGGGGCTTGGACACCCAGTGCTCCACCGGGTCACACGCACAGAGCCCGTCACTGGCTCCTTGGCCTCCCCCACATCATTAATTACACAGCACGTGGCCATGAAATGGTCCCGGGCTTCCTCATCCTCCCCAAGCCCGGAGCCTTGGGACCCGCAGCCCAGGAGTCCAGCCCCCACGGCCAGCCTCGCTGCCACCACTGGGCCGCCTTGGTGAGGGCCTCCAGCCTCCCCGTCACAAGGGCCCGGTCTCGGACAGGGACTCAGGGTGCCTTCCGAGAACTTTGGTCCTGCCCTATCCCAGGTCGACCTCCAGAGCTCATTCCTCCCCTCCCCTTGGATGGAATCCCAAACCCCACTCCCAGCTCCAGGACCCTGGAACCTCCCCGTGGACAGGCTAGAGGTTAGGGGCACAGGCTTTGAAGTCCTATAAATTTTTTTGAATCATAACTCTGCCACGTACCAGGGCTGGCAGGAGTCCCAGGTCCTCAGCTGTAAGATGGAGGTACCGTTGCCGCCCGCCGTGAGGGTTAGACCAGCCTTCCCGCGGCCCCCGACCCCCCGGCTGCAGGGCTCCAGCTGGTGGCCTCGGGCGCCTGGTACAGGCCCAGAGGGCAGCCGCGCAGCTGGGCGGGTCGGGGGCGCGCACCGGGAGACGCCCAGCGACCTCGGCCTCGTGAGAACTGCACGTGCGATTTAGCCTGCTGGCAACTGCTCTGAAGCAAGTCAAAAGACACAGGCGAAAGAAGCTTAATACCGGTTTCTGTGGCGCGAGGCGGCCAGAAGGTTACTGCTGCAACAGGTAATCAACGCAACGACGACTGCGGCGTGCTGACACTCTTTTTCTCCCGTGAGGTGTTCGATGGCCGCGCTCTACAGGCAGGTGTGGCGCTAACACAGGTTTTCAAGATAGAGACACAGAGTATTTGGTGAGAAGGCTGGGGTGTGGACCAAGGAAGCAATGAAATATGCATTCATTCCTTCATTCCATAGGGGAGAGGAGGGCAGTCCTCTCCTCGGGCCTGGCGGGGTCCGTGGGGGGGGCCCAGGGGCCCACCCTCTCCTGCCTTTGGCCTCAGCCTGTCCAGAACCCCCCAACCCCGCTCCTGGGCCCACTGCCGGCTCCCAGGGCAGCTCCAGGCTGAGGTGAGGCATCCGTCCAGCCCTGGGTCCCCTTCCGGCCAGCTCTGCTCTCAGTGGAGGGACAGAAAGGGATGGAGAAAAGGCCTCCTGGCCCCTTGGCCCTGGGGCCTTTAGGGATACGTCCTGGCCCCAAATCTTCCCCCCACAACTTCACTCCACACACATTAGTGACAGGGCCTGAGGGACGTGAGTCCCAGACCTGCCCTCCCCACTCAGCTCCCACCTCAGTGGGACACAGACATCCTGGTGCCAGAGCCCCGGCACCCCCTGGAGGCCTGAGAGCCCCTCACCTCCGCCCTGTCTTCCCCAGTGGGATTCCTGGCCCAGGTATCCAGCCCTCTGCCTCCCACCTGCCCCTCTGCTTGTCCGCAGCCCCCGCCCTGGCCCTCTGTGGCCGCCCTCTGGCCAGCCTGACACGAGAGGTCCGACAGAGACTAGTTCCCCCACCCCCAACCCCCTCCGTCCTGAGGACGGGACACACAGTCACGCCCCTGCTTCCAGCCAGGACGCCCCCTCCTCCTCGCACCCCGCATGTCTGAGGAGTGACTGTCAGGGGGTGGGACTCTCCCACCCTGGAAACTCCTCCCCTGACCTGGCCCCCGAGGACAGCTGTGTGTCCTGGCAGAGCCCCCGGCCAGTCTGTAAAGCGGACAGGGACACCCCCTGGGTCAGTTGTGAGAAATACAGGAGGTTGCGAGGTAAGAACCTGGACCCACAGGAAGTGCCCACGCGGTGGCTGCTCACCGTCTCCCCCTTTCTTTGCCAGAAGATCGCCCTGCGAGGGGGAGCCCGCCACCAACCCCCTTCACAGAAAGGGCTGTCTCGAGCAACCTGACCCACACGCCTCCCTCCGGAGCAGGCCCAGCTCCAGGGCCTTCAACGTGTCTGTCTCAGAGCCCCAGGGCCCCCCGCCCCTGCTCCTTGAGCCAGGGGTGGGGGAGGGCTGTTCCTGGCGGGCAGGGCCCCTCGTGCCCACCCTGTCTGTGCGCTCCGACTTCCGTCTGCTTTAGGTATCAGGGTTTCAAATACCGTTATTTGAAAAAAAATTGATGCCCCCCAAATCTGAAGCCCCTTCTTAATAACCTCTCATTTGGTGGAGTGGGAAACAGGCCTCAACCTCACAGATGGAGACACAGGGCCTGGCATTGAGGCCCAAGCTCTGTGGCCCCAGGCCTGGCCAGACGGCTGCGGACACCAGGGTCAGAGCCCCACCGCCACTCCCGAGGTCAGTGTTCAAACTCAGGCCTCTGCTGTCAACACCCCAGAGGGGCAGGGCCCCTGTCCCACCTGGCACCTTCCTGGGGAGAGCTCGGAGCCACAGCAAGTGCGTTCAGCCTGGACCCTGTGAGCGCGGTGATGTCGCCAGGCCAGGGGGCTCTGGACACAACCAGGGCACCAGGGGTCCCGCCACCAGGGACGGCGTGCAGCTCCCCACATGGTCAGTCGAGAAAGGCTCTGCGTGTACAAACTGGCGCCTGGAGCCGGTGCTGAGGGCCGGGCCCGGCCGCGGCTTCCTGCCCAGGAACTAGGAGGCGCTGTGTCTTGGTCTGCTCACATTTATCAGAACTCCCCAGAATGTCCGACTGAGGTGTCACAGCCATCGGGGAGGCAAACTCAGGCAGGGGGAGGGTGGGCCGGGCAGCAGGCAGGCCGTGCTTCCTCACCAAGGCAGCCTGGGAAGATGAGGCGGCACGGGGAGCTGGGTGTGGCTCCTGTCTGAGCAGGGGCCCTGGGAGTGACCAGATGGTCTCTGCCCAGAAGCCAGGGCCAGGCCCGCCCCCTGTGTGTGCACATTTTCACCAGAATCCACACTGCAGAGCCGCACCAGGACCTGCGCTCCGGCCCGAGAACCGTCCTGAGCTGTAGGAGGGTTTGTCCACCTGCAGCTTTAATTCCCTGCAGCCCACCAACTGGGCCCCCTCCTCCAGAGGCCAGGGCCCAGCCCACTGCCCGCTGGAGAGTTGGGGGCAGCCACGGGCCCTGCAGAGAAGGTGCACCCGGATGGCAGGGTGTGGGCTGCCAACGGCTTGGGAAGGCAGGCCGGGAGCCACGTCTCACTGCTCGGGAAGCCAGGGGCAAGCACAGACAGCTCCCCTGACGCAGGCAGGGGGTGGCAGGTGCTCCAGCCAGGGGAGCGGCAGGCTCTCACCAGGGCTGCCACGCTGGCTCCGCCCAGTGAGCCGCCCCAGGCCCGGGGCTGGGGAAGTCCTCCAGCCAGCGTTTCATGTACCCCGTGCACTTTTCCAGGGAGTCCAGAGCCCACACCCTGGGCCTGGCTTCCTGGTGGGGCAGGGGCAGGCCTCCCTGGCTCTGGAATAGGAGGGCTCCTGGGTGGCAGCTCGCTGGGTGAGGCCAGGCCTGGGGGAGGGGGGGGCCCATGAGCTGCAGTCCCCAGGAAACAACACAGCCACACCTCTCTTACCTGGAACAGGTGAGAGCGCCCATCCCACCTCCCTGGGCTAAACCCCCTCTCCGCCCTCCTTCATCTCTCAACTGCCGTGATGGGGCCTGAGTGGTCTCTGCCCTCTGGTGACACGAGCAAGCCCATCTGTCCCCACCCCCATGGGGAGGCCACCACCATTGTCCCACCAGACAAGGAACAGAGGGGCCCAGGAAGGCCCCCTGCCCCAGGGGCTGACGGGGAACTTGGCCTGCGATGATGCCACCAAGTACCAACATGGACCAACTCCCTGGTCATTAAAAAAATTAAAAAAACCTCTCAGGAAGGAGTTTGAAAACAGTAAGCTCAGCAGAACAGGGAACTTTCCCTCCCCAGCGAGCTCAGAACCTGAAGGAGGGACTCGCCTGGCTTCCAGGACCGTCCTGGTGCAGGCTGGGCCCCGCTGCTACCCCCACTGCAGCCCTGCCTCCACCAGGTCCGCCTGGTGCAAGCACACACCCGCCTCTGCTCCAGCTTGGGGACCAAGAGGGAGAGTGCAGCAGAGGTGGGACAGCACAGTGAGGAGGCACCCAGGGCTGCCCGGGCTCCCCGAGCCCACTGCCCTGTGGACAGGAGGACTCCTGAGCCCACGGTGGGGGACGGGTGGGCTTCCGCACAGCAGACATTCATGCACACCCCAGCTGGGAGGGGGAGGTGAGGGGTAGAGGGACAGGGCTGGGGTCTGCACGAAGAGGAGAGCCCCCAGAGTGCTGTCAGGGCCGCGCTGCAGGGCTGCACACTGGCTACAGGTCTGGGGCTGAGCTGGGCAGGGAGAGGCCGCAGTCTAGCGGTGGCTGGAGCTGGCGGGCTGCAAATGGACAGATGGGAAGGTCTCTGCATGGGGAGGAGCCCGCCCCACAGCCTGTGATGTGCTGAGAAGGGGTACCTGTCCCCCTGCCCTCTGGGTCGCCCCACCCAGGCTCGTGCCCAGCCTGCGCCCACGTCTCAGGCACCTCACCGGCAACACCACGTCCCGGCAGGGTTAGGGTTAGCCGTGCCTGGTCCTCCCGCTGCCCTCTTGCCAGCCCCTGAGGCCGAGGTAGGCTTGGCTGGAGGGAAGGGACCCCACCTCCCTGGGCTGTCTTGTCTGAGCTTCTGGGTGGGCACTGCCTCGGTTTCCTCTGCCACAATTCCCTGGCCATGGCCACACCCTGTCCTGGATGGTTCAGCCTGCAGTCCTGAGGGCGCCCCACTCCGGCCATGCCCCTGGCTCCACTCCTGGACCCTCAGGGAGACCCCGGCCTCGGGCCCAGGAAGAGGAGGGGGCTCCATGTGTGGGGCTGTCCTCCTCAGTGTCGGGGGGAAGGGGACGGACGGTGCTGAGGAGAAAGGCAGGCCCAGGAAGCAGCACCAAAGGCAAGGTGGTGTCCCGCCATGCCGCTGTGGTCCTGCCCACTGCCCCCACCACAGGCCATGCAGGACACTCAGACCTCCGAGGGGCCTGCGTCCTGACCCCAACTCTGAAGCCCCCCTAGGTGATACCCAGGGCCCGAGCCCCGACCTCCAGAGGACCCCAGGCTGAGGGTCTACCCAGGCTGAGGACACAGAGGGCTGGAGGGGAGTGGGGGAGACACCCCCCCACCCCAGTCTGGGGTCAGGCTGCAAGGTCATGAAGTTCTCCCAGAGAGCCCTGGGGGAGGGGAGAGGGAGAGAGAACCTGCTGGTGCCCACCCAGCCCTGGCTGTCCTCCATCCCCCTGCCCCCGCCCCCATGCAGCCCCCATTACACCCGCCTTTCTGGCCCACCTGCAAGGCCCATTGCACCATCTGGCGGTTATGTCTGGGATGGCAGGCAGCTGGACTCCAGACTCAGGAGGGAGCTCCCCCTGCCCTGCCCACGCCCTCCACCCTAGTGCACTCTGGGGTCAGGCGGGTCCTGGCCCTCACACCACTGGACCCCGCTGCCCGGCTCTCCCCACCTGCTCCAGCCTCCCCTCAGTGGTTTTGGAGAGCTGGGCACCCTGGCCTCCCTCTGGGTATGGGAGGAGAGCTGGGTGGGGGAAGGTTCTGCGACCGCCTCCACAGTGCCAACGAAGGGCAGCAAGGAGGACAGCAGACTGCCCGTCAGAAGAGGAGGGGGTGACACCTCTGGAGTGCTGAAGCTAGAATTCTAGACCCAATGAAAGCACTGTTCAGACGTGGGCTGCGGGACGCATGGCAGGCTTAGCTGAATCTCCTGCCGCACGCATGAAAATCATGGTCACGTCTGGACAGTTGCAGCCGCAGCTCAAGAATGGCCAATCTATGCCCTTACTTTTACTAAAGCTTATTTTTGTAAACAAAACAAGACAAACAAAAAACAAAGGGAAAGGAAGCTTCTCGGTGGAGTTCTCGAGACTTCCTCATACGCCTTGAAAGAAAGAGTTTACACTGTAGGTTCTTCTTCTGACTTGGACGTGCAACAGCGCCTGCTACGCTACGTCGCTGCTTTGAGTCCTAGCACGTCCAAAAGCAGCCTGCTTGTCTTTGATTAGTCATGACACTACATGTGCAGGTCATACTTGGAATCAGTAAATACCAAATGTTAGGACACGCTCCGCAGAGTTTTATCCACGTACTGGGGGCAAGAGACCAACCACGCGCCCGCCCCCACCCCAGGGGGAGTAATGCTTGAGGATGGACGGACATTTAACTCATGCCGTCAGTTATTCATGTTCCCCAAATGTAGCATCCTAACTTCATCGGGTTTTCTGAGATTCTGGTCTGAAGAATTGCACCGATCGTTTGACAGGAGGAGCGGTCAGTGATGTGTCTTCTCTCTCATCACTAAAGTGAGAAGGGGATGGGGCGCTCTGGGGTGAAGAGGCGTCTTCCTGGACCACACGTGGAGTCTCTCCTTCGTTGATGTCGCTTGGGCTCCGTGCGTCTCTCTGGAACTTCTAGCCCGGAAGCGACCCTGCAGGGCTGTGGATGGGTTTACTTTCTGGTAATTTTCGTGGCACTGGAAGCCCTCTAGTGGCCAAACACTAGACCTGCAAAAAATCTGCTTTGCTCGAGGGCTTAGGGCTGAGGTGTACTCAGGACTGTAACCTACATGGAAACGTATCAAAAAATAAGATAGGTGGACTAGAGGTGCACAGACAGACACACATGGGAGGCAGCCAACGGCGTTCATTGTAGAATCCAGCTGATGGGCATCTGGGTCGGGGCATAACGCCTTCAACTTTTCTGTGAACATTTGTGTAACATAATATTGAATAAAAAAACCTTTTCCTAGATGCTGAAGGAAAAGAAAGTGAAGGAGAAACAACGACTTTTTCGGACAAACAGTAGCTTAGAGATGCAGTGCCAAGAGACCTGCACCGTGTTAAAGGAAATTCCTCAGGCAGAAGAACAAAACACCAGGTGGAGATTTTTATCCACAGAAAGGAACAAAGAACACTAAAAATAGAAAAATAGAAAAAGACTTCTTCCCTCACTTAAAATATCCTTAAAAGATAATTGAGTTTAGAGCAGAAATAACAATGTGTCCAGGGTTTGTAATCGAAGCAGAAGTAAAGGGTTTGGCAGGAGCAGAACCGAGGATGGGGGAGAACCGTCTGCTGGGGGTTCTCGTGCCCTCCGGGAAGGGGTGCAGCATTGGAAGGTAAATGGTGATAAATGTTACACCCGGACAAACCCAGAATGTAGCTGGCTGCGTCAGCTCCCCTCTCAGCAACCCAGGGAACAAACAAGGATCAGCAAGGACAGAGGAGGCTTGAAGGACACCCTTGCCAACGTGACCTTGTTGATGTTTGCGTAACACTCCACACGACAAAAGCAGACACATGCTTTTCAAGTGCACAGAGAACATCTAACCAGATAGACCCGATTTTGAGCCAGGAAACAAGTTTCATTAAACTTAAAAGAGTTCATGTCATAAAAACGTGCTCTCTAACCACCATAGAATTAATTAAACTAGAAACCAGTAGGGGCTAGCTGGGAAGCCCCACCTCCAACACTGAACAGCACACTTCCAAGTAAACCATGGGTGACAGAAGGAATCATAAAATAGATTAGCAAACACCTCAAAGTGAATACAAATTAAAAAATACATATAAAAATTTGTGGAATACAGCTAAAAGAATGCTTAAAGGAGAATTCCCAGTATCACATGCTTATGTTTTATAAGGGAATAAAGGTCTAAAATGAGTTATCTAAGATTTGACCTTAACAAACTGGGAGGGAAAAGGAGCAAATTAAACCCAGAGTAAGCGGAAGGAAGGAAATAGCAAACGTGACAGCAGAGATGAATGAAATTGAAAACAGAAGATAGAGAAAAAAATCAATGAAACCAAAAGCTGGTTCTTTGAAAAGATCAATAAAGTTGATAAATCTATAGCCAACCTGATTAAAAATAAAAGAGAGAAGATGCAAGTGACCAACATCAGGAATGAAAGGAGGGGAGGGTGCAGCTCAGTGGCAGAGCGCGCGCTTAGTGTGCAGGAGGCCCTGGGTTCCACCCTCGGCACCTCTTCCAAAAATGAGTAAATAAATAAACCCAATTGCCTCCCTCTCCCCCCGCAAAAACAAGAATGAAAGAGAGGTTCTCACTAGAGATCTGACAGATGGTAAAAGGATAGTAAAGGAATGTGATAAACAACTTTATGCCAATAAATTCAACAGCCTGGATGAAATGGACAAATTCTTTAAGAGTCACAAATTATCAAAGCTCTTTCAAGAAGAAGCAGATAGTCTAAATAGTTCCACGTATCTGTTAAAGAAAACTGAAGAGGAGGAGGGGATACAGAGCCCAAAGTGGACCCGCAGTCACGCGGTCCGTTGGTTTTCCACAAAGTTTCAAGGTAATTCAGTGAAGCAAAGGGAGGTGCCTCTTTTTAAATGGTGCTAGACCAGTGGGATAATCAAAAAAGGAAAAAAGGAAGAAAGCCTGATAATTACTTCACATCATATATAAACTAACTCAAAATGGGTAGACCTGAAAGTAAAAACGAAAACCATAAACTTCTAGAGGAAACAGGAGACAACATCTGGGACCTGGGGCTAGGCAACTACTATTGGTTTACAAATGAGGAACCGGGCATAACCAGGTTAAACATCACACAACTAGTTAGTAGCAGAACTAGTCTTCAAACCCTGAATTTATTCTCTTCCTGTTCTTGACTGGTGAGGGCTTAGGGGGCTCTGTATGAAAATGAATGAAAACCCTGCGGCTGTTTCCTGTCCAGTCCCAGGAGTGTGCTGGCCCCTCCCGGGGACACAGGACATGCCTGGGAAGTTAGCCAGTGCCCTGCTGTCCTGGGCTGCGCTGTCCAAACTAAACCCCTCCCTGTCCTGGAGCCCAGTCTGCCCTCTCCCGTCTCCATGCCTGTGCAGGGGTCTTCTCCCCTCCTGACAGCCCTTCCCCGCCCCTGCCTGCCCACTCCCTCTTATCCTTCCAAGATGTCACCGCCTCCAGGAAGCCTTCCTTGGTGTAGCCGTAGCATCCCTCCTCACCCCAGCTCCCTGAGCGCCTGTTCCCACTTCCCAGCAAGCGCAGACATCTGTCCTCCAGCCCCTCACACTTGTGCCCCAACCCTGCAGGCAGGGGGAGGGGAAGCTGGATGCCGGCACAGGGAGTGACAGCAGACTTGTTCCAGCTCAATGGGGGCGGGGAGAGGGGGGGTTCCAGGCCTCAAAGCCGACATACTGGGGAGCTGGGCTCTGCCTTCCCCCTTCCCTGTGGCCCTGGGGACCGGAGTATCTCCTAGGAGCCTGGGAGGCTCAGGGGACAGGCCTCGAGGAGGAAGGCGGACCAGAGCTTCTGGCAGTGGTGGTGGGCCCCACAGAGGTCCTTTACTGGAAAGGGAGGCATCCCGAACCGTCTGTGACACAGGGCCCGCCCGTGATACGGGGCAGCGGGGCTGTGGAGGGCGAGGGGGCCCACAGAGCCCCGAGTAAGGGCCGAATCCCCACACACCTGCTGGGCCCACAGCGCTAGCCCCACCAAGGGAAGCCTCCGGCTGGGCTCTGCGGAATTCCTGCCAGACAGAGGCGTGCTGGGGGCGCCGGGCGAGGACTCAGGACTGCAGATCCCCTCAGCTTCCCCACCCAAGGAACTGACTGCCTGGGCTGGGCTGGGCTGCAGAGGAAGAGCCCACTTCCACCCAGCTCTTCGCCGAGACGGAACCCACGCACCCTCCCAGCGGGAGCTGGTACAAAGGCCCTTTCCTCCAGCGACTAACCCCAGATTGACACGCGATGATTTGCTCGAGGCAGCCAATGCTTTAATGAGGAGAAGCGCGGAGAGCAGCCTTCCCACACACAGGCCCCGCCCTCACCCCACCCCCGCTACAGTCACGCTGGCCCAGCCCTCCCCACCCTCCCTTCGGGGCCCAGCCTGGGGAGACCAGGACTCGGCCTCCTTCCTGCAGACACACTCCGGCCCCCCGGAGCCCCCAGGCGGGAGGTTCGCTGCCGTTCGGCTCAGTGACTTAGCCCGGGGCTGGGACACTGAGTGTCCCCTCCTTCTTTCTCTTCCCCAAAACTCCGTGCCCTCCTGGCGTGGCTTCCCCAGGAGCCCCTGACTCCGGTCTCCCTGGGGCTCTGGGAACTGCCAGCGTCCTCCATCCTTTCAGCGTGGTGTCAGGAGTGACGTTTCAGGGATCTTCAGGGCTGCGGGGCTGGGCGAGGCCATTGCAGGGGGAGGCGGGGCTAGGGGTTAGATTCTGCAAAGATACAGAGCAAAGGTCAATGTGACACTGCAGGGGGTCAGGCGGGCTGGGGGTAGGGTGGGGGTGGCTTGACCAACCAGGGTGTTCAGATCCATCCACAGCCACCACGTGCTCTCCACCTCCAGACAAGGTTCTTCCCTGTCCCCTCAGGCAACCCTGACCATCCCAAACACCAGGTATGCTCATGGGCTGGGCACTTTGTGGATGCCCCAGAGAGACAAGATGTTCCTTCCAGGGCTGAAAGGGCCATTTCTGCACCAAGGTCAATTCTGAATCTTTTAAAATGTTTAGGACTTTTCTTTTCTTTCTTTCTTTCTTTTTTTTTTTTGCTATTTAAAGTATAAGTTGTTATTGGGGGGAAATGTTACCTTATTAACATATGCAATTTGCTTTCCTGAAAAGGGGACCACCAGTGAGAGAACCAAGGTGGCTGTGGGGCACTAGGCGTCTGTCTCTGGGCTTAGTTATGAGCTTTAACGCAGAAAAGCCTCTTGTCTCCCACTTGAACTGGGCAGCAAGGCCGCACGGGGAAGCTTAGCTGGGGGACACGGAGCCCTTGAGCCAAGAGCTGCTCACCAGTGATCTGTCACTGGGCTGCACAGACGGGCAAGCCAAGGCCCCTCTGGGACAGAGGTTACATAACAGAGTCCGCGGAGAGCCAGGCGGAGGTCCCTGCTGTCCCGATCCCAGCCCATCACTCTAGAGGGGACGGGTCCCTTGATGGCTCCCGGAAGGCAGGCCGGGCTGCTCCTGGGGCTCCCCTCCCCCCTCCCCCAGCCAGCTCGCCCCTGCGAGGCAGCACCTCACCTACAACGATGAGCTTGGCGGTGCTGACAGCCTGGCCCAGAGGGTTCTCGGCCACTGCCTTGTACTCGCCGCTGTCCGCAGCGGAGACGCTGGGGATGACCAGGGAGCAGACGCCCAGCACGTCGGTGCTGTACACGGCGGGGCTCCCTGCCAGGCTCTGGTCGTTCTTGAACCAGGTGACGCGGGGCCGGGGCCAGCCCTGCACTGCGCAGGTCATGCAGCACTCGCAGCCCAGGGGCAGCAGGTGGGTCCGCAGGCCCACCAGGAAGCGGGGCTTCTGGCTCAGGTCTGGCTCGCGGTAGCTGGGAACCTTCACCGTGAACTTGTCTGCGGGGGAGACGCAGGGAGGAAGGTCAGAAGGTGAGAAGGTGCGTCCGGGCGGGAAGCTGCTGGTAGACGCGGGCACCGCCTGGGCCTCCCGCCACGTCTCACCTGCAAACGTGTCCCCCAAGGCTGCTCAACCCATTTTTTCCCCTTTTCTTAAAATACATTTTGTATTTTTTTTCCTGTACTACAAGCTAACACATATTCACTGTGGATACATTTGGAACAAATAGGAAATCAGGAGGAGGAATCAAAGCCAAGCACAATCTACCCGCCCACCGACAACCGGGGCTAACATTTCGGGGTGGAACCTTGCAGACATTTTTACATTTTGGAAAAATGAAATCGTGCCTCTGGTTTTACGACCTGCTTTTTCTGGTGACTGCTTTCAAGTTCTGCATCTGTTCTACGGTAAAAGACTGTTTTTGGAGAAATACTAACTTCTCCCCACCTGCCGCTGACTTGAGAGGCCACCCAAGTCCCGCAGACCCACGGGCCCTGGGCGCTCTCCCGGCGGAGGCACCACCGCGCGCGGGGGACGCGGGGGACGAGGGGGAAGCCGGCGGGTGGGCGGGCCCGCCCCGGGGATGGGGATGGGAAGAGCGAGAGGCCGCCCCCTCTCCTTCGCTCCCCCCCACCCCGCCCTCCGCGCCGCGCTCACCTGGCGGCGGCCGCGGGACGACCCAGGGCTGGCGCGTGTCCGAGGGCTCGCTGGCGCCCAGCTCGTTGCTGGCCACCACGCGGAAGTGGTACTCGTGGCCCGGGACGAGGTCCACCAGGGTGAAGCGGCAGGTGTGCAGGCGCTCTGCCGCGGGGCGCCAGCGCGCGTCGGCCGACGAGCGCAGCAGCACCGAGTAGTGCAGCGGCGCGGCCCCTGCCTCCGCCTCGTCGGGGGACGGCGCCCACTCGGCCGTCACCGAGCCCAGCGCGCCGGCCCGCAGGACGATGGGCCCCGGCGGCCGCGGGCGCGCTGCGGGCACAGAGAGGGGCGGGCTGGGGCGGCAGCGCACCCGACCGCGCAGCCCCCCGCCTGGCCCCGCCGGGGTCCCCGAGGCCCACCCCGGTCCCGCGTCTCCCAGGGCTCTGGAGATGCGGCCTTGCCAGGCAGGCGGCCAGAGCCAGAGAGAGCTGGGCCAGGGGTCTGTGGCTACCGCTGGAGGATGGGAAACCTCCCAAAAGACTAATTTTAATTCACTTTGGCTCCTAAGTTCGATGCCCCAGGACAAGGACAGAGTGGGGGCTTTCGGAAAACCAGGTGGTGTTCCTCATATCTGCGTTCGAGAAACCCCTCCGGGGCGGGGGCTGGGAGACATAACCTGCACCCCGGGTGAGGACCACAGACCGTTCTCCCCACTGCTGTCTCGAGCGATGTGGTGGTGGTGACCATCTGCACTCACTGACCCCAAGTGAGGAACAAGTGGAGTCCGGGGAGGGCGTGGGGCAGAACAGTGATCCCCTGGACTCTCCCTGGGCCCTCCCCCTTCCTCCCTTCAGGCACACAGGAAGGGCCCTCCCAGGCCGGGTGGACCGCTGAGACCTGTGGCCGGCCCCCGGGGGTGGCCCGGCCAGTGTCCAGCCCCAGCCCAGACCTGCCTCACCTGCCACCGTGAGGCGGAAGCTGTAGGTGGCCTCCTCCCCCCGCAGGCTCCTCAGTACCACAGTGTAGAGGCCGCTGTCCGCGAGGCTGGCCACGGGGACCAGGAGCTGGGTGAGGCCATCCTTGGTGGAGGTCACGCTTCTTTTAGGCAAGGGCAAGCCATCCTTTAGCCAGGTCACCTCCGGCAAGGGGTTGGCCTGGGAAACGGGGGAGGGAGGGGTGAGGAGGGGAGTTTGAGCTGGGTGAGGTGTAAGTGAGAACAGAGCGTTCAGGGAGGAGGTGATCTGGCAGAGCCCTGGGTGGGGGGGTGGGGAGGGGGTGCCTGTTCAGAGAAAAACTGGCGGACAGGTGGGCATGGTTGGGTGGCAGGATAGGGGAGGCCGCTGGACAGGGGTGTTGGCAACAATGTTAAGGGCCCCGCATGTCACATACAGATGTCTGGATTCCCCCTCTGAGCCATGAGCTGCTGTTGTAAGGTTGGAACAGGAAGTCAGAGTCAGATCTAGATTCACGTGGCCAGGGTGGGGGGCTGAGGACCTGATGGGAGTGGGGACGACTCATGGGGAGGGAGTGCTGACCACCCCGGTGCCCAGGCTCAAGTGGGGATGGCTTGGGGTCCCTGCAGTAGTCCAGGCGGGAGAGTGTGGTGGCCTGACCCTGACCAGGGTTGGGGGCCAGTCCAGCTGCCTGATGTCTGTGCCACCAACTCCCATGAGACCCTCGGCAATGGGCACACTAGTCACATGGGGATGGTGACGGTGACTTACCCACAGGATTGTCTGAGGACTCAAGAAGTTACCAATATATGGGGAACACAGAGAACAGGGCCCGAGACAGAGCAAATGCTCGGTGTGTCTTAAATATTTTTGTCATCATGACCATTGGCATTTTTATGGTCTAATATTTAAGGACATGTAATTTAGGGTTAGATGTGGGTGTGCTTCTGGCTCTGCCACCTATGAGCTTTCTGCACAGATGTTGATGATGGTGGTGGTGGAGATTTTAACAACAACAACAGCAGTAATAGTAACGATGGTGGGTAAGACGCACGGCCACTTGCCATCTGCCCAGCACTGTTTATGTGCTTTCAAGTTTTAATTCCTTGAATCCTCAGAACAAGCCTTTGAGATAAGTTACTATTATTACCCCCATTTGACAGATGAGGATGTCGGAACACAGAGAGGTTAAGATACTTGTCCAAAGACACACAGCTTGTGAGTGTGACATCAGAGTTTGAATCCAGGCCACCTGTGCGTCTCACCACACGCTGGGCTGCTCTACTACACGTACAGAGACCGGTGGCGCTGCCTGAGGACTCTCCTGAGCCAGACGCAGGCCAGGTGTGCACACAACATGCACCCTGAAGTCCAAGGGCATTGCCCCGGCCCCTGGGGGCCAAGGTTTAGAGGTGCAGTACTGGAGGCTACCACCAGAGGGAGTCACAGATGCCAGCAGAATGGCTCCCCAGCGGCCAGGGGAGGGCTGCCCCTGCCCGGAGGACTCCCTCCTCCCTTCCTCACCTGCCTGATTTCCAGCACAAGCCCAGGTCACTGACTCGGGGCCAGAGGGAACCAACCGGGAAGAAAGGAGAACCACACATCCGAGCCAGCCCCCACCCCAGCCCACTAGGTATGCTCACCTCAAAGTAGACAGGCACGCGAACAGTGTCCCCAGCTCTGACCGTCATCGAGTCCTTCATGGTGGCGTCCATGAGGAACTTGGGACAGACTGAAACACGCAGGACGGCTCATCACCTCCTGGTACAGGTGAGCCCCAGCCCCCGGTCACCAACCAGGCAGGGCTGGAGGGGGCGCCCAGCCAGCCTGGCGATGACGGATGGGGGCTCCATGGGAACTGGAGACAGGGCTGGAGGGGACCGCGGGGAGCTGAGCACAGGAGTGGGAGGGGTCCAAGAAGGAGCAGGTCAGGGAAAGCCTCGGGTCAGGCCGGAGCGGAGGAGGACGGTGAGAAACCAGGCCAACTCTTACACTTGGTGGGTGAGGCAACTACCCATGGGACCCCTGGAGTCAGGGGCAGAGCCAGAACCAGGCTCCAGGCTCTGGACAGCAGACCAGGGAGAGCTTCACTGCAGGTATGTCTCCCCGGAGTGTCGCAGGGACAACTGGGGTCTGTTAGGATGGCCCAGTGTCAGCTTGGCCAAACACAGGGCAGCTGTTCCAGCAATGAGGGCCCCAGGGCAAGGGCGGCCCCCCTCCCAGTGACAGGGCTGTGGCGCCTTCTGCTCTGGCCTGAGCGCGCAGGCTGAGGGCGGCCTGGCCTGCTCAGGCCGCGCTTGCGAAGCAGCACAGAGGCCTGGAGCCTGGGCTCTGGGCTCAGCCACCTGGCTCAAACCCTGCTCTGCCACGTACCAGTGGTGAGCCCCAGGGCAAAGGACCTCCGACCTCAGTTTCCTTGTCTGTAAACTGGGGACAGTATTGACCTTGCATGACTGTAATGAGTTATAATGAAAATGCATCTCCCCTGAAAAGGACTTGCCTTGCCCACTGCCCAGATCCTACCCCCTGACACTTCACTAAGCCAGGGAGGGGGATCTGGGCTCGGCCAGCCCACGGGTGCTGCTCAGAGGCTCCTCCCCAGAAAGGCGCAGGGAGGTGGCACTCACCAGTAACAGGCATGGCCTGCACTACGGTGTCCAGGGTCATGGGCTGGCCGCGGCCCCCGTCATTAACTGCTGTCACCCGCACGAAGTAGCCCTCTCGGGGCCGAAGCCCTCGGGCTGTGTAGGTGGGTCCAGGCACGGTGCCCGTGTGGCACGGGCTCCACTGAAGGCTGTCCGAACCGCACAGCTCCACCACGTAGCCCTGGGCTTCATCTCCATCCTGTGTGTCCGGCCGGGCCCAGCTCAGGGTGATGCTGGTGTGGGACGTGTCTATGACCTGGAGATCCCTCACAGGCCCAGGGGGTCCTGCCGGGCACCGCGGGTGTTGGGAGTGGCGCCGAGAGGCCTAGAGCCCCTCTGGACACTCGCTGGTTTCTGTGGGCGGCTGGGGATTCCTTTTACTCAGGGACTGGTCTTGCTCTGGACTTCCCTGATGCACCTGCCTGGACCCAGATCCTTCCTCCGTCCCCAGGATCTTCCGTGGTCTACACCCCCCATCCCAGCTCACCTCCTCCAGGAAGCCTTCCCTAACTCCTTCCACTCATTTGCCAGCCTGCCAGCCCCCTTCCCCTAACTGCCCTTCTGTAATTCCTGAAATCTGGGATTTTAGCTGATGAGTCAGTAAGTCCTTAGGTTCGAAGATCCTTGAAGACTAGAATTCTGTATCTTTTTGTCCTGAGCTGTAAGCTCCTAGCCTAGACTGCCTTGTGGGCACTCAGTCCATACTTTGTGCTCTTTACCTTAGAATGGCAACGATCGCTGTGCAGCCCCCCCCCCTCCAAGGGCTCAGGACAGAGGGCTGATGTGTGTAAATGGCTCTGTACACTGCACAGGGTCCAGGGCTCTGGGCTCCAAACCTGGGGATCCACCTGCCCGGCCCCCAGGCCCCCGGGTCTCTCCAGGGCCCACGGCCTCTTCCCCAGGGCCTGGCTGACATGGGAGGACACCCCCAGGCTGGTTCATGAGGCCCAGGAATGGGCTGCATCCCCACCCCTGAGTGACTGGCTGGTCACTCAGGCAGAGAGGAGGGGTGCACGGAGCCCCATTTGCCTTGGAGGGAGGCTTTGATAGGTGTGTTTGTGGAAAGGTATTCTCTGCTCACATTTGGGAAATTTGGATCAAACAAAATTGGGGAGGTTTCTTTACTGTAGGACCTGTCAGGGCCGTGTTGACCGCGGACCTCCTCTGCTGTCCCTGCTGCCCTCGCCACACCTGCGGTGCCTCTGGGTGCCTGGTGTTCCCCAGACAATGGGCAGGGCGGTGCTGCTCTAAACCAGAAGTTCCTGAAGGATTCACCTGGGTCTCGGCACGATGCCAGCCCCCGGCAGGTGACGAGCAGTCACTCCGTGGACACAGAATGGGTGGTGAGGCTCTCCCATGACACCCCTCCCCGTGGGGTGACGACCTCTCACTGGGGTGAGTGGATGCTCCCAGGACTGGGACCGAGTGAGTGGAGTCATCTAGGGAGGGGCGCTTGGAATTCCCACTGTGGGGCCCCCGGCCTGTCTGATCTCAGTGTAGCGGCTGAAACCTCCCCGGGCCCCTAAGCTATGCTGCAGGGCCCTTCCACATTTACCTCGCAGCCCTCCTGACGCTTCCTCAGGGACTGGTCCTGGCCGGGGGCCTCCCGTCCCCTCCCACTGGCTTAGAGCTGTCCCCGGCTCACACCACCACCGCCCTCTCCTGGGTGGGCGCTCCACTCACTCATGGGGTCCCGAGCGAAGACGGCCTCTGATGGGGGCCCAGGCTGTCCGAGGCCAGAGGGAGCCACGGCCGTGACCCGGAACTCGTACTGACAGCCCTGCCGCAGGTCCGCCACCGTCCACTTCTTCTCTGTGGAAGGAGCACCACGTCAGTCCCGCCCTGGTGGGGCCGGCGTGGCTCTGTTCTCTGCGCGGGGAGAGGGCTGCCACCCAGGGTCTCAGGGCTGGGATCCCTGTCTGGCTCTGCCACGGACTTGCTGGGATGTCTCGGGCAAGCGCCTTAATCCCTCTGGCTCTCTCTGCCCTAGAGCTGTTGGAAGAGCGCCCCCAGTCCCCTTCCCTCTTTGCGGAGATGTGAGGCCATGAGAGGCCCCGCCCGGCGCCCGCCCAGCCTGCCCGGCGCCCGAGCCCCTTCTTTCTCCTGCTAACCTGGACTTGGGCTTTTCTGAGTTTGTTCTGGTCTCAGAAGGTGGTTCCTTGGGATCTACATAGTGGGGCAGGGACACCCCCCTCCCCTAGTGTATGGACAAGGAAGCTCAGATTAGGCAGAAGAGGGAGCTGCCCGGGGTGGAGGAGAGGGTCCAGGGGTTCCCTGGCTTCCATCCTGGGACTGTGTTAAACCAGGGTCTCCCACCCCCGCTGTCACTGACATTCTTGTGCGGGGAGAGGCGGGGGTTGCCGCCCCCCGTGTTGGGGGATGGGCCACTGCATCCCGGCCCCTTCACATGAGAGGCCACCCCCATCTTTCTGGTCTTCGGTCAGCCCAGAATTGCTGCACACTGCTGAATGCCCCCGGGGCGCATCAGCGCAGGCGAGACCCCTGTACTAGAGTGATCTGGCTCATGCTTTCAGGGGGACCCAAGCCGCAGTCCAGGGAGGCCCTGGAGGCCGGGGTGAGGCTCACCAGGCACCGGTTGCTGGTTCACGGCCGTCCAGGTGTTACTTCCCTTCTTGCGTTTCTCGATGAGGTAGCCCAGGATGTGGGAGCTGCCTGGGCCCCGCGGCGCCGTCCACGACAGTGTGATGCTCTGGCTGGAGGCTGACAGGATGGCCGGTGGGGACGGGGGCCCGGGAAGAGCTGGGGGCAGAGAAGGTGCTGGTCGGCCTGAGGCTGGGTGAGGCGCCAGCTCCCAGGGAGGTCCTGGGGAGGAGCGGGCCGGCTACACACGGTCCCTTCCTGGGCAGTGTCAGGGGCCTGAGCCGGCCTGCAGTTTGGGGGCAGGAGTGACAGAAACAGGGAAGCACGTGGCCAGGGGTCTAGGGCCCACCCTGAGGTCCCTCAGCCCGGTCCCCTAGGAGACACTCCAGCCGGGGTCATCTGCTGGAGGATGATGCCAGGCCCGCCCAGGGTCCTGAGAGAGTGGCTCCGCTGGTCCGCCGCCACCCCACGGAGCCACAGCCGGGAGGAGGCCCCACGCGTCAGGCCGGCTGCTCCGGCCGCCGGGGCCCGGTGGGGCTGGGGTAAGGCGTCTCACGGTGCCCTCCGACGGGCGGCCTCGAGTCGCGCAGCCTCTCGGCAGACCAGCCTGGCCTCCGGGCACCGTGGGGGGCCCCGCAGTGCCCTTGCCCCGGTCCCAGCCTGTGCTCACCCTCGGGAGCCACCAGCACCTCCTTGGACTGCAGGGCCTCCCCGGGCCCCTCCGCCGTCACAGCCCGCACGCGGAAGGTGTACTTCTTGCCCTGCTCCGCGTGGGTGTCCGTGAATGTGGTGCTGTCTGCTGGGGTCTCGCCCAGCTTCAGCCAAGTGCTCCGGCCGGCCTGCTGCCTCTCCACCACGTAGTGCTCTAGGGCCTGGCCCCCGTCGTCCCTTGGGGGCTGCCAGCGGAGGCAGACGCCAGCCCCGTGGCAATCTTGTACTTCCAGGGGGCCCTGCGGGGGCTGGGGCTTGTCTGGGGACCCCCGAGAGGAGGAGAAAGAGATGGGGTCAGAGGAGCCACAGAGAAGCAATGCTTGACTCCCCCATCAGTGGACGAGCCTGCCCGGGGGTAGAGGCCTAGATGGGCATTACCTAGAAGCGACCCTGGTCTCCACCGCTGACTCATGCCCCGCTTCTCCAGCCAGGGTGGGGTTGATGAGGAATACACCAGCCCCGAGCCCAGGCCCACCACACAGGCAGTCCCCTCTGGCCACAGGCAGCCCCACCTCACTGGCTCAGCTCAGGGCTGGGCCCCACCACCCACCCCGGTGACCGCCCCAGGGCCTGGTGTGTTAGCTGCAGGGAAATCTCCCCGTGGCAGGAGCCTGGCCCTTTATCTATCTAAACTACCTCTTCCTACCCAGTCTGGAGAGAGGCGGGGAGGCAGGGATATGTCTGGATCTTAAACAGCATGCAGGTGAGGGTCAGAGCCAGGGACCGCCCCCCATCCAGGGCCTGCCTCACTGCTGGGGAGGGCTTGGCCCGGGCTGGGAATGGGGCTAGAAACGGGGTTGGGCTGGCACCTAGGACTTGCAGGGTGAGCTCGGCCTGCACAGAGCCGCCCTCGCTCCTCAGCGTCACGCTGTACTGGCCTCGGTCCTTCCTGTCGGCGCTGGGGAGGCACAGCCGTGTGAAGCTGTCCCCCACGACCACCTGGGCCCCTCTGCTGCCGCCGCCTGCCACCTCAGCCCCGTCCTTCCTCCAGGTGGCCTGAACCGGGAGGCGGCTCTGGAAGGGGACCTTCATGGTCGCTGGCTTCCCCGCCTTGACCACCAGTGGCTCCCTCAGCTTCTCTGTCACGTCTGGAGCGATGATCGGGGGGCCTGGCAAGAGGACGGGGCACGAGAGTCGGAGACGGCTGGCAGCGGGTGCCTGGGGGTGGGGATGGAGGGGCCCAGAGGAGGAAGCCCCCTCCCCACCTCATGAGGACTGACAAGGGTAGCCCAGGGGCTTCGTCTGCAGCAGGAGGGGCCAGGGCTGGGCCTTCCCGAGGACGCGCAGACGACGGGTGGGCAGCGTTCGGGCTGCTTTTAAAACCACCCCCTCAGACTGAGGGTGCCATCTGACACGGGCTGCAGGCCTAAGACACACTCAGGGTTTAGAAGTGGAGGATGTTGCCTGGCAAAGAGGCCACCTGGCAGGACAGGGCAGGGCTTGGCCTTACCGCGGACGGTCAGTGTGGCCTCACTCTGCTGGTTGCCGGCCACGAAGGAGTACCTCCCGGCCTGGGTCCCCTGCACGTGGGCGATGAGGAGCCTGTGCGCGAGCCCATCCTGCTCAAAGATGACTCCGTCCTGGGTGCTGAGCTGTTACAAGGACACAGAGGAGCTGGTCATCCCACCCCGTCCAGCTGCTCCTGCCACCAGCCTGGGCCTTTACTGATGCAATTGAGGGAAAGGACTGACCGCTCATCATGTGTCAGGCTGGTGCCAACCACCACCCCCCTGGCCTGTGTTCAGTGCCTCATTAATGGTTCCAGTGACCTGATGAAGCAGGTACTCTGAGTCGACCCATTTCACAGATGGGGAAACCAGAGGCCATGTCAGTGGTTAATGGCCGAGCTGGGGTCAGCCAGGTCCAGCTGTGCTCTGAAGCACTGTGATGTACACCCTCCTGAGATGACGACTAGAAGGGGGCTGCTCAGAGAGAGAAGAGCCCGTCTGGCTGGGCTGAGAAGATGGCATTTGTACAGGACCTTGAAGGACAGGTAGAGTTCAGTGGGGGCTGGGACAGGAAGGCAGTTTGGATGGTAGAGGGTGGGCAAGGGGTGTGTTTAAGGAGGAGTGAGTGGGGTACCCACCCATTTTAAAATCCACTTTTTATTTTAAGCACACCAAGTTGTTGGCTATTTAAGCTTCTCCCCGAGTAGGTGTGTTGGTACAACAAGGAATGAAAGCTCTTTGTTGCAAAGCCCCTCCCCTCCCCTCCCCTCCCCTCCTCTGCTTCACCATCCCAGCCCGCAAACTGGTCCGTGAAGCCGGGGGCAGTACCTTGACACCATCCTTAAACCAGGCTCCAGGCCCCAGGTCACGGGTGAGGGTGCAGGAGAGCACGGCGTCCTCCCCCTGCTGCACCTCCGTGTCAGCCAGGCCCTGGGAGAAGTGGCCTGCGGTGCCTGGGGAGACACAGGGGAGAGTCGGGGCCAGGCACTCAGGGATTCCCCATGGCCCAGCCTCCTAGGCCACGGCCTGTGCAGCACCCTGGGAGGCCATATGTCCTGCCACCTGGGCTCAGCCAGTGCCAGCAGGGCCAGGCCACCCATTTTTCTCTGCAGGGCCTAGGCTGGTACTGGAGATCTGGGGTGCAAGGTAAGTGACGGGCCTTGGAGTCACACAGAGGGAAGTCTGGGTAACCCTCGGAGAGTTAGTTCAACAACTCAGTGCTTTGGACATAGGGTATCAAGACAGACAGACACCCAGGAGGGCGTTGAGCCCCGCAGCCGGGATCCCACCTGCACAGGAGGAAGAGGCTGCTTCCTAAATTGGGAAATGAGCACTGGCAATGGGAAGCACTGATGGGGGCAAACTCCTGGGGCTGGAGGAAGGTTAGGGACCGGCCCAGGCACCCCAGTGTCCAGAGAGTGTCCCTGGAGCGACACCTACCTTGAGCCTCCTCGGAGAAACCACCAGCGCCAGGCTTGTGTCTGGATCTGGGACTGCGGGCGGCATCGCTTCTCTGGCCATGGGCGTCCAATCCGCCCTCTTTGCCGCCTCTCCTGCTGCCAGCATGGCTCAGGGGCTCCCCCGGGCACCCCACGTCCTCTCCTCCAGGCAGCTGCTCCAGGCCTCTCGTTGCTGGTCCAACCTCGACCCTCGACCACGTCTGAGTCCTACTCCTGAATGGGCCGGGCCTCCTTTCTGGCCCACCAGACTCCTCTGCTCCGTGGCCCTCGTGCTCCTTTAGGGCACCTGGACCTTGGGCTCTGTCATCCTCAGCCTCCAGGGATGCCTGCCCCACTAGGGACCCCCTTCCTCCCCTCTGTCCTTTTTCCAGCTGCGAGCCAGGCCCCTGGATCCCCCCTGATCTGTCTGCAGAGTCTTTTCTGCCAAGGAGACCACCTAGGCCCTCCCTGGCTCCCTGGCGCCCCAGACTCCCAGGCTTCTGAGTGGGGTCATTCTCCCCCTCCGCAGAAGCCCCCCTTCTTGGGACACCTGCGTCCCCTGGGCCGCTAGCCCTGCCCCGTCCCAGACCAGAAGCTTTGCCATCCAGAAACCCTGGGCTTTGCCCACCCCAGCCCCCAGAACCCTCAGGCCCTTCACGGGACCCCCCAAAAGTGGCATCTTCCTCTTGCTGGGAGCTTGAAACCCTGGAGCCTGGGGGCCCACCCCTGGCACCCGTGCTGCCTTGGCCAGACCCCTGGTCTTCCCAGCCTGGGCCCCAAGAGTCGCTGATCCCACGCCCATCAGCAGACCCTAGCATTGATTCGCCCATTTTCCTGGGCATCTGGCCGCTGTCTAGACCCTGGCCTGCACCTGCTGAGCCCCCCCACCCTGCCCCAAACCTCCTGCCTCCCAGGGGTGTGGTCTCAAGACCCTGAGGTGCCAACCCACCCTGGCCAGTTGCTGGACCCCCGTCTGCTGCCCCTGGCCCTGCTTCCCAGAAGTCAGGGTCACGCTGGGATTCCAGAGCAGCGGTCCCTGCCCAGGTCTTGCCCTGCACTGCCCCCGGACCATCAGGAAACCCAGAAGCTCCCACACCCCTTGCACGGCCTGCAGCCCTGCCCTTCTCACTGGGAGCCTCTCTGTTCCCAGGGGACTCTCGGAGCCCAGAGCCCTTCTGCCGCCCTCTGATGCCTGACTGTCCCTCAGAGCCAATAGCCCCCAGCGCCTCAGGGCTGCCCGAGGAGCCAGAGGCCCCCAAGCCACTCACAGAGCCCTGCCCATCTAAAAGAGCCTGTGGTCCTCCGTGAGTGCCCTGCATCCCCAGGCCCTTGGGGCCGTCCCCCTGTGCTGTGCCATCAGCGGTGTCCACTGTTCCAGCCTTCCTGGAGCCCAGCCCAGCACCTGCCCCTCCCATAAGCTCCGTCCCACTGCCCCTCTCTGGACCATCCTTGGGGCCTGTGCCACCATAAGACCCCTCCGATGCTGACCAGTATCCTGGCTGGTGCCCCCTGGGTTCTTGACCTCTGGGTCCACCCTCATGTCCCATTCCAGCCAGTGAGTCTGTTACTCCAAACCTCCCTGAACCATCTCTGCAGCCCATCTCACCCCCTGGGCCTTTCCCCCCAGATCCTCTCGAGTCTCCCCTATAACCTCCTTTACTCCCTGACCCTATTCCTCTAAGACCCCCTGATCCATCCCTGTAACCTGCCTCACCCCCTGCCCCTATGTCCCCAGAAACCCCTAAACCATCTCTGTAACCTGCCTCATCCCCTGCCCCCATTCCTCTAAGACCCCCTGAACCATCCTTATACCCTGCCTCACCCCCTGACCCCACTTCCCCAGAACCCTCTAAACCATCCCTGTAACCAGCCTCACCCCCTGACCCTATTCCTCTAAGACCCCCCGAACCACCCTTATACCCTGCCTCACCCCCTAACCCCACTTCCCCAGAACCCCCAAAACCATCGCTGTAACCAGCCTCACCCCCTGACCCCATTCCTCTAAGACCCCCTGAACCATCCTTATACCCTGCCTCACCCCCTAACCCCACTTCCCCAGAACCCCCTAAACCATCCCTGTAACCAGCCTCACCCCCTGACCCCATTCCTCTAGGACCCCCCGAACCACACTTATACCCTGCCTCACCCCCTAACCCCACTTCCCCAGAACCCCCTAAACCATCCCTGTAACCAGCCTCACCCCCTGACCCCACTTCCCCAGAACCCCCTAAACCATCCCTGTAACCAGCCTCACCCCATGACCCCATTTCTCTAAGACCCCCCGAACCATCCTTATACCCTGCCTCACCACCTAACCCCACTTCCCCAGAACCCCCTAAACCATCCCTGTAACCAGCCTCACCCCTTGACCCCATTCCTCTAAGACCCCCCGAACCACCCTTATACCCTGCCTCACCCCCTAACCCCACTTCCCCAGAACCCCCTAAACCATCCCTGTAACCAGCCTCACCCCTTGACCCCATTCCTCTAAGACCCCCCGAAACACCCTTATACCCTGCCTCACCCCCTAACCCCACTTCCCCAAAACCCCCTAAACCATCCCTGTAACCAGCCTCACCCCCTGACCCCACTTCCCCAGAACCCCCTAAACCATCCCTGTAACCAGCCTCACCCCCTGACCCCATTCCTCTAGGACCCCCCAAACCACCCTTATACCCTGCCTCACCCCCTAACCCCACTTCCCCAGAACCCCCTAAACCATCCCTGTAACCAGCCTCACCCCCTGACCCCACTTCCCCAGAACCCCCTAAACCATCCCTGTAACCAGCCTCACCCCCTGACCCCATTCCTCTAAGACCCCCCGAACCACCCTTATACCCTGCCTCACCCCCTAACCCCACTTCCCCAGAACCCCCTAAACCATCCCTGTAACCAGCCTCACCCGCTGACCCCATTCCTCTAAGACCCCCCAAACCACCCTTATACCCTGCCTCACCCCCTAACCCCACTTCCCCAGAACCCCCTAAACCATCCCTGTAACCAGCCTCACCCCCTGACCCCACTTCCCCAGAACCCCCTAAACCATCCCTGTAACCAGCCTCACACCCTGACCGCATTCCTCTAAGACCCCCTGAACCATCCTTATACCCTGCCTCACCCCCTAACCCCACTTCCCCAGAACCCCCTAAACCATCCCTGTAACCAGCCTCACCCCCTGACCCCATTCCTCTAAGACCCCCCGAACCACCCTTATACCCTGCCTCACCCCCTAACCCCACTTCCCCAGAACCCCCTAAGCCATCCCTGTAACCAGCCTCACCCCTTGACCCCATTCCTCTAAGACCCCCCGAACCACCCTTATACCCTGCCTCACCCCCTAACCCCACTTCCCCAGAACCCCCTAAACCATCCCTGTAACCAGCCTCACCCCCTGACCCCACTTCCCCAGAACCCCCTAAACCATCCCTGTAACCAGCCTCACCCCCTGACCCCATTCCTCTAAGACCCCCCGAACCACCCTTATACCCTGCCTCACCCCTTAACCCCACTTCCCCAGAACCCCCTAAACCATCCCTGTAACCAGCCTCACCCCCTGACCCCATTCCTCTAAGACCCCCCGAACCACCCTTATACCCTGCCTCACCCCCTAACCCCACTTCCCCAGAACCCCCTAAACCATCCCTGTAACCAGCCTCACCCCTTGACCCCATTCCTCTAAGACCCCCCAAACCACCCTTATACCCTGCCTCACCCCCTAACCCCACTTCCCCAGAACCCCCTAAACCATCCCTGTAACCAGCCTCACCCCCTGACCCCACTTCCCCAGAACCCCCTAAACCATCCCTGTAACCAGCCTCACCCCCTGACCCCATTCCTCTAAGACCCCCCGAACCACCCTTATACCCTGCCTCACCCCCTAACCCCACTTCCCCAGAACCCCCTAAACCATCCCTGTAACCAGCCTCACCCCTTGACCCCATTCCTCTAAGACCCCCCGAACCACCCTTATACCCTGCCTCACCCCCTAACCCCACTTCCCCAGAACCCCCTAAACCATCCCTGTAACCAGCCTCACCCCCTGACCCCACTTCCCCAGAACCCCCTAAACCATCCCTGTAACCAGCCTCACCCCCTGACCCCATTCCTCTAAGACCCCCCGAACCACCCTTATACCCTGCCTCACCCCCTAACCCCACTTCCCCAGAACCCCCTAAACCATCCCTGTAACCAGCCTCACCCCTTGACCCCATTCCTCTAAGACCCCCCAAACCACCCTTATACCCTGCCTCACCCCCTAACCCCACTTCCCCAGAACCCCCTAAACCATCCCTGTAACCAGCCTCACCCCCTGACCCCACTTCCCCAGAACCCCCTAAACCATCCCTGTAACCAGCCTCACCCCCTGACCCCACTTCCCCAGAACCCCCTAAACCATCCCTGTAACCAGCCTCACCCCCTGACCCCATTCCTCTAAGACCCCCCGAACCACCCTTATACCCTGCCTCACCCCCTGACCCCACTTCCCCAGAACCCCCTAAACCATCCCTGTAACCAGCCTCACCCCCTGACCCCATCCCTCTGAGACCCCCCGAACCATCTCTAAAGCCTGCTTCACTGCTTGGCTCCCTCCCCTCAGGCCCAAGACCCCTTGACCTTCCTCCATAAGCTGTTTCGCCTCCTATTTGCTGAGGTCCTGGAATTCCTGATCCATCCCCATAACCCAGCACTTTGCCTGACCCAGAAGCCCCCCAGCTCTCGGAAGGCGTCCCAGCGTGAGAAGCCAGTGCCTTGGGGAGCCTGGCATCGTCCCGGTAGCCAGAGCCCGCTCTAGAGGCCCCGTCCCCATCACTCACTCTACCTGCTGTGCTCAGAGGCCCTGGGCCCCCAGGGCCGTCTTTGTGGCCTCCTTCTCTGGAGGCTCCGAGGCCCCCATGATCTGCATCCCGACTCCAAGGCCGTCCTCTTCTAGAGCCCCCTGGTTCAGCTCCTGCATGCCCATGGCCCTCCCCAGCAGTCCCCACAGTGACAGGGGACCCGAGGCCATCTCTACCCACAGAGCCTGCTGTCCCGGGACTCCCCAGACCACCATCGGGACGATGCCCTTGCACAGGGCCGGTGTCCCCCCCGCCTCCGGATACAGCCCTGGCCCCTGCACGCAGCCCTGCTTCACCCTCCGGCCCTCCGTCAGGGCCACCTGAGCCACTCTGGAGACTGGAAAGTCCCTCAGACCCACTTCTGCCAGGACCGTAACCATCCTGGTTTCCAGGCCACATTCCTCCGAGCACCAGCGACCCATGCCTGTAACCAGAGCCCTTGTCAGATTCTGTCCCTCCAGGCGCCCCGGAGGCCACTTGCCAACCAGCAGGACCAGATCCCACTCCTCCTGGCCCCCCTGAGCCATCACCAGCTGTCCAGGCTTGAGAATGCTGGGGGCTTCTAGAATCTTCCCCAGCCTCACCAGAGGCCCCTGCCGTCTCCCGGCCTGCCCTTCCCCTGAGCCCCTGTAGGCCCATTTCCCAGCCCTTGGGAGCCCCTGGGCCCCCAGCACCTGCCTCCTGCAGTGAGCCCTCCCAGCCACTGCCTCCAGCTTCCCCCAGGCCAGTCCCGCTGCCCCAGGCTGCCCTCGAGGCTCCTCTGCCCACTTTCCCGCTCAGACTACCCCTTCCCTCCATCTCATCCAGGCTGTCCCCCTGCAGAATCCTCTCCGTCCCTTCCCCTCCTGACCAAGACCCCAAGGGATCAGCCTGGGATCCCCGCAGGGCCTGCGCTCCCATCCCAGGTCCCAGCTGAGCGCCCCAGGGCCGCTCTAGGCCATGCCCATCCAGTCGGCTCCCATGGTCCTGTCTGGGCTCCTTCCCTTCCCCGCTGTGCCCCTGTCCTCCCACCTGAGGATGCCCAGACCCTGCCTCCCAGCTTTCCGCCATGCCAGCATATCTGTCCCCTTCTCTGTCTCTGCTAGCATCTTGCTGCTGCCCTTCCGGGAGGCCCAGCCCTGATCCCAGGCCCTCCCTCTGCAGACGGGGAGCCCCTGGAAGGCTCCCGGCCCCACCTTCCTCTCTATGGAGCTGATCTTCCCTAAGAGGAGTGACTCTGCCCTCTTCTTCCAGGAAGCCCTCTCTTGCCTGCCCAGGGCCCCAGGCTGAGTCAGCTGCCTCCTTGACCTCCATCAGGGAGAAGCCGTGCCCACCCAGGCCACCTCTGTCTGGGCTGGCTGTGCGCCCGGACGCCAGCCTGGGTGCCTGGAGGGAGACCCCCATGGGGTCGTGCTCTCTGGGTCTCCCCTCCTCGCCTCGGACGCTCCTGGAATCTTCTGGGGTCTGGGCTCCCTGTGCCTGCAGCTGGCGGTCAGCGCTTGCGGCCAGAAGGCTTTTATCCTTCCCAGCTTTGGTGAGAGGTCAGCGCCCCCAGAGAGAGACAAGAGAAAATACCTGTTAAGTCAGGCCAAGGCACCTCTGGCCTTGTGTGACCCTCGGTTTCCCCGGGAGAGAAGCAAGCTGTCTCTGGAGGTGGCCAGACTGCGCCAGCTCCTTGGTGGGTGAAGCCCACCACCACTGCCCTTGTCCTGAACCTGCAGTTCACCCCACCCCCCGCCAGGTGGTTGGTGAGGGCTTAAGGAGAAAATACAGAAACCAAAAGTCATTTGCAACAAGCAATTGCATGGTTTTTAAAAATCAGCTTGCCCCACTGCCTGGCTTACAAATGTCCAACTGATTTATAGTTTCCTGGGGTCACCTTGAACCGAGAACCCTAGGAGTGTAAGTTTTCTTCGGCCTGACCCGGGGTTTCCCATCCATCCTGGACCTGGGCACTGTCCCACGCCCCCCGGAGTAATCTGAGGCCCGGTGGCACGGACACGCTGTGCAGGGGTGGGCTGGCCGTGAGGAGCCGGCACTGCAGTGGGACAGGATTAGATCCAAGGAGCCTTCCTTGCTCTCTGAGAGTGAAGGAGTCACCAAATCAAGGGACTGACAACAGAAGCCGCCGCCCTGGCCTTCCTCCACCCTCCGCAGCCCCGAGGCCTGGCCTTGGCAGAGAAGGCCACGGCAGCCTGCTCACCTTCAACCACCAGCCAGGCGCTGGAGGCGTGGAGCTTGGTGCCCAGGGAATAGAGGCCCATGTCTGCGAAGCGGGCGCCTCTCACCACCAGCCGGTGGGTCAGGCCATCAGAGGACACGAACACCTCGTACTTGTCACTGAGCCGGAGCGGCCGGTGCTGGAAACTCCAGGCGGCGCTGGGGCAGGGGCTGGAGAGCGTGCACTCGAAGACCGCATCCCCGTGCTCCTCACAGCGGGCGTCCGCCAGCGGAACCACCACTCTGAGGGGGATGTCTGTGGGGGGAGCAGGACCGGGGGGTCAGCCGGGTGGCAGGACACCGTGTGACCTGACACAGCGGGGCTGGGAGCTCAGAATCCCTGGCTCAGACCAGCTTAGCCACAGGTCCCTGTGTCACCTTGGACAGGTCACTCCTCACCCCAGGTATCAATTTCCCACACATAAAATGAGGAGTTATAATTAGGTTATGAAGAGTGAGCCTCTGGGCCTGGAAGCCTGTCGTTCTAAATCTGAACGTTCTATCTGGGGGCCAGGTAGGCACAGGAAGGAAGCCAGCGCTCTGAGCACAGGGCTTCACATCTGTCATCTGGTTAATCCTCACCAGCACTCGGGGCAGGTGTGAGTGTTTCCCTTTCACAGGTAAGAAAATGGAGGCTTTCAAAGTTAAGCAGCTTGCCCCAGTCTTGCCCAGCTAAGAGGTGGTCCAGCTGGAATTTGCCCCTGGGGCTGGCTGGCCCCAAAGCCCCTGTTCCTTTCCCCACATCAAGCTGTTTCCAGGCATTTCAAAGCGCCGTCCCGCAGCCAGGCCTGCTGGAGGTCTCCCCTCTCCCTCTTCCTCAGCCTTGACTGAGCCGAGTTCTTCATCTGCCTTCGGGAAGCGCTCCCCACCCCCCACCCGCCTCTCCTCCCTCCAAGGCCCTGGGGCTGGCAGGTGCTGGGGGCGGGGCTTGGAGCAGAAGGGGCGGGGCGGCAGGGGGGGATGGGGCCTGCACGGGCACCAGGGTGCCCGACCCAGTGGACACTCTTGCTGGTGGGTTGTGGGAGAGCAGGCCCCACGCTGGCGAGGAGTGAGGCTCTAGAAGTTGTGGAATTAGTTGGATTTGGCCTGAGAGTGAAGGGTTTTTGCAGGTGGTCTGTGACCCGGGTGCTCTCCATCTGAGACAGACTCGGTGGAGCCCAGCCCAGCACCAAGGAGCACGGACCTCGGACCAAGACTTGGAAAAGGAATCATCACAATCTAGCCATCTGGGTACGTGTTCCTCTCCCCGACTGCAAGGGGGCCAGGCCACGTTCTCCCCCCACCTCCATGGCATTGACACGAGCCCCTCACTCAGGCTCCTGCCGGGCAGACCACTCACCGCTGGCCTCCAGCTCCGTGGAGAAGACCTCAGCATCCTCCACCCTAACCTGGTAAATGCCAGCGTCCTCAGGCCGTAGGTCCCGGATCTGGAATTGGTAGTGCCTCCCCAGATGCCGCAGACAGTGCTTGGTCTGGTTGTCGAAGCCATAGGGGACCATCTTGCCATCCTGAGGCCGGGAGAGGAGAGGCGACCAGGGCCTCCGTGAGTCTGCAGCGCCTCCTGCCCCCATCCTACCTGCCCACAGGCAGCAGTCTTCCCCACTGGCCCAGGCACTGAACAACACTGCCTGAACCGTGGAGGGGCGGGGCGCTGGGGGCGGGGAGCAGGGCCCTGAGCGTGCAGTGGAGGGAAATAAATGCTGTAGGAATATCCATGACTCTCACCCAGGAGGAAGTAATCTGCCAGCGTTATGCAAGAGACACCGGAGATCGCTGAGCCGGCAGCCGGAGTGGAGCTGCTACCCAGCGGCCCTGAGAGGTTAGCGGGGGCAGGGAGGCGGCAGCAGTGGCCAGGGGGCCCGGCGCTTCCACTCATGAGGAGCAAGTGAACTACCCGCCACCTTCAAGGTGCCGCAATCCCAGCAGTCTGCACACACCCACTTTAGCTGAGCCGGGACAGACCGGCTTCTTGCTGAATACGGACAGATGGTCCCTGACTTAACGATGGTTTAGCTTGTGCTGTTTTGACTTTACGACGGTGCGAAAGCGATACACATTCAGTAGAAACCGTACTTGGAGTCTGGAATTTCGGTCTTTCCCAGGCTAGCGGTCGTGGCGCTGGGCAGCCTCAGCCCCAGCCCCGGTCAGCCCCGCGCTCACGGGGCAAACCACCGATGGACGTGGAACCGCTCCGTACCAGACAACCGCCTGGTTTCCACTTTCGGTGTGGTAATCAATAAATTCCAGGAGACACTCAACTCTATGATGAAGCAGGCTTTCTGTTGGGCGACTCTGCCCAGCACAGGCTAATGTGAGTGCTCCGAGCGCGGCGACGGTCACTAGGCTGAGCTATGGGGTTTGGTAGACTAGGTGTATTGAACGTAGTTTTGACTTACAAAGGGTTTCTCAGGATGTACCCCCACCGTAGGTCGAGGAAGATCTGTATTAACGATAGCTAACACTTAGCTGCCTGCTGTGTGCCCGGTGCTGTTTGAGGGACCTGGGACACATCAGTGAATAAAACAGAGTCCTGCCCTCCAGGAGCTACAGTTCTACGGGGAGACAGGGAAATAGCAAAAGTCATGAGTAAGTGCATAATACAACGTGTGTCAGACAGAGATGAAGCTGGGGGATGAAGAGAGAGGAAGGAGGCTGTGGGTCCAGAAGTGCCGGGATGGCACGGGGGCACAACAGCCCTGCACGAGTGTCTGGGAAGTGAGTCAGCCACGTGGACGTCGGGGCAGAGCGGGGCAGCAGAGGGAGCAGCTAGAGCAAGGGAGTGGGGATGGGGATGGGGGCGCAGTGTGGCAAGGCGGGGACTGAGGGGAGGAGCGAATCAGGCATTTCTCATTTCTCATCTCCATACTCCAGGAGATAGGACCTGTGTCATCCTCATGTCCCCTACCAGGGTGCCGAGGCACAGGGAAGGTGAGCATTTTGCTGAGGTCACACAGCCAGGAAGTGGTGCAACCTGGATGAGTCCGACCACAGGACAGCGTTATACTTTGCTGCTGCCCTCCCCCACCCCGGACCCCTTCCCGTCCCCCACCTGGCTGACATGTAATGACCCCTGGAGCCCATGCAGGGCCGTGTCTCAAGAGACAGCTCAGGTGGTAAAGGTGCACTTCTCAGAACCCTCTTTTGACTCCGTGCCCTGGCTGGAGAGCCTAGCTGCTCAGTGAGAGGTCGGAGGTCTCTGTGGACTGCCTTCACCAGGGTTTGACCTGACCCCAAGCAGGAACTTGCTGGGAGGCAGGGCTCACCTCCCGTGTTCTCTGCTGCCCCCACAGTTCCTCTCCCGGACCAGCAGCAGCCCTGTCAGAGCCCCCCGTGGCCCCTCCAGCCTCACCTTATAGAGGTAAATCTTGCTCTTGGGACTCTTGAGATCCAGCTCCAGGTCAAATATCGCGACGCCCTCCTTGTTAACTGTGATGTGTCTCAGGTTGAGGATGGCATTGAGGTACTGGGGAAGACAGACCCACCAGGCGAGCCCTCTGAGTGCCCTCTTCCAATCCTCAGCCCCCAGCCCCCAGCAGCCCTGCTGAGCAGCATGTGCCTGGTTTACACGCGGGAGGCGGGTCCGGCGTCAAAGCAGGTGGGAGAGCCCGGATGAGGGAAGCCAAGCCCCTGGGTGGGAGGTTGGATGAACCACCTTCAAGCTGATAACATTGCTATTTTCGGGATAATGAAAACAAGCTGTTTTGTGTTTCCAGGGGAAAAGAAAATTAGACTTTTACTATGGTTAGATTAGACACAGGGAAGAACTCCCTACACAGTGTGTCAGAGGCTGGAGCTCCCTTCTCTGGAAGCCTTTAGAAATGACAGGTACCCAAGGTCGGGTGACGGTGATGGACAATGACGATGATGGTGGCAGCGGCCAGGAAGCCTTTATTAGGCTAAGTACATCGTCTTATTCAACCTCTCGATTACCCTACCCAGCGGGTACCTGTAGCATCTGTCTCACAAGTAAGGAAACCACAACCTGGAGGCCCTAACTTTTCCAAAGCCCCAGATTTTAGGAAGTATCGGAACCAGGACGTGGGTCCTTAGCGGACACGACGCTGGGCTCCAGCCGCGAGCGCCTCCCCCCAGGTGCAGGTGCGGCGCGGGCGGGGCAGGTACCGGTGCCAGCTTCTCCTCTCGCTCCTTGTGCATCTGCTGCAGCCGGCGCAGCATGCCGCGGAAGTCCACGATGCCGTACTTGAGGCAGATCTTCTCATAGTCCTTCCGGTCCGCCGTCATCAGCAGCTGCCACACCTGCTCCAGGTCCACCTTCTCGTGGACGGGAGACGGGGCCCTGGGGAGCGGGGTCGGCAGGTCAGAGGAAGCGGGGCCCTAGGAGCTTCTCACCCGGGCCTGGCGCCCCCAGGGGTGGTGGGGAGCTGCCCCTCTGCGTTGGAAGAAAGGGGCACAAAGACTGACCACTGCGGGGTCTGGAAGGACCCAGAGATGGGCGGGCTGGGCCTAACCACAAAGCCCCTGCTTTCCCAGGAGAGACTCCTGGATCTCAGGGCAAGGTGTCTTTGGGGGGAAGTTGTTCTGTTGCTCTAAAAATTTTTTTGAATTGCTGTTCTAGTGAAGTACCCCATTTTACAGATGAATAAGTCAGGACCTAGGGAGGGGAAATGATTAAGTTGAGGATACAGAGCTTAAAAGTGGAGAGCTGGATCCCGAGCTCCAGCCCAGTTCCTCCCATCCACCACCAGAAGTCAGTCCCCAGCATGTGTTGGGGGTGGAGGAGAAGGGAGCCCAGCGTACAGCGGGGGGGCCTCCCAACTCCCCACAGACAGGCCCAGACCCACCTCTTTTTCAGCATCTTCCGGAAATCCATCAGCTCCTTCTTGAGGTCTAGAAAAGGAAGAGGAGTGAGGCCCCCGTCCCAGGGTGGGATTCCTCGGGGCTAACGCAGGGTGGGTTGAGAAGGGGCTGGAGGGAGGGCCCGAAGTCCATGGCTGATGGCCGAGCTTTTGAAAGGGGAGCTCCTGTGGGCGGGTGGTGGCCCGTGAAGCACCTGTGAGGGCTTGGCCAGGTGGGGAGCACCCGGCAGGGAGCAGCCCATCCCCCCAACGACCACACAGAGATTTCTGACAGCCTCTACCTACCCTCTTGGGGCTCCTTTTGCCTCTTCCGATTCTTCCGAAAGCCAACTGGAGCATCGGGAGGAAAGGAGGGCGTGAATGTGGACAGCCAGGAAAAGAAGCAGAACACATCGATGGTCTCTGAGAGCCCACTGAGTCTGGGCGCTGACCGCCCCACGCCCCTCTAAGGCCAGCGTGGCCCAGCAAGAGGGAGCACAGGGCCAAGGGTCTGTCCACCGTAAGCTCTGGTCCCCCAGAGTGTGCCCACAGAGGGGCTGACCTGATCACCATCTCATGTTGGGGTGGCACACTCCCATGTCTACAGGGCCGGAGGGTTGCGTGAATGGGGGGAGTGACCGCTGATGACCACAAGCTGACTGGCATCTGAAGGGGCAGCTGGCCTTCCCCCCACCTGAGAGCTCCCACTTCAGGGCATAGGCCCGCCATCACCAGACATGACCCCCGCAGAGGCTGGAAGGCTGCCCACTGGCCTTTCTGGCTTCCCTGGCAACTGGGAGTGGCCCTGTGACACTGTTCTGGCCAATGAGGTGTGAAAAGAGTGTCTGTGGAAGTGTCTGCTTCCTTCCTTTTTTATTTTTAAAAATCATATGTTCACATTTTGTAAAAGAGCAAGAATAACTAAAATAAATGGATATTGTAAATCATGGTCTCATTTCAGAACCCTATTTTGCCACAGACGACCCGTTTGACTTTTGCGTTGGTTTCCTTCAGGAGACAAAGTGCACGTGCTTCTGTCTCCAGGAGGAAGTTCCCTAACATAGTTTTCCTAAAACCTTGAAACTTTTGCTGAAGAACAAAGAAGGATTTGCTTTGTACAGAACAATATGAGTTTCATGCTCCTTCTGGGAAACGGCACCTGCTGGAGCTGCATCTATTTTTTCAGTTGTAAGTTTCTTTTTTTATTGAAGGATAATTGATGTACAATTTTATATTAGCCTCTGCTTTCTTGATAAAAGGGCCAGATATACCTGGCGGTGCTTCTCCGCCTCTTCTGCTTGAATGTGGGTTCAGTTTGGGTCTGCTGCAGTTGTCCCGTGAAGACAAGGTTCAGAACCAACCCCTAAATGCAGCAGAGCCGTGGGACGGAGAGGGTCTGGCTGTCCAGCAACAGCCCCGACCGTGGCTGGAACCCTGGGCGAACCCCAGGACCTGTTCCCACAGCTGGTGGCTTTGCTTCTCGGGCTACTTGGAGGAGGGATCCTATTACTTGTGGGCAAAAGTGTAACCAATTGAGAGAGAAGAGCTGCTTTCCAAGAGACGTTTACCTTCAATTACTTGCCGATAATTAATTTAAAATTTTGGAAACACCGTGCAAACCAAAAAAATAAATAAATAAATAAATAAATAAACAAAAAACAAAAAACAAAAAAACCAAAAGCACAACCGATTTGGCCTTTGTGTGCTCTGTTTGTCCCGTCTGATGCAGACCTGCACAAAACAGCCTGTGTGTGGCGGAGACGCTGGGGCCAAGAGAAGGAAACGAAGCCCCCTGAGTCAGCTGGCAAAGCGGGACTGGAAAGTTCCAGGCCCTGACCTCGTTTCTCGGCGCGAAGAGAATATCCTTCAGAGCATCTGCAGGGGGCGCCCGCGAGCGGGAACCCGCTCAACCACGTGCAGCGGGAGCGTGTGGCGGATGAAGCCCACGGCTCCGCAGCAGGCGCGGCTCGACAGCTGTGGCCCTCCCCGCCCCCTGCCCCACCCGCCGCGTGGCCTGATTCCGCTCAGGGCTCTCCCCGGGGGAGAGGGGGCAAGCACACCTTCTATGACCGTGAGCCTCGCCGAGCACATGGCCTCCCCGTACGCGTTCACTGCTGTGCAGCGGTACAGGTCCATGTCGTCACCCGTCAGCTTGTTGATCTGCAGGGAGGCCAAGGGCAGGGGAACAGGGCTAGTCCTCCCCCCTCCTCCGCTCACTGGACATGACTGGGTTATAAGATGAACAAGACACAGCCTTCCCCGGGAAAGCAGAGCCCAGCCCGAACACCTGGATCAGGACAGCGGAGGACAGACCGACTCTGCCGCCAGGGGCAGCGCGGGTGGCAGAGGGATCCGGCTGCACACGGTGAGATGGACCAGGGACTGAACACCGCCCCTGTCCTGCACTGTGGGCCGGCGGCCGGAGCTCACTGAACCGTAGTCCCTTTACGTACGCCGCGAGGCTCATAGTGCCCCCAAAGCAGCGGATGGGCGAGATCGCAGTGCACAGCCCATGCCGGATGACCGGCCCAGGGCTAGCGCACCGCAGGCAATTGGGGACTGGTGTAAATGCTGCCGAGACCGACCAGCGGCGACCGCGCACTACCAGCAGCTCAGGCACCGGCTGGGCACTTTGCATAAACCTTTAGTGCTCGTAAAACCCCATAAAGGAGGTGCTGCCATTACCCCCACTGACAGATGTGCCGACAGGAGAACAGAGACGTGAGTGACCTTCCAAGGCCGGGACGCTGGGCCTGGGGCTCTAACACAGGCGCCCGGCTCCAGAGCTCGAGCGCAGTTCCAGGTGTTCTATCAGCTCGCCCGCGCACAGCTGGCTCGGGCAGCCTGGAGTCCACTCAGCCCCAGCTGGGGTATATCTTACTCCCCTGGGGACTGGAGACCTTCTAGGGGACAGGAAAGGACAGGCTGAACCCCGTCCAGGGAAGAAACGCAGTTCTTACCTGCAGCACGTGCTCCTTGCTGCCGGGGGTGGACGAGATCTGGTACTTGCTGGAATTACTGAGGTCACCTTTGGAGCACTGCCAGCTCACCTCGGGTCTGGGCTCCCCACAGACCACGGCCCGAAAGATGGCGTTTTTTCCTGTGGAGATTGACGGGTTGGAGGAGGATTGACAATATCTTCCCTGCTGCAGGCACTTCAACTGCCCGTTCCAAGAAGGGGGTCTGGCCTTGGTCCCCGCGACCCCAGGGCTCATCCGATGCAGGGGGGCAGCTGTCTCCAGGCACCCAGAGGTCGGCTCTCACCTGGCTTGCCTGCTCCGAGCCTGGGCTCGCAGAGGGAGCCACACGCAGGTGGAGTGTCTGGGGGATGGGAGAGGGCTGGGGCGGGAGGTGGGGATAAGGGGCCTTACGGACTGTCCCAAGACGGGGAAGGTCGAGCCTTTTGTGGGTCCTGCGTCCACTCTCTAGGGAGAACGGCGACCTCGGAAAGGCCTGGCTGTGATGCCCAAAGGGGCTGGTTCTGAGACGCAGGTTTCCAGCCTCAAGGGAGAGTCTGAACTCTGTCCTTGGCCTGAATGCCTGGGGCTGCCCCCCTCAAGGACCCCCAGACGCCAGCTGGAAACATCTCAGAAGGGAAGGGTTTGGAGTAAAGACCCAAGGGCCCCCCACCCCTGTGGCAAGAGACACAGTTTCTCGTGACTGTCAGGGGGACTTAGATTTACACACATAAGGGGCCAGCATTTTTCTCAGGGGAAATCCGCTGCAGGGACCTGTGTGGTGGAAGGAACACTAACCTGCACCCTCCCGCAGGTCCTGTTCCCAACCCTTCCCTGGGCACCTTGCTCAGGTGGCCTTCTGGAGGGGCTCCTAGCCTGCCTGTGAGCCCCTGGGGCAGGGCGCTCTGGGCGGCCAGGGCAGGGAGCCCCAGTTAGCTCAGTGCTGAAGGTGTCTCTGCAGCAGCTCCCTGGGGGCGGGGGGCACACACAGCCCACCACCCTCCCCGCTCCCCTTCCTTGCTCCCAAGTGCTTATTCCCGGGTGTGCTGGCACCCCTCTGCGGAGGTGTTGGCGCAGGGACCCGCCACCCCTCCCACTCCCCTCCGGGTCTCACCCTCCAGGAGAGCCAGGGTGACAGGCTTCTGCTCAAAGTCCGGCAGGCTGCACCCTTCAGGGACGTCCTCCACCAGCTGCCGGATGCTCACCCCCGGCATGGAGGGCTTCTTGAGGGGCTTGCCTGGGGGAGGCGGAAGGAAGGGAGATGGGCCCCCACGCAGTGGAGCACGGGCCTCTCACCCGCGGGGCAGGCTCCCTCGGCTCTCCCACTGTCGGGCAGGACTGGCACCATGGGCAGTGCTTTGGGATTTTCTAGCACAGTGTGGCAGTGGTCTTCCCGCAGTGTGAACACAGCGCCTGGGAAGCGGGCAGGGGTGCCCTGGGGAGACCGTGGGAGTGTCATGGGGGGGAAGCTGGGGAAAAGGGAGTGAAAATGAATCCTGGGTGGCAACCAGGACCCCTGTGGGGGGCTCTGCACCCTGAGTTCAGGAAAACAAATGGAAACCCAAAGCCGAAACTCAAGAGGCAGAGGGAGGGGTGTGCTCCCAGACTCTGTGGGAGGAACCCCTCCCCTCCTCCCCGCCCGGTGGGGCACAGGTCAGGGCTGGCAGGGAGAAGGGGGCCCCCCTCTCACCTGCCATCCTGCTGGCTCGTCTTTGGCTGCTGAGGAGGGTGACGGATCTGCTGAGAACAGAAGACAGAATTGCTCAGGAAGACCCCACCCCTCCCACGTGCTGGGGCCTCCGCCACTCTGGAGTGGGAGCCGGCTGGAGCTGCCGCCCTGGGAGCCGCCTCACCCGGGCGAACGGTACCTTGGCGTCCCAGAGTTCCCTGGTCCAGGGAAACCAACCTCCCGGAGACCAGGGCGGGGTAGGACGCTGCCCACTTGGCACCTTTTCCGGACAAAAGAAACTGTAGGGCTGAGCCACGAGCTGTGCTGGTGGCCTAGCCTCGTGGTGGGACCCCAGGCCCGGTGGTCACTCAGAGGGTGGGACACAGCCTCTCCCCATGTCAGGAAAGCAAATCCCCAGCGTCAGGATTCTTCTGGCTGTTTAACCACCTGGCCCCTTGACTTCCCCTGGGACGCCTGGCTCCTCCCCCACCTCCGAGATTCCACAGCAGGACCAGCAGCAGTCTGTCTACCCCCAACCCCCATCCAGTCTGGGACCCAGATCACCAGGTCTGCAGGCAAGAATCCCCGACTTGCTGCTTCAAGATCTTCTAAGCCCAGGCTGAAGGGATCTCTATAAATCCATCCGCCTGCCTCCGAAGCCAGTGAGTAATAATGTCAGGTAAACAAGCGGCCTTTCCTAACCACCACCACCATCTCCCCCCAGCTTCCTCTCAATGACATCCATCCATCATGGCCAGTGGGCGTGCCACCAGGGGAGGGAGGTGGGGGCTTGGCTCTGGGCTAGGATGAGAGCCTTGAGGAGACCGGTGGGTTGAGTGGGGAGGGGATGTCTTGAAAGGACTGCCAGCAGGCCCACACCCTGTGCGACTGGCCCGCGGCCAAGGGGTTCCACTTGGGGGACGCCACTTCCTGCCCAAGAGCCCTCAATATAGAATCACACGACAAGGCACATTCCTCCCTCCAAGTGACGCTCTTCCATTTCACAACTGCCCACCCACTGGCCCTCTGGCCCCAGGGCGTCCCCTCTGCAGCCCGGCCACCGCCCCCCAGCGCGCTGGAATGCCACGGCGCGCCAGCCGCGGCGTTCTGGAGCGGTCATGGGCCACAGCCGCCGCTCAGCGGGGAGTCGCCGGGGAGGGCCAGGAGGGATGGAGGGGAACCCAGCTGGCTGCGGCTGGGGAGGGGCTCTGTCCCACCGCCACGCCCGCGCCTGCACACGGTCTCCACCCTGGAGCGGTCCACACAGACGTCTTAGTCAGCATCTTCACCTCCACAGCTCCATCACCAATGCACCAGCTCTCCGTTACTTACTTGGCTGTTTGTCACGCACGGAGAAGTGTAATCCTCTGCCCGCCTCTCCTTGCAGCCTCCTGCTCCGGGTCCCAGCTGAGAAGGGAGAGAGCAGAGCCACCGTGGGGACTTAGGGGCCCACGTGGAGCCACCTCACCCTCCCGCCCTACCTCCATCTCTTTGGGAATGAGCTAGATTGCGGACGAAGCCAAAGCCAAAGGGCGAGAGGCTGTCTGCTGGAGACTAGGGGGTGGTGGTCTCCACTGGCGGCGGGCGTGGGTGGGGGCCGTGGGGAGGAGACAAATGCTCTCTGCACATTGGAAAGAATCCTAATTCTTCTCTGCGCCAAGCAGCAACCCGTGTCCTCACTTCAGCCCAGTCCCACAGGAGTCCCCTGGTCGCCCTCCAGGCCCCACAGCCCGCCACCCCTGCCACACCTGCTGTGTCGTCCAGCGGACCTGCGGCCTGCGGCTCCGCCACCAGCAGGAGTTAGGGCAGGAAGAGACAAACAGGGGTTCTCTCAATTCTTTGGACCGTGCTGTTCATCAAGACGTAGCGAGTCCCAGACCTCAGGTCCTTGTCCCGACAGCTTGTCAGATTTTTAACCTGGCCATCATTTCCACCCAAGCGGTGCTGAGACAATCAGAGCCAGGACAGAACCACCCGATCGGACTCCCTGCGGCTCTCCTTCCAGTATCCCGGCGCCACTGGAGGGGATGTCCCTGCACCCGGGCGTGAGCAGCCACCCAAGGAGCGCCCCCGGCGGGTTTCACGCCCTCTGCCCACCCCCTCCTCAGTATTCCAGCCTCTCCATCCCTGCCCTGCCCCCGCTGGGTGGGCAGCCAGGTGTACGGGGCCCACTCACCTGGGTACACAGTCGGCCTCCCGCCTCCCGTGGCTCCCTCCTCCCGCGTCCAGCTGCTGCGCGCTGCCCGAGGCTCTGAATGGACTGCTGGGGACGGGAGGAGCTGGGAGCAGATGTAGGTCACAGCAGACTCGTCAGCCTCCCTCTGCCCCTCCCACTCAGCCCCTCCCTCCTCCTCCTCCAGCCAGGGCTTGGCGGGATAGGGCCCCAGGGGGTTCATGCCCTTGCCTCCTGGGGGGTCAGGGACAGAAGGGTCCTGTGGCAGGGTCTCACCCAACTCCTCGCAGAGCTTTAAGTTCTTAGCCAGACTGGCTTCGTTAAGCCCGCTCCCCACTGCCTCATTCATACGAACCCTCTTAGCGGGGATGTTCTCACCATCCAAAGCCTTAATTCTTCAGCTGAGCCGATCCCTTGGGACCCTTGGCACCATAAGTCACTTGGACATGTAAAGCCGCCGCCCTCTTGGGAGTCACAATCCAAAGTACCACACAGACCCAAACTCGAGAAGCTAGTCACAGCCCGACAGACAAGAGGGAGTGATCCTGAAGGCTCTGCCACTGGAGAGTGTGGGGCAGGGTGGGAGGCCAAGAGGGCTCACAGGAGGAGGCGAGCTTTCTCCAGACAGAAGGGGTATCCTGGCCAGCTGGGCGGGGGGCTGAGGGGGCAGGGCAGATGGCTGGGTGTTTGAGGATGAGTGCACGGAAGGTGGGAATCGGGGGTAGGACAGCCGGTGACAGATTGCCTCCAGAGGAGCGGAGGGCAGGCTGGCCCAGAGGAGCTAAAGTGATAAGGCTGCCTGCTCTGCTTGGGAGAGCCCCTGCTCTCTCCTTGAGAACAGAGAACTGGTTTGTTGCCACCAATAAGCAAGGCTTGATCAAGGATTCAGGCAGAGGAGAAGGGCAGTGGGGCCAAAGGTTCCTTCAAGCAGAGGAATTTACACGTCCCTGTCAGTACACTGTCAATTCCATCAGCATTATCTCTGCCCGCGCTCCAGGAGGGCAGGAGTCTGACCGCTCACACTCGGTGTGTGTGCATGTGCCCCTGTGTGTTTCTAGCTCTGGGTGTCAGAGTATGGTGTTTCATTTATTCGACAAATATGTGTTGAACACCCCCTCCGCGGGCCCGTGGGTCTAGCACCTGGGGATACACAGGGAAGCCCAGGCAGGCCCCCGGCCCCCACAGCTGACAGTCAGGGGAGCTGAAGTTGGGAGAGCAGGAAAGAGCAGAGGGAGGAGAGCTTGGACTCGTGGGTGGCTTTGGAAACCACTGAAGAAATTTGATCTGTATCCTAAGCTGGAGGGGTGATGAGATCCAATTCTCATTTTTCAAAACCCACTCTGCAGCCTGGTAGGAAAGGGGTCAGAGGAGGGTGGAACTGAGAGGCAAGCGTCCAGCTCCCAGGAAGGTGGACCAGCCACCCCAAGGTGTTCTTTCTTCCGGGGGGCTGGGAGCCCTACTGCAGGGGGCCTCCGGGACCCAATGCTGTGTCGTCCCGGGGGTAAGGGAGGCTGTGAGCAGGGCCCAATACGGACCCTTAGCATCTCAGGTGCCTCTGCTGGCCCCCAGGTGGCTGGTAGACTCTCCCCTGAGGCCTCCAGTGGCCGCCAGACCTCATCAGGAGTGCCTGTCCACTCTGGCCTGTCCCATACATGGAGCCGTCTCACTGAGGTGAGGTGGAAGTTTCAGGACTCTTACGAGACGGCCGATGGTCTTCACTCACCCTCTGCTCTCGGTCCTTAATCCTTCATCCTCTGCCGAAGGAGCGCCCAGTAATACGTGGCTGTGCCTTGCAGGTGCAGCTGCCGCGTGGAGGTGAGAATCTTCAGTCGCATGAAGGGTCCTGGGCCAGACACTGGCGCTGCTCCCTGTAGTTGGCAGTGGGTAAGAGCAGGGTGAGGGAGGGTCCCGGTCCCAACCCCCAGCCCCGCCCTTCTAGGAATTCCTTGGCTACCACTCAAGCCAGTGACAGGGGCTTCTGACCATTCTCCAGTGATCTTTCCCAGAGCCCAGATTATAGCCCGTGGAGAACCCATCTCTCCCTGTCATGAGCCTCATTGCACTGCCTGAGAGACTTTTCCTTTGGGATGTCAAGGAGCAAGGCCCCGCCATCCTTGATGAGGGGGGATCCGCAACCACGAGCTTTGGGCAGGGGCCTGTGGGTGTTACCCGTTCTCCTCTGAGCCTTGCAAGAAGGCTCAGTGACTCGGGGAGAGAAAGGATCACGGTTTACTAACGCTCTCCTGCCCCCGTCAGCGGGAACAGCCTCGCACAGCAGGCGCTGGGACCTCAGGCCCGTAAGGGGCCCTCTTGCTGCCCGTGGCTTGGGTTGAGCGGGATGATCTCTGAGGTCCTGGCCTTCTCGACCCTTCTGGCGTCCTGCGACTTGCTGAGAGGGTTCCCAGGGCCAGGCCCGTGGACCTGGGAAGCCGGGTGACTTCACGTGACTCAGGAGAGCATGTGAACTCACTTGCAGGCTGCCCCTGCCCCTGCGTCGGCGTGAAAAGGTCCTTCTCCAGCGAGGCAAGGGCGGTGGGCGCTCTCCACGGGACAGGCTCTCTCTGCTCCTGCTGGGGTCCAGGCGGATGGGCTGGGAGCACGTGGTTCTGATGAGAGACATTCACATGCGTGTGCAAACACACACACACACACACACACACACACACACACACAGAGTCACCAACAGAGTGGACTCTCCTTAAAGGAAGGGGCCACATGCAGCCCCGTGGAGACCGCATCAGGATTCAGGGCCATTCGTGGGCCTGGGGTTGGACACAGGACTGCAGTCAGACCCTCCTTCCCAGGAAGGTGGGCTGTGAGCACGAGGTGGGGGTGGACACCCTTCCCCTGCCCCACTCTGGCTTCCCTGGGGGCTCCCGGGACCCAGCCACCCCCGACACGCATACACAGCTGCCCGCTGGCTGGTGCCCCTCCCACGCTCCAGTCCAGCCCGCCGGTCAGCCTCAGTTCACGTCTTTCCCACCCGCTGCGTGTAATGCATCCCCTGTGGCCTCACAGGGATGAGGGCCTCAGGGACCCCAGGGCAATTTCATGCTTATGAAGCTGGCTCTCAGCAGCAGAGAAACTCGAGTCAGGGCCCAATCCGCTCCTGTGTGAGGGCCCTGCCCAGCTGGCCCCGCCGACCTGAGGGTCGCAGGAGGGAGCGGTGGGCAGAGCCCCTGCCCAGGGTCCCGGTGGGGATGGGTCTCAGAGGCCTCTGTCTCCGGGCACAGGTAGAGCCTCCCAGAGGGTCAGGGCTGGACAGAGCTTTGGGTGCATCCAACAGCTTCGGCTCAACAGCGCAGCCTCGACGGACCCCTGCAGAGCGCACGGCAGGCCGGACCTTGTTCTGAGCCTTTGGATGTATTAGCTCTTAACCTCCACTTTTTCTTTAAGTGAAACATAGTTGACGTGCAATAGGATGTCAGCCTGAGGTGAACGACATTTGCACACGTTATGAAACACTCACCACAAAGTCATCTGTCCTCAAAGCTGTCACTCACAATCCTGTTGACCGTCCTTCTTATGCTGCATTCTACATCCTGTGGCTTTTTACTTTACAGCTGGAGACTGGTACCTCCTCACCCCTTCAACTACTTTGCATCCCCTGGCCCCGCCGCCCTCCCCTCTGGCCACCGCCCGTTTGCCCTCTGTGTCTCCTGTGGATCTAACCCGACTTCCTCCTGTTCAGAGAGGGGCATGGAGGAGGCCGGGAGAGGAGCAGGACCTGCCAAGGGCACCCAGCGAATCAGCCAGGTTCACCTCCACTGTGGGGAGACCGCCGACCACTAAGTCATTCTGGAGAGCCGCTCTGTGGAGGCGTCGATCGGGCCGGGAGGAGGAGGAGAAACTGCTCTTGCCAACAGGACTGAGCCCACGCTGCCTGTGAGCCTGGTTGTCCCATAGCCGGCATCTTACCGAGACGCTGGCCTGCACGCCCATGGTCACTGGGCTCCCCGCGTTGCCGTGGACACCCACCACCTGGGTCGCCTCATTTGCCCACAGCCACATCGGAGGTGGAAGCAGTCTGTCCGCCTTGCAGAGAAGGACGCTGAGGCTGAGAGCTGTGAACGTGGGCCCCGCGTTCCGCAGCCAGGTGACCCAGGAGGTTGCAGGGCGGGCGGCCTGAGCCTGTGACGTCTGCCTCCCGGCCCAGACGTTCCACATGGCAAGCAGTGGATGTGATCCGTTTCCCCGGCTTCCCGGCTGCATGCTTTTGCCCCCAGACCTCATCCTTGGAAGGCTTAGCGGCGCTTGTCGGAAGTTGAGAAGCGCCCAGCCGTTTGCAGTTTCTGAGCCTTCTGGCATTTTTTAAAGAAAGAAATGAGCAAACAGGGCAGAATATGAGTAACACGTTATAAATGTGCACATTGAACCTCTTAAGACAGTCAGCCGTGGACACGGAACGCTGGCCCATAGTTGCCCTGTTCCCAGGCCCCTATAGGGCGGGCAAACAGCTGATTCTTGGTGCCCGGCCAGCAGCATGAATCAGGAACGAACACTATTTATGCCTAAAAGTGGGCGATGAGTGTCCTTTTCTTTCACTCCCATCAGTGATTTCTCCAAGACCACGTGGACAACTCACCAGAGATGACGTGGGGCGGGTGAGGGAACAGCCCCCACCCCGCAGGGGGCCCTGCCCCACCCACGTGTGCTGGTCCCACCGTCAGCACAGCTGCCCCGCTCACGGGGTCCCTGGCAGCCCAGCCGAGTGCCAGGCGTCGCGGGAGGAGACTGTGGCGCTGTCATGGCCTCCTCTCTGCATGCCGTCTCTCCTGGGGGCGGGGCCTCTGTGCTGGCAGGATGGTGGGGGCGGCCTGGAGACCCCACCCGCACCCTCCTCCTCTGTCAGGTCACAGCTCTGTGCAAAGCTGAATGCCGTCTGCTCGGGTGGAGAAGCTGGGTCTAGAAGGCGGTAGGGAGCTGAGGGTCTGGGGGGACCTGAGGCAGACAGGGTGGGGACCCGGGAACGAGGTCTAAAGCTGCCTGGAAGCCCACGGGCAGCGAAGCTCAGACTCTGGTCTTACACGCTGAGCCCTGTGGGAACTCCAGCTACACAGGGAGCCTGTTTGCACCAAATCGAAGCTTCTGGAGGCATCCAAGGCCTCTCCACCGACCAACATCCTCTCCCCTCCCGACTTCCTGGTTTGTCCTTCCAACTCAGACCCGCTGGCCTCTTGTCCCCAGTTCCTCCCCCTCCTGTCTGCAGGAAGACTCTCCTGCCTTCCTGTGAGCCCCGCACTGAGTGACAGACCCCTGTGACCGCATCGATTCACCTGGTGTCACCTCTCAGGACGGTCAGGGGCACATGCCCTCTCCCCCCAAGCTGGGGATCCCCCAGGGCCCAGCGTGCCCCTCCATGTCTGACAGCTCCCCAGGCCCCACAGCCCCTGCGGTTGGCAGGTAGTCAGAAGATGGTTTCTACCCGGCCCCCTTCCTGCCCTACGAGAACACATCCCCTTTGAGCAAAAAGTTCTGCTGAAACACAGGTGCGCATTCGCCCTCCAAGGAGCCTCTGGGCCACAACAGCCCCTCGCCAGCAGGCCCACCACCACTGCCAGCTTCACCCCATGCTGCAGTGACTTTGGTGGCTTGCCATGGAGTGGGTGAGGAGCCATGAGGGATTTTTAGGCAACGAAATAGTCAGTTTGTATTTTAGAAGGAGCTCCTGGGTGTTGTGTGCAGGCTCATTTCAGCGGAAAAATCCCTGAAGTCAGGACCTGGCTCTCCCATGAAACCGGGGCTCCCCAGGCGAGGGGCTATGTCTCCCACATCAGCCCGGGGCTCCCCACCCCTGTGCCTAAGCCCGGACACGCCCGCAGGGAAAGCTGCAGGCTGTGGACTGCTTTACCCCAGTGGAAGGTGAAACGCAGAGCAGGGCATGGCTCAACCCCGGCCCCATGCTGCCGGCTGGCTGGGACCAGGACCCAGGGGGTGAGGTGGCACGACGCAGCCCCCTGCCTTGGACTGCAAGGGCAGCATGGCTCCTTCCTCGTGGTCAGCTGTCCTCCGTCTGGCACCAGCTTCCCTGATTCCCAGCAGCCTGGCCACACTCAGCTGGTGGCAGAGATCAGGCTGAAACCCCATCCCTGCCCAGCGTCTTGGCCCTGGGGTGCCGTGCCAGAGCAGAACACCGTAGCAGGAGCCAGCCCGAGGGCCGGTGGGGAGCTGGGTCGGGGCTAGCCGGGTACTCAGGTCCTTGGGAGACCCAGGCATGGAGGAAAGGTGGCTGTCAGTCCTCTGCTTAAGAAACCCCAAGGACAAGACCCTCCCAGGGGCCTGGAGAGGAGACTGTTCTGCCCTCGGGTTGGAGGGGGTGGGTCCTCCTCCGCTGGGGGTGCAGCCCCCGCCTTGCATGCACCATGGGGAAGTCACGGCTCCCATACTCAGAGAGCTCCAGTCTGAATGGGGAGACTTAATCTGCATGGCGGGTCAGCAGTCAGCCGTGTGTGTCACTGCTGTGGTCAGCGCTAACGCCAGCTCTCTGGGATAGACAGGGATGGAGACAAGCGGGTTCTGAGCACCCACCGTGGGCAGCTGAGCGGGGCCCTGGGCACCACGACGTCGCCGTTTCCACGGCGGAGGCAGCGAGGCTCACTCACTCCGCGCCTGTCCAGGGCCTCCACGTCCCCCTCTGATGGCCCAGCCAGCTGCGCTTTCTGCCCCGCATTGATCCCCCCCCCCCGTCTTGTTTACTGGCTCCCTCCCCAGCTGAAATGCAAACCCCATGAGAGAGGTTCTGTCTTGTTTACTGAGGGGAGGGAGCGCAGTGCTTGGCACACTGGATGGATGAATAACAACCCCCCCCCAAGAGGGTCTACAAGTAACCCCCCCACCTCTAACTGGGGTGGGGACAGGTCCCCACCCCCTCGGCTTGCTTTCAGGAGGGCACGCTGGGGACCCCTCCGTAGGTGTGAAGACGGGAAGGCAGGGGAAAGACGCCCGTCAGGGTTCTGTGTGAGAAACTGGAGGGAGGAGACGGGTTCCAGACCAAGGGGCCCGTGAGCTTCCCAACAGAGCGGGTCCCGGAGAGCATCCCCCGCGACGGGAAGCAAGCGTTAGAGGCGAGATGGGTCACAGCCTCCAGGTGAGGGGCTAAAGGTTGAGGGGCGGGCTGTCCTAGCTGCATGTTCCCGCCGGAGCCAGCCACACGCCCGCTTCGGGTTGGAGAGGAGGGTTGGCTGACATCTGAAGACGCAAAGGGAGCGAGGTCAGCACCAACACCAGCTTCTCTGCTGACCAGGAGCTCAGCCCGCAACCCAGATCAGAGCTGCAAAGTGTTGAAACTCCCTCAGGTGATGAACTATTCTCAGACACAAATCCTGGAGCAACAGCAGGAAGTAACCACGGGGTACAGGGGGACTCCTGTCGCCGCAACGTGACAGTCTGAGTCGCGCTTTCCGAGTGGCTTGGTGAGGCCCGAGGGGCGCGCTCATCTCCACGCGGGTGGGGGACCCAAGCCCGGGAGGTCTGAGTGCTGGACACAAACGTCTTTCCTTTAACCTCCTGCAAATATTCTCACTTTACTCTGTCCCCACGCAGTTAATTTCCCAAACATGGCTCCAAATAAACGTTTGATGTAGTTTGCAAAGATGGAGCCCGACATTCTGGGAGGTGTGTGCTGCCCTCAGAGTCCAGCGGCGGTGGAGGGCCAGGTGGGCCTGAAGTCTTGGCCCGGACAGTAGCCAAGTGCCCAGCGTAGTGCCGGCTGCCACCTCGGGCTCTTGCACGTGTAGGCATCTCTAAGCTCCCAGCTGTCCTGCGAGGGGGAGTGCTGTCCCCATTTTGCAGAGGGGACCTGAAACACTGAGAGGTGAGGGGAGTCCTGAACGACTCCGTGTCAGAGGTGGGGAGGGAGCCAGGCAGACATGCCTCTTCGCCCCTCAAAACAGGGGTTTCTCCATGTACAAAATGGAGACCCAGTCTGCTCGCCTTTGAGGCTGTCCAACTGCCCCTACGGGACTTCCTCCTAGGACCCGGAAATGGCCGAAGGAAAAGAAAGAAAGGGAGGAAGAGAGAGGAAGAGAAACCCCTCAACCCCCAAGAAAAGATGAAGAGAAAAGGGAGCCCTGCAGAGGAGCAGCCCTGGTGCCAGCCAAGAGGGGACGTGGCAGGGCCCTTTGTTCTGCTGGCTCAGTGCCACCTTCCGGAACTGCTCCTTCCAAATGCCCAGCCGGCACCAGCAAGTGATTCCAGGACCCAGAGCTGCACAGCACCTCCCTGCCCTTTTTCTAAAATGCTCACACCTCCGGCTGTCCCCACAGTTAATTTTGGAAGGCACCCCAGGGTCCCCATCGACCGCATCCCAGGGGACCACCTGCCAGCCCAGGTCGTCAGATACTTGCTCCCGGGAGATTGGCAGGAGCCGGCTGGATTTCATTAATGCCCATGGCGGAAAAGGGCTTTGCTGCCTGGTGATGGATGTGGGCTCCTGGAGGGACTCCCCACAGGGCGCTGGCATGGTGGCTGCACGGAGCCAGGAGCCTGCCGACCTGAAGCCCAGATTGTGTCCACCCTGGGGACAGCAGCCCTGGTGCCCGTCTCCCTGCTGGAGAAAGCTCTGCAGGGGCCTCTTGCCCGTTTTCCTCCTTACATGAGCTTGATCTGACCCACAGCATTGGGGGATGGTGCCCTGGCCTCTTGGGTCCCCCCCTTTTTATTGTTAATGGAAGGACTGGGGGTTGAACCCAGGACCTCATGCCTGCTAAGCACACACTCTGCCTTCCAGGGGTCTTTGTCTGGTGGGCTTTCCTCTGCTCTCCAAGGATGATTTCACTGACAATACAGTGAAGGCTGGCTTCCCCCGAACCTGGCCCGGACTTACCCGTCTGCAGGGGGCTGGGAGCAGAAGATGTGATCTCAGACCTCCTGGGGGCCACCCTCCACTTTACTTACAAAAATTATGGGGGTAAGAAAAATTGCCCTTCCATGAATGCCATCTCCTGGTTGACCTTTGGAGACTAGTTTAAAATGACCTTAGGCTAAAAGGACCAAGCTCACAAGCTGAATAGAAAAAAAAATCCAGGAGAATTCAGGATGGTGGGACGGACGTGAACCGCCAGCCCTGTTGCTTCGTGGTCTGTGCTGGTGGACATCCATGATCTAGAACAGTGGGAGGGGGTCTGTCCTCTGACTTGCAATTATGCAGATAACTGTGGGTGTAACTTCCTAGGCGTGTGAGCAGAGCCTAGTCTCGAACTTTTGGAGCATCTGTTCCCTCACTGGGAAAAGGGGATGACACTGATCCCAGTGGAAGGGCAATGGACTCTCGAATCAGACAGGCTCAGGTTTAATACCACTTTGACTACCTGGAGGCTGTGAGCCTGGAGTGACTGGACACAGGGGAGTGGAGGAAACTGTATCAGTGAGGCAGGGGCTCACCCTTCACTGGGCCGCAGGCTGTGGGATGACCGGCATTTTTCGCCGACCAGGGTGGGAAGTGTGGCGGTGATCTGAGCAGAGGGTCACAGGGTCTGGCGTGTGTTTTGGAAGGACCACTCTGGCCACTGGGTTGTGAACAGACTGAAGGGAAACGAGTGGATGCGAGCGGCCCTGCAACAGTCCAGTAGAGGTGGGGCGGCCTGGGCCGCGGGGCATGGAGACCGAGGCGGTGGTCAGTCTAGATGCGCCTGCAGGCAGACGGATGCGGTTGAGGGCTTGTCACTGTTTGTCGTTACCTGTTGGGTGGTTATTTCAAGTGTTGGTCTGTTCCACTAGACTGGAAGCTCCAGGGGCAGAATTCACGTGTCTTATTTGTCAATGGGACCAGCTCAGCCACACCTGATGAAGGACGGTGAAACCTGGGCACCTTGCCCATCGCTGCACCGGTTGTGCCCCCAAGCCGGACCTCCTGCCCACCGGCTCCACTCCTCCCCGGCACTTCTACTCCAGGGCCAAAGGACTGAGGTGGGGGGTCGGGGGGCTGCAGCCACGAACAAAGGGGCCTGGAGAAGCGGGATGGAGGCCAGGGGCAGGGATGTGGAAGAAGGAAGCCAGCATCCCGCGGAGTCCCAGGGCCAAGAGAGGGAGGGCTGACGGGAGGTGGGGTGGCTGGGGGAGGGGGACGGACCCACGGCAGGAAGCAGGCTTTTCCCAATAGGACGGAGTGTGGGTGCAGCCCACCTACGACACGGTTCGCTGCATGGTGGGGGCGGGCTTCACTTCAGACACAGGAGCTGGGGGCTTGCTCCTCCCTGGGCACCAAGGTTGAAGGCCTGCATCTGAACACACACATGCCAACACACGCACATGCAAACGCGCATACACACGTACACACGTACACACGCATGACGGTACCAGGCAGCTCGGCCTTCAGACAGTGCATGCCTCCTGAAATGGGGTGCCTCTCCTGCCCCTGGGTCTGACCTGGGGAGGCCTGGTGTCCTTGCAGCACACCTCTGAGGACCTCGCCTAGTCCTTCCAACCCAAGGTCCCCCTGCTGCCTTTGAGCCCCGTCTCGAGGTCACTTAACTGCCCTGAATCGGGGTCACTTTGTCTCTGCCAAGCTCCATTCTTCAAAGCTTGTGCAGGCCCTTCTCTGCCAGAACCCTCATCTGGTTAATTCCCCTGGACTCAGTTCCAGCCCGCGCCCCGCCACCATTCCAGCATCACACACGCGCCAGGCAGTGTGCCCCGTCCCCCTCTCTGCCACACACACCATCACAGGCCCTGTGTGCTCCGCGAGGAGAGGCCGCCGCCTCCTTCCCCCTGGGCTTGTCCCCTCCGCAGCCATCCTGGGCTCGGTCCAGGAATCACTCGGCCTCAGTGTTTTGCCAGGAGAAGGGAGCCTGAAGGCAGAAACCCTGGCTGACTAAGCCTATCGCGTGTTTACTCTGTGAGGGGCTGAGGGGGCCAGTAATGGTGGGAGTGGGCTGGTCCAGGCCACCTTCCCTCCTGAGTGACCTACAGGCGGCTGCCCTTCACCCGCCTGAGCAGATTTAACACCTCTTAGCGCTGGCGTTTAATGAGCTGCCCAGCCTATTAATTGCTTCGTCAGCTTTTCTGCCAGGGACACCCTCTGGGGAGGACAGGTGAGAGGGCCCGGGAGCAGCCTGGAGTCAGAGTAGTGAGGGCAGGTCTCTGAGGGTAGGGGGCTGGGGAGACCTGGGGCCTCAGGAATCTGGGGGAGCCCAGCCCCTGTCTCCAGGGCCCCTGGGGTGAGAGAGCAGAGGGCCAGGAGTAGAAAGAGAATGATGTATTTGTCTGCAATCTATTTTCAATGTCCCGTCAACAGGCCTTGCTGGTCACCACAGCCCGGCTGAGCTGCCTCCGAGAATCCCTCAGAGGTTATCCCCTCAAAGGCACAGGCCCCTGAACTCAAAAGAGGTGGCCACTCCCGCCCCCTCCGTCACAGGCCAGCACTGCCCAGGGACTGTGACCGACTGTGGCCCTGACAGCTCGCCCCAAAGAAGAGGTGAAAGGCATCAGACAGGCTTTCCAAAGACGTGAGGAGAGGCTGGCATGGAGAAGAGAAGCATTTAGAACAGTTGGAAGCTCTCTCCTTCCTGCTCCCCAGCCTTTCTGTCCACCTCTCCCACCACGTGAAGCTGCCGCAGCCTCTCTGGGGCCTCAGCCCACCAGGTGGTCACCAGTCAGCCTGGAGCAGGGCCACCGTGCGGTGGGCATGACACGGGGGACGAGGAACATGGCAGGAGCCGGGCAGCGGGGAGGGATTCAAATTCCTGGAGGCTGGTGGACCTGATTTTCTGCGACCAGCAGCCCAGGTTGCCAGCTCTACAACACCCATCTGTCCCTCCCTCCACTGCGGGAGATTGGACCATCAGCCTGGTGCCCCCTGGAAGTTCCTAAACCCAGTTCTCTTGAAGAACATGTGAGCTTGGAAACTCCCCTTTCAAAAAAAACACTTCAAACTACTGCAGGGGTAAACGTTCGCTCTCCTGAGGGTTCCTTCCCTGACGCAGACCCACCACCAGCACACACACACCATGAACAAAGTAACCTACGTGTAAGGGGGAAACCGAGTGGCAGGGCAGTGACAGGGCGCTCCCTCAAGCAGACGGAGGCAGGAAGCCTTGCTTCCAGGCGCAGGAGCCCCCCTTTCTGGGGGCGGATAGAGCGGGAGCTTGCGATTAGCAGCTGCACAGCGCTGCACGTCGAGCAGGCGAACAGGGTCCCACGGTAAAGCACAGGGAGCTACGTTCAATGTCTTGCAACAACATGTAATGGAAAAGAGTCTGAAAAGAAAAATATGTGTATACACAGAACTGAATCACTTACTGTGCACCTGGAACTAACATTACAAACCAACTACACGTCAATAAAAAAGAAAAATCTTTAAATTTTAGAAAAGAAAACCCCTCAGACTGCTCCAGAGGTGACAGGAAGCCGTGCTTCCAGGCCGAGTCCAGGAAAGTGTCCGCCCAGCCACCTCCCTCCCCACACGACGACCACCAAGACTAGGTGCCCGCCTCTGTCCCGACAACTGGACTTGCGCTCAGACGTCAGTTCACGGAAACGAGCTGTCCTGTTACCACAGAAAGGACTGTGAGCAGATAGGGTAGGGGTCCACGGGGAGAGAGAGCCAGGCATGGAGTTTTGACATAAGAGGAGCCATTTTTGGCCTAAGCCACTCTGGGACCTAAGGCGGGTCCCAACGCCTGCCTAGGACAGCTCTCAGGAGTATGATCTTAGGGGAACAAGAGGACAACGGTCATCAGACAAGAGAGGTAACAACAGGACAACACATCAGCTGTGAAGACTCCAGCTCTGCTTCAAGGGGAAAGACTGGCCTGAAGGCTCAACCCCCAGGTCAGCCGGGACCTCGGGGAGGAGGGATGTTGGCCTTCCCTGAGCCGCGGGACTTCAGTCCAGTGAAGCTTAGACTCTGCCTGCCGCCCAAGCCCCTGCACGAACGTGCCCTTAGCCTAAAACCCCCCCACCCTGCCGTGCGGGGAGACGCAGCTTTGGGAAGGATCTCCGTGTTCTCCTTACTTCCCCGAGCTTCGTGCTTTTGTCTCCACACGCACCAAGAGGTGAACCCAGCTTTGGGGTAACAGGATCCCTGCCCTTCAGACTTCTTGGGCAGCGAAGGACACACTTGTGCCCACAAGAGCTCCAGGAAAGCTCTGCCCAGGGATGTGGGTGAGATTTGGGTGTCCGTTTGGTAGACATCCGCTGAGCAGCCGCTGTGTGCTGGGAGCCAGGGTCCCTGCCTTCAGAGTGCTCAGTCTCCCTCATTCCAGCAGAGGATCCAGGTGAGCCCGTGATGACGACGAAGCGAGGTAAAGGTCGATGTCGGGGTCTGCCAGGGCTCCGTGGGAGCACATGGGGCGACCCCAACCCGACTTCAAGATTAGACAATCCGAGGAGACTTCCTGGAGAAAGTGACAGGATGAGCAGGATTTAGCTAAGGGAAGAGAAGATGGAGGAAGAGTGTTCCGGGGAGCGAGAACAGCATGTGCAGGGCTCAGGGGTGGAATGGTCAGAGGTGCCCCAGAGGAAGCGGACTGGTCCTGTCTGAGATGATTCCTCCAGGCCTGTCCCCAGCAGGGACTTCCAGATGGGAAGCCCCTTGCCAGGCACATTCGGCCTAAGGAGCATTTGCTTTTTTTTTTTTTCTTAATGGAGGTGCCGGGGATTGAACGCAGGACCCCGCATACGCTAAGCACGCCCCCTACCACTGGGCTAGACCCACCCCTCTGTTTTGGGTTTTCATCCAAGTGCATCAGCCTGGCAGCTGCAGACGAGGGTGTTAGTCAATGAAAAGGCGCTGGGGGTGGAGGGGCTCCTGTAAGGGAGAACGCTGTCTGAGCAGGTCAGAAGGACTCACTACACTGGTCAGCTCCTCAGGGCCCCACTCTGGGCTGCTTCCAGGATAGCAGCCCGGGCCCTTGGTCAGTGCCCCGCAAAGGCCTCTGTCTCCTCAGGATCCCTGGGGAGTGGGTGAGGCAAGGCCCCGGTTGTGAGGGCCCTGGGTGTACCTTGGCCAGATGCTGACTGCCCCAGCCTGAGTGCCCCACCCCTAAGTCACCTTCTGCCAGCCACTAGGGCCCCAGGCCGAGTCCGGAGCTGTCGGTAAGACAGCCAGACATTTCCACTTCCCTGACCTCTCAGCTGCTTTTGTTACAACAGCAGATTGAGTGGGTGCAACAGAGTTCATCTGGCCTGACAAAATCGTCACCTAGGGTCCTCTGCAGACCCCTGGGCTAGATGAACCGGTACGCTAAGTCCCTGCATGCACCGCAGCAAATCCCTGGAAGCCTGCCCCCAGAAAGCCCACCTCACCACGGGCCCTGGCCCTGGAACTTCGTGACCACTGAGACATGTTGACAAGGAGCGTGTGGCTGGGGAGGGTGTGGAGAAAAGGGAGCCCTCCTACACTGCTGGTGGGAATGCAGTTTGGTGCAGCCACTAGGGAGAACAGTATGGAGATGCCTCAAAAAACTAAAATTAGACTTACCCTATGATCCAGCGATCCCACTCCTGGGCGTATATCTGGAGAGAACTCTAATTCAAAATGATACATGCTCCCCAATATTCACAGCAGCACTACTTACAACAGCCAAGACATGGACACAACCTGCATGTCCACTGACAGACGACTGGATAAAGAAGCTGTGGTATATTTATACAATGGAATACTACTCGGCCATAAAAAAGAATAAAACGATGCCATTTGCAGCAATGTGGATGGATCTGGAGATTGTCATTCTAAATGAAGTAAGACAGAAAGAGAAAGAAAAATACCGTATGATGTCACTCATGTATGGAATCTTAAAAAAAAAAGACACAAATGAACTTATTTATAAAACAGAAACAGACTCACAGACATAGAACACAAACTTATGGTTACCAGGGTGTGAGAGGGTATGAAAGGGTAATTTGGGAGATTGAGGTTTACAGATACTAACTATATTCATAAAATAGATAAACAACAAGTTTCTTCTGTAGAGCACAGGCAACTATATTCAACATCTTGTAGTAACTTATGGTAAAATAGAATATGAAAAGGAATATATGTATGTCCATGTATGACTGAAGCACCGTGCTGTTCACCAGAAGTTGACACAACCTTGTAAACTGACTGCACTTCAACAAAAAAAGAAGAAGAGGGCAGAGTCCCCTCAGACGGAGATGTTTGAGAAGAGCTTTCAGTGGCAGGAGGAGGGGCAGGGGGCCTCTTAACCCTCGCGCCCTCGGTGTAGGCTGAGATCCCATGACGGGGGGCTAACATGGAGGGTCTGACCAGAAAGTATGGAAACAGCAGCTGTGAGAGGAGGGTCATTTGGAAGCAAGAAGGCCTGGGTCACAGGGAGGGAGGCCAGGTGGCTGGGAGCGGAGAGGGCCCCGCTTGGCCCTTGTGACTGTGAAATGGAGAGGGCAGTCAAGTGATCTTTTTTATGGCGGCTGCCTCGTCCGTCAGCACCCTGATCTCGCAGGAGTTTACACCCTCCTCTGCTGGTCCCACAACGACAGCTGACATCCATCAGGAGGCCCAGGCCAGCCTGTGGATGGTGCAGAAAGAAAAACAGCAAGTGAGGTCAGGGAGTGAGGAAATCTCTTGGCAGAGGGTGAGACCTGTCCATCTGAAGGGCCTCCAGAGGTCGTCTGGGCCTCTCCTGTCCAGGGAGGGCTGCACACACCCGGCTGGAGGGGTGGGTTGGGTGGACAAGGTCTGCGTCTGACAACCGCCTGCTGGAAGCTTCTCCCCAGGCCCATCCTCTCTGGGTGGTTAAAAGCAAGGCCCCTGGAGCCGGACAGTCTGGGCAGGAAACCAGTTCCGCCACTTCCTCGCTCCAGGACCTTGATCAAATAATTTAACCTTTCCACACCTCGGTTTCCACACTTGCAAAAGGAGGATGAAATAACACCCGCGTTGCAGGGTGGCTGGGCGCTGTAAGTGAGATGGCACTTGAACAGCATGCAGCAGAGTGGCTGGCGTGGGGCAAGTCCACACGCACGCAGGCCAGAGATGCCATCAAGGTCTCCAGTCCTTTCCCGAACTTCTGTTCATCTGCTCCTATTCTAGGCTCAAATATTAAAATGAGTAGTTGGCAAAAGACAGCAGACACTTCCTTCAGTTTAGACCTTTAGGGGCCTGACAGCATGTCGGGTCCTGAAGTCTCCGTGGTCGGCTCTAGGGCACAGTCTAGCTGGGGTAGAACATTCTGGAACAGGATGGCTGGCCTTCCTACCGTCTCCGCATTGAGCTATCTAGGACTCTGTCGGGAGGCCTCGCAGGGTGGGCCACCTGAGTCCAGGAGTTTTTTATTTTACTTTTTTTTTTTGGTGTGTGTGTCATAAATGAAAGTTTTAAAAATTGAAGTCTAGTCAGTTTACAATGTTGTGTCAATGTCTGGTGCACAGCATCATGTTTCAGTCATACATGTACGCACGGATGTTTGTTTTTATATTCTTTTTCATCATAGGTGACTACAAGATATTGAATATAGTTCCCCATGCTCTACAGAAGAAATTTGTCTATTTTATATGTACTAGTGTGTATCTGCAAATCTCGAACTCCCAATTTATCCCTTCACACCCCCTTTCCCCTCTGGTAACCATAAGTTTTCTGTGTCTGTGAACTTTTAGTTTTATTTGTTTTATTTATTTTTAGTGGAGGTACTGGGGATTGAACCCAGGTCCTTGTGTGTGCTAAGCATGCGTTCTACCACCGAGCTGTACGTGCCTCGCTCCCGAGTCCTGGTCTTGACCCTCATATATCCAAGAGGTACAGAGTCTCCAGTCAGAGGCATTAGGGATGCCCTGGACTCAGCGCAGTGTGGGCCGCAGAGGGCACAGAAAGAGAAGCAAGCTGTGGAATGGTACCGGACGCATCCACACACTGAGGTCTGGGGACGTCATTGTGGCTTACGCGTGAGTTAACGTGAATTCCGTGCTAACTAGGACAGCCTGTTTGTGGCCTATTCAACATGCATGTACATCTACCTTCATTATTAAAGAAAAGGGCGCATTGACCAGAAGGATGTTCACGTTAAAAATAAAGATTAAATGCCTTCCTTCGTGGGACGCCAGCGCAGGTTCTCCTTCAGCGGCAAGACTCCCTTTCCAGCAAGGCCACGCTGACTCCTGTGTTACGTGCTGATCTGTCGGTTTTGTTTTGTTTTTTTCTTGAAACCTTGAAGAAGTGTGTCCCTGACTTGTCAATGTTCTTTGTTCTGACAGGACATAAAACTGTCCTGAAAACCATGCTTCTCTGGAGCAGCTCCTCAGTTAACTGAGAGGCTGTCTTCTGGGCTATAGTCACGGTTTGGTCAAATAAACTCATTTTCATCATTTTCATCGACAGAGACATGAAGCTACCATCTTGAGCCTGCTGGCCCAGCCGGTGCCCACTCCGCTGCCCCCTTGCAGGGGGAAATCCCGCCTGCCCTAAGCGGCCGCCTCGCCCTCCTTGGGGTACCAGCTGCAGCTGGTTCCCACCATCCGGTTGGCAGCTGAAACCACGACAGCCTCTCCCTCCCTCTTTCCTGATGTTTGGGGGCAAAGCCTCCCAGAGGACTTTTTAAAGTGTTCAGTAAGCACCTAATGTGTGCCAGGCCCTGTTAGGCATTCTACTCAGGTTGGGACCTTCCGGAGCCTCAGTGGCTGCAAAGATGGGGGACATCAGTTGTATGTGTTGGTGTCATCACTGCTGCCTCCTTCCCGGGAAGGGGTTTCGGGCCTCGGGGTCGCTAAGGAGGCCCTCCCCGTGTCCTCCTGCTGGCCCGTCTGGGGCTGGCTGGCCAGCTGCAGTTGGCTGTGATTAATGGCCTCTATTAACAGCAAGCTGTAAACTGACTCGAATGCTTGGGGCCTGACGCTCTCACCCTGCTGAGTCCCACACCAGGGACACTCTTCAGCCCTGAAACCTCCTGTCCCCCCAGTGTGAGGACAGAGGGTCAGAGGCCGGCTCTACCGGAGGAGTTGAAAATGCTTTCAAAGCAGGAAACAAATCCATGAACCCCTGGGGAGATGGCCCCAATCCTGGCAGTCACCCCTCCTGCGGGTGGAGGTGGGAGGAGGCATCTGGGCCCCTCAGGCAGGTCACGTGTGCTGTGGGGCCTCAGTTTCCCTGTCTGTCATGGGGCCTCCTCCTCTAATCAGTCTCCCCCAGGGTCTGACCGCAGGCGGCCTTCAGAAAGCTGCCCCCAGGCCCCCCTGCCACGAAGCCCTCTTCCGCGCGGTCCCCCCCCCACCCCTTACAGACTCTTTGGAAAATGAAATGAGCAGGTGTGCCCGGGAGCGGGGTGACATTCAGGGCAGAAGAAACCTCTCCATCCTGACGGGCTTTAACTCTCCATCACTAGTGGGGTCTCCCTTTCATCCTTACAAGGCAGGGAGGTGCCTCGGGTCTGGTTTAGCCCCCTGAACAGGTGAGAGAACTGAGACCAGAGAGAGGCTGTGATCTGGAACATCTGGAGAGGTGGCAGCTCCTAGATTGGAGTCAGGTCCTCCAGCGCCTCCGGGGTTCCGTCCTGCGGCCCCGCAAAAGTGAGCTGCGAGCCTATAAAACCACCAGTCCCTGGGCGACAGAAGCAACTCGAGGTGCGCAGGGAATGGCGAGAGCCATCCCGGGTGAATTGATTTCGCGTGAAAACAACGGATTAGTGTCTCTGTGCTGCCGTGTCCCCCGGGGATCAGCAGGACCTGCGGAATCCTCGGGCTCAGGAAACCGGGCGGGGCCAGAGCCCGGCCAGGGGCCCCCGCTGGGCGCGGCTCACTTTCCGACTTGGGTGTCCGGGTGGGCAGGGGGCCAGGGCTGGAACCAGGGACCCCCGCGGGACCTTGCAAGCCCCCCGACCGCTCCAGAAAAGGGAGGGGACCCCCGCCCCCAGCTCCGCCCACCCCAGCTTCCCCCACCCCCAGCCTGCCAGACTGCCTGTCGGGAAGGCCTAGGGTTGAGCCGCCGCTGCCGGGCAGGGCCCGGGGATTTGTCACATTTTTCCCGGGTTAATTACCTCGGGGCGGAATCCGAGCCCTGCCCGTCTGGGCACAACACGCCTTGTCGCCTGGTGGGGGCATCTCAGTCTTTCTCAGGTGACAGCTGCTGGCCCGGGACAGAACTGTCCTTATTCTGGGGGCGCCACCTCCCCAGAGGACCCCAGCTGTTTAGCCGTGGGCGGAGCCTCGCAGGTGCGAGGCGGGGATTGGAGGCCACCCAGGAGTGGGGCGGGGCCCGGGCCTGAAAGGCGTCCTCCTGGGCGGCCCACCCCGGGGAGCCCCACCCACTGCACTTGCCCTTTGGGTCTATCAGGAGCAAATATGTGACCTTTCCATTTTTGCCCTGGCTGAAGGAGTCTCGGTGTCCAGCACAGCGCTGGACACTCAGCAGGCACCCGACACCCGCCGGTGGATGGCGAGTCCCCCAGCCTGTGTGTCTCCCCAGGGAGTCGTGTTCCCCAGCTTGCTGGCAACACCCTCCACGGCCGAGAGGGGTCACATGTGCTGCTGGTAGAAACTCAAACATCCTGATGGATGTATTTTTCACTTCTAAAGATAAATTAGAACAGATTGAAGATGAGTCCTGATGAAATGTATCAAATGCTCCCTTGAGCTCTCAGTGGGAGAGAAGGGGAGGCAAACCTCCAGGACACTTGATTGTCCCTTCTCTGGTAATGGCCTCTGATTTCAATTCGGGGGATGACCTTGGGCTGACCTTTCTTGCCAAGGGGCACATGTGAGAACTTGGTGGTCCCCAGGACTGAGTCCCTCTCCTGGACTTTGCATCCTGCCTGAGGACCGGGGGAAACCTGTCCACTGTCAGGTAGCCCTGCGGCATCCCATGAGAAGTCGCCCTACTTTTTGCCCTCTTCATGTCCTGTTCTTCAGCCGTTTCTTAGGTTATATGGATCTTCTACTTCTTTCCAACAAACTCCTATATCCTTTTGGTTAGCAATCCATTTCCATTGCCTACAACAAAAGCATCCTAGTTGCCCTGCCTGAGTCACAGTCCACGACTGGGAACATACCTAACTCATCATCTGGGCTCCCTTGGGGAGCAGCTCAGTGAATCTGTTCAGTGTGGAAGAATCCTCAATCCGTCCTCAATTTTATAGATGCAGAGCTGAGGTTCCAAGGAGTCCAAGATCACACAGACTCACGGGATCTCTGAGTTAAAAGGGAACTTAGAGTCATTCATCAAACGTTTCGTCAGATGCCTAAATTTCCTCTGAATGAGTTTCAGCAAGTGACCATTGAAAGATGTGTGAACGCCTCAGTGACAGCAAAACAGTGTCTAAAAACAGTGAGGCTATTCATTCCATCTCCAGACGACCTGGTTAAACACCCTGCCTGATGCTCACCTGAAAGCTTTCTCTGTGGCACCCACCTTTTCGAGTTGCACACTACAAATTCTGTTCCTCTTCCACCTGACAGCCCTCAGGTGGTCCAAGACAGCGGCACACTCCCGAGATTCCTCTTTCCCAGGACGATGCCCCATTTCTACAGCTCTTCCTCCTGTAGCAGGGTTTTGAGGTCTTCAGCACCCTGCCCACTGTGCTCTCAACACATTGCTGTCCTCCCAACGTGTCCCTGAAGTGGAACAGACCACCCAGTAGAGGGCGTCTCCCACTGTTCTGGTACAGAGCTCTCTGGGGACCTGAAAATTGTTTATACACACAAGCGTACACCTAGGTAAAAATTCGCTGGACTGCTCAACTAAGATTTGTGCACTTTATTGTATGTAAGTTATAACTCAATGTGAGAGTTTAAAAAATAAAAAAATACAGTCTATTAAGGTGAAAAATATTCTTCCACATGCATGTAGAATCATCTCAAATACTCACACCACACTTTGTGAAGTAACTGTGTAGTTAGTGCCCTTGCCTTATGGCTGGGGAAAGTGAAATTCAGAGGGGACCCATGTTCATAAAGAAGAAAATTTAAACAGGGAAGTATACTTTTTAAAAATTTTATTTACCTCATGGAGGTGCTGGGGATTGAACCTAGGACCTGGTGCATGCTGAACACTCACTCTGCCTCTGAGCTTTACCCTCCCCCCAGGGAAATTTACTTTTGAAGTAAAATAACTATTCATTGTTCTTTCCTTACTCACCCCTGTGAAAAACAAGCAAACAATGAACAGAAACATTTGTACATTTGTCATTTCTTTATCTATCATCTACTGCCCCCCGTCCATCCATCTGTCCGTCACTCAGGTGAGAGCAGACATCTGTCATTCTGCCTGCTTCACATCCCATTGGTCCTGATGGGAGTTAATCAGAGGTGGGCACACGAACCAGGCTGGCCAGTCAGAGTTAGCCGCCACCCTGGCCACCCTGATTGGCTGATGCATCAATCTGTGACCCAAGCATGGCCAATTAGAGTCAGCCCTGAGATTGGCCACGTGTGTGCTACCACAGGTCACTTTTCCTTTGGAGTCCACAAGCCATGAAGACGTAGGCCTGAGGTGGTGAGCAGCTTCTTTTCAACTGTGTGAAATGACCCAGTTCACAGAGGAAAGCACAGCCAGAGGTGGAGAAAGTGACAGAGCCCTAAGGACACCAGCTTATCTATTGGATCCAGCCGTGCCTGAAGCTGGTTCTACACGTGGACTTCCCAGTTATGTGAGCTAATACATTCCTCTTGCTTTGTGTTGAACCACATGAAACCATCATTTTTGTATGTCAAAAATCAGTCAAATACTGGCGTTTTATATGGTGTGGCTTAATAACTTAAACACACTCGAGTTAGATTTCTAATACAGTTAGCATCCTGACTAATTCAAGTAGGCTTTTAAAATACTAAGCTTTCTATTTTGAGATAAGTATAGATTCGCGTATCATTGTAGGAAACAATATACAAAGATCACCTATGCTCATTGCCCCCATTATAGCATCTTATAAAACATTAGTGCAATATCACAACCAACATATCAACTTGAGGCCACCAAAACACAGCATTTCATCACTGCAAGGCTTCCTCATGTCCCCCTTTCATAGTTACACCTGCCTGCCTCCCACCAGCACGCCCTCCTTAACACTTGGAAACCACTAATCTGTTCTCGTTTCTACAATTTTGCCACTTCAAGAATGTTATATAAATGGAAGCATATGGTATGTGCTGCTTTGGGAGTGGTTTTTGTATTCAGCAAGTTCCCTGGCGATCCAGCCAGGCTGCTGCAGGCCTCAGAGGTTCTTTCCTCTGCTGCTGAGTAGCAGTTCACGGTGGGGATGTAATCCATTCTCCCGCTGAAGGACACCTGCGATGTTTCAAGGTTTTGACTATTTTCAATAAAGCTGCTAGAAACGTTTCTGTACAGGTTTTTGTGAACATGTCATTTCTCTAGGCTAAATGTCCAGGAGCACAATAGCCCAAGTCACACGACAGCCCCAGGTCTAATGTTTAAAGGAAATGGCAAACTCTCTTCCAAAGGGCTCTGCCATTTCATGCTCCCACTGGGAAGCTCTGAGCAGCCCAGGCTCTTCAATTCCTGGCTAACACGTGGTGTTGTCACTGTTTTCTTTTAAATTTTTTTTCCTTTTATTTTTGTTTTTTAATTTTTGTGGGGGAGGTAATTAAGTTTATTTATTTATCAATGGAGGTACTGGGGATTGAACCCAGGACCTAAGCATGCACTCTACCACTGACTTATACCCTCCCCACCTTTAAAAAAAAGTTAGCCATTCTAACGGTTTGTAGGGCTACCTTGTTGTTTTAATTTACGCTTCCCTCACGGCTGGAGATGCTGCTTTGGCCCCTCTTTCCTTCGCAGCTGTAACAAGTTCACCACCCCCTTCAGCAGCCCGGAACTCCCCGCCCACTGCACACTTGCCCCCATCTGCCGGGTCCGGAACCAGCACCCGGGTAGGGGACCAGGCTAGGGAATGCGGGGCGCACCCTTCATGGGACCGGCCCGCCCCTCGCCGCCCAGTTCCTCCTCCTGGGGGGAGAGGAGGGAGGGGAAGAGGGGAGTGGGGAGGGGAGGGACCCCCTCTGCAGCAAAGATGCGACCCCAAATAACATATCCAGATTGCGAATGAGGACAGAGCCCTTAAATCTGCCTTTATCAATACAATTATTACTGCTTATTGTTTACCAAGTGCTTTCTCTTTAAATCGGCAAGGTGTAACAGCTTGGGGCCCCTTCAAAACTCCAGATTTTACAGGAGGAGCGAGCTGGGCAGTAGGATCCGGCGGCCACAAGGGGGCCAGACCCTCCCGCTTTCTCGTTCGCTTGGCTGTTGCTCCCTTTTCCTGTTTGTTCGGGTTGAGAATTGCCTCCCGCTCCCTTGCGCGGAGCCCGTGCGCCCAGGCGGAGGCGGGCCTTGTTGCCTTGGCGACAGTAGTGTAACGCTGAGCGGCCGCCGCAGCAGCCAATAGAAGCGGGGGGCGGGGCCAGCCGAGTCTAGTACTGCCACGGTGGGGCCTCGCAGGTTAGCCGACGCGCGTTTGGGGAGGGGTGCGGGGGGCGCGGGGGCCCTGGGGGCGGGGGTCCGCGGCCTGACCGTGGGTCCGGGCTCCGAGACTCCGGGCCTCAAGTCCTTCTTGGCCCGAGTGGGAGGAGCTGTGGGCGACGATGGCGGAGGGCTGAGGGACGCGCGGCGGGGGTCGCAGCCCGGTGTCGTCAAGGGGACCCGAGGCCCACCGCCCCGCCCAGGAGGCCCTGCTGTCCGGAGCGCCACGTGGGCTGCGGGAGCCGGAGGCCGGGGAAGGAGGGGAGCGGCCTTCGCGGACTGGGCTTGGAGGGCCCTAGACCCTGGACCCAGCCACCACCCCTTTCCCGTGCCCGGACGGGACGCATCCAGGGCCCAACGTGCCGCGTGACCACCTGGCTTTCTCCGCCTTCGTATTTCTTTTCCAGGTGCGCGATCTTGCTGGCCCCCAACGCCTGAGAAGCATGAAGCTCCTGTGTTTGGTGGCGGTGGTCGGGAGTCTGCTGGTGCCCCCAGCCCAAGCCAACAAGGTGAGGGAGGGGAGCCGGGAGCTCCCGTGCGCGACCACCGTGCCTGCGCCCGGGCTCCCAGGGTGGGGTCTGCTGCTTCGGGCCGGCCCCTCACTCCCCTGTGGGCTGTTCTGGGGCGTGTTCTCTCGGCCCTGGGCTGCGGGCTTCCCAAAGAGCAGGGCCTGGAGAGGGGTGGTCTGCGGGGCACAGGCCTGGATCAGACACGCCAGAGGCGGAATTCCAGCCAGGGTTCTGTGTTGCGGAAGTTGTCCAAGTTCTCATACCTGCTGGTGCGCCTGGATGAGAAGGGGTGGTGGTTACAGTACCTACTGCTCTCCTCCCGGCACCCAGTGATGTTAGGAGTGGCAGTGCCCTGTGCGTGTAATGTCTACACTGGTGCAAGTTGCTGGTGTTGAGGAGACCCACCTCTGTGCTGTAACTCCATGCTAGACTGGAGATAACTCCCATTCTTTAGGGGCAGATGGCCCAGAGCTGGGTTTGGGTAGGTCTCTGGAATTCGAGCGAGATTCTGGAGGTCACCAAGGTTTTGAATCAGACTGAGTCAGGGTTTGCTTCCAGTCCCTCTGGGGAATTCCTGACTGGAATGAAAATATTTGTGTTGTTATCTCTGGCCCAGAGAGAGAGAACTTCAGAGGGGTTGCTTGCGTGTTTCCATGGAAATACCCATTTTTTTCTGGTTCACCCCCACCCTTTACCCAGGAAGCTGGAGGTGGAGTTGGGGGAGGAGGCTAGCCACCAAGGCTGCTAGACCCAGATACCACACAAGTGTGAGGCCCAGGGTAGAGGACTGTCACCGTGCTTGTATCTCCCCGGATCCCCCTGCCAGGGAGTGGCAGCCCTGGGCAGCTTGCTCTGAGTCTCATTTATCTCCTCTGGACTGTTTCTTGAGGACCCTTTGGTGTAGCATCCTTCCTGCAGAAGTCGTTTCTGCTGAACTTGAGGTTGGGGGAGGGTCAGGAGCGCTCACAGGGAATTGAGCGTTGAGAGCCCTGCTGGAGCCTGCCCCCGAGGGCCCTGCTTACCTGTTCTGTACTTTCTCCTGCAGAGTTCTGAAGACATCCGGTGCAAGTGCACCTGTCCGCCATATAGAAACGTCAGCGGACACATTTACAACCAGAATGTGTCGCAGAAGGACTGGTAAGGTGTTGCCCAGGCTGGCCCTTGAAATTGTAGGGGTCAGCTGGGGTTCTTGGGCCCCTGGAGAGTAAGCCTGCTCTCCCATTTCCATGGAGAACTTTACAAAGGAATGTTTTGTCCCTGGTCACACACGCAGCTGGAAACAGGAAACAGGTTCCAGATGTCTTTAATTCCAGCTGAGGGGTTCCTGGTCAGAGGAGTAGATTTTGTTAGTTTGCTTTGATTCAGGTGTCTATCAATATATGCAAGATGGTAGCGCAGAAGTTGAGAGAGGTAGGTATTAAGGCCACGTACTGTGGGATCCTTTGCTTACTTGTACACTTTTGCAAAGATCTGTTACATGGGTCATTCGGTGCCAGTCTCATAACCACCTTGTAAGGTAGTGGGATAAGTTGTGTCCCCGCTTTATAACTGCAGAGATGGAGACCCAAAGAGAATTTAAATTATACTCCTGGAAAATTTTTTTCAAGACTTGATGAAGTGTTTTTTTTTTTTTTTTAATGGAAGTACTGGGGATTGAACCCAGGACCTTATGCATGCTAAGCATATGCTCTACCACAGAGCTATAACCCCAGCACTGCTTCTGGAGTCTAGAATTCATTTCTGGATGCCTTTAAAAAAGAGAGAAGTAATCAAAAGTTCATTAAGAGAAAGGAGACCAGCTTGTTGAAGGGAAGTTTCAGTATGTAGTCCTGGAAGGAATGGTTTAAGGAACTATATTCTGAAGAGGAGAAGATTTGGGGACACACATGCCTGAAAAGATGGGAGAGGGGCTGGCATGCTCTGAGGTAGGGACACTGTGTGAATTTGGTGTAGGCTGAGAGCTTCTGGGAAACAGATTTAAGCGTGAGTTGAGGAGGCATTTCTGACCAGAGTGTCTCCGGAGCTGGGGCCCCTCACCTTGGAGGACTGAGCACAGAGGGGGTGGTGCCTGGGTCAGGTCGCGGTGAAAGCCGTGACCTCACATGAGGGAGCGGTGCGGGGGGGGACAGGCCAGCGTCACCTCCACTTGGCTGTGCGTCAGGACCACCAGGTGGGCTTCGAGAAAATACAGAAAATCCCAGCGCCTCCTCCCTCGTGATTCTGGGGTTCTTTTTGTTGTTGTTGTTTTCCCCAGCTTGAGAGAAACCAGACAGAGAACCTTGTGTGAGGCTCAGATGGACAGCATGATGACTGGATACACGTGTTGTGAAATAAGGTTAACACGTCCATCGCCTCACATAAGTACCGTGTGTGTGTAGGCGGGCGAGAACGTTCATGACCTACTCTGAGCAACTTTCAAGTGTATGATACAGTATTATGAACTACAGCCACTGTGCTGTGCATCAGATCCCCTCCCCTCCAGGTTTGGATTCAGTGACTTCGTGGGAAGTGGGGCACGGCAGTAACTTTTTCTTAAATAGGTGACAGTGATGCACTTGGCCCAGAGCAGCGCTTGGGACTTTGAGCCCGTCCAACTCGGAGATGGTCTGAGCCAGTTGGTTAGAGGCACAGACTCTGGACCCAGCCTGCCTGGCTTCACATCCAGCTTTGCTGCTTGCTCACTCTGAGGCAGTTACTTAATCCCCAGTGTGTTTCCGTTTCCTCCTCTATAAAGTGGTGGCAGTGTTTTGAGTATTAGCGTGTGTGTGCGCGCACACGCGATGCATGTACAAGTAAGAGTAGCGCTAGAGCAGCTCCTGGCAGGAGTGAGAGCTGTGGAAGTATTGCTGGTTTCAGTAGCGCTGCATACTCTCATGCCTTCCTGGAGGCCACCAAGGTCGTCATCGGCCGACTTACAGCACAGCCCCACTTACAGCACAGCCCCAGACGCTCGGGCTTCCCCATGGCGCTGGGCGGGCTCCCTCTGTCTCTGCCGGTCCTGATGGAGACATGAAGCCCTAAGATGTGGAGTCATGGGAGAGTCCCTGTGACCTCCTGTTATCTTTTCTTCCTTTTTTAATATCAGCTTTATTGAGCTGTAACTCATGTAATCATAAAATTTACCCATTTTACATCTACAATTCAATGGGCTATAGTATATTCACAAAATTGCACAGTTATTACCACAATCAATTTTAGAACATTTTAATCACTCCAAAAAGAAGTTCCATGATGACACAGTCACTGCCCGTCCCTCAATTCCCCGCCCTGGCAGTCACCAGTCTGCTTTCTGTCTCTCATTTTGTCTCTTCTGGACATTTCATGTAAATAGAATCACACCATACGTGGTCCTTTGTGATTGGCTTCTTCCAGTGAGCTTAATGTCTTCCATCCCAGTTGGAGCATGTAATAGTATTTTGTTCCTTTTCATAGCTGCATAATATTCTGTTATATGGCTCTACCACCTTTTGTTTATCCACTCTTCAGCTGATAGGCATTTGGGTTGTTTCCACTGTTTGGTTATTATGTGACCTCTTGTTATCTTGTGGTTACAGTTCAAATAGGGTTAGGAAATACATTAATAGACTGTTTCAAGCCCACTCCAGATAATAAGGCTACACCCCACAGGCACCAGCCAGCACTGTCTCTGCCCTTGGGTCAGAGTAAGGCCTGAAAACCCAAGTAAGGATGCCCGCAGAGACGAGTCTTGCCCGGCCCTCTCAGGCTGTGGTTCACCTCCTTCCCCTGAGAAGTCAGCGTTTGGGGGAGCCAGGCACAGCAGAGATATTCCAGCTCCTCGCTTGCTGTCCTTTACCCCCGGTCACAGGATCCCATCTGAAGGCCTCAGGTTGGCCCCTCCCAGCTGCCCCCAACCCCCTACCTTGCCTCGTGGGGAACCCACACGTCCCACTGGCACACCAGAGCGACCCTCCAAATGCAGGGAGGAATCTGGGCCTCGGGAGGTGTGTAGAGGCTCCTGGAGAGGGGGGACCCAGAAGTGGTGTCCCAGTGCAGGGTGTGGACCTGGCCCTTCCGTTGACCCCTGCCCAGGTGCAGCATTTTTTTTAGAGCTGGGAGCCACGTGCTCAGGCTGGACCTGGGTCATCAGAGGTTCAGGTAGAATCACACCTGCCACATGCTGGACCTTCAGGGGAGGACACGCCATCCCGCCTCTGCTGGAAACCCAGCCCCAGGCCAGAGGGATGTCAGGGATTGAGTTAGAGCTGGGAGGGCCTGGAGGGTCACCTGGTGCAACCACTGCAGCTCCCAGAGGAGAGACAGGCCCAGGGCACCGGGTCTTGGTGGCAGGGCTTGGCTGAGACAGCAGTGGGAGAGAAGACGGAGGTGGGTTTCAGAAATGCTTTAGGAGGCAAAGTCCTGGTGTTGGCTGGATTCATGGGTGAGAGGACGACAGGGTCAGAGTTGGTTCCAGGCTTGACCTGGTTGGAGGAGGTGCTGGTGGAGGTGCTTCTGCCCCAGGACAGACCCCAGAGCCGTGTATGGGCCTGGGGGTGGTGGGGTGGACACTCACGTGGTGAGTCAAATAGGAGTGGAGGAGGGGTCCTGACCAGGGGTTCTCGTCTAGGACACATCAGCTTCTGCCTTGACTCTTTGAGGGGAGGAGCCCCCAGGGAGAGGGCAGCCGAGGGCAGGACCTGGGGGACGTGGGCATTTACAGTGTCGGCACCTGCCCTGTGGAGCCTTTCTGACGGGCGGGGGCGATGCTGTGAGGCTGCGGGTTGGGAAAGGGGTTCTGCCAGCCTAGCCCTTCAGAGACCCTCTCTTCCCTGGGGAGCCCCTGCCGACCCCACAGCCCTCTGTCTTGCAGCAACTGCCTGCACGTGGTGGAGCCCATGCCAGTGCCCGGCCATGACGTGGAGGCCTACTGCCTGCTATGCGAGTGCAAGTATGAGGAGCGGAGCACCACCACCATCAAGGTGCCCCTGGGCCCCGCCCCCGCCCGGAGCCCCGCCCACCGGCCCCGCCCACAAGGGAGGCCCCGCCCACCCTGGAGGCCCCTCCCCGTCTCCTACCGTCTTGCTTCAAGCAGCCTGCTTCAAGCTAGCCTTCCATGTGGCTGTGGGGCTGTCTCCAAGGCTGGCCTGGTCACAGCGCAGGGACCCCCTCCTCACCCCCTCTTGGAGCCTCTCTCCCCTCTGACGCCAGCACACTTGCAGAGGGACCTGGGAGAGTGCTGGAGACCACTTCCCTCCACTTTTCCCGTTCGCTCTTCCCCCTCTCTCCTTCAGTTCATTCAGTGGACATCCCTGGGTGCCAAGCGGATGCTGGGAGAAGAGGCACCTGCTCTCGGGAACCTCCAGTCTAGTTAAGCTCCCCGAGTGACCCCAGACCCCAGGAGAGGCTCTTCAGAGCTGTGGGGCTGTCGGGATGAGCCATACCCGCTCCCTTTACTTTTCATTGAACCTTGATCTGTGGATCATCGGGTGAATTCTGGGCAAGTGGTAGAGTGGCCCCCGGCACGGAGTGGGAATGGGGAGAGGTCTGGTCCCTTCCTCCGCCTCCAGGCAGGGCTTGCTGGATGACGGCCTCTAGCCAACTTGTCCCCAGCCCACCCTGCTCTCCTAGTCCAGACTCTAGCCATTGTGATCCAGGCTGCACTTGCTGAGTTTGAACATAAGCCCTTCCTGGTCCAGCCTTTAAGCTTGTTTCGCTGTGTCCTGTGAAGAGCCTGCAGGTAGCATCAGTAAAGGACTGTCAGCAACACCACTGCATCCACCATCAGGCCTCCCTTTCAGGCTGGGCTCATTTGGAGGAGGGGTGAGGACCACTGTCCTCCCTGCCTGGACCAGCGAGCCTGTCCTGTGGTGCTCTTCCCCCACTTCACGGTGGGCACGGCTGCTCGTGCACCCACCCCACCACTGCCCCTTCTCCCTCTCTGAGCTTGATCCATGGCCCCATCCTCGGGACCAGGTGCCCAAGGCCTTAAATTCAAGCCAAATGTCGCCTCTCCCTGTTTGACTGGGAAGGGGCTTCCCGACCTGGGGCCCTCATTGTACACACTTCCTAATCAATCCCCCAGTTTCCCTCTGGTCCTTCTCTCTGAGAGATGCCCCCAACTTCCGCCTGTTAGAGACTCCGTCCCCATCCCCTCTTCCCTGCTGGGGTACAGGCAAGAGGTCTTTACCTTTACCCTGTCTAGAGCTGCCCCAGTCAGGGAGGGAGCTGGTCCAGCTGGACTTGGCTGTGGACTGAGCTCATCCCCCGTCACAGTCAGTGTACACGCCAGGCTAGGATTGGAAGCCAGGGATGGCCAGGTTTTGGGGCGCAGGAAGGGCATTTGAGGTGTGGTCCTCAAATCTGAGCTCAAGCCACATCCACCACGTGGTAGCCTTGGGACCGAGGGTGATGTGGCCTGGGGGGTCTGCATCAGGTGAGTGTCAGCCCCCCAGGGGACATTTGAAGATGGGCTGAGCTGCCTCTGTGGCCCTGGTATCTGACCGGCTAACGTCTTGGGGAGTTCTGCCTAAGGTCCCTGTAGCACCCACATTGAGAAACAATGAATTAGCCTCCTTAACTCTATCTTTACTGTAAAACAAAAAGGACTCCAGCTTGTGAGGCTCTCCAAGTAGGTAAGAAGTTTGAGAAGTTGTCTTTCTGCCCCTGGCCTAATCTGCGTGGTCCAGACTGAAGCTTCCACTGCATCTTGCCTTCAGTCGGGCTGGGTTCTTCCCGCTCTGACTGGTCCGATCGCTTCCCCGCCGTCTGGCTGGGTAGGTTCCCTTCCCCTGCTCTCCAGCCCTGGGGTCCTGGTGTGTCAGGACCCAGGCCTCTCCCTTCATCACCGGTCATCTTCATGCTGCCAGAGAACTGGTGGCTGTTGCGGGGCCCCCTCCATCAGGGGCCGTCAGTACCTGTGGAGCCGGCATCCCTGCCCTGCCCAGCTTCTCCTCTGCGCCCGCAGGGGCTCCTGGCCCTTCCCCACGCAGCACTTGAGGCCACGGCACTGTTGAAGGTGGACCGCACCGGGGAGGAGCGGCGGCGTTGGTGCACAGGATGAGCGAGGTCTCTCCGCAGGTCATCATCGTCATCTACCTGTCAGTGGTGGGTGCCCTCCTGCTCTACATGGCCTTTCTGATGCTGGTGGACCCTCTGATTCGAAAGCCGGATGCCTACACCGAGCGACTGCACAACGAGGAGGAGAACGAGGTACTGGGCTCCGGGTGCGGTCCCGCCGGTCCCTCCGCCTGTGCACAGCGTCCAGTGTGTCCTTAGCGGGGAGCTGCGCTTTGCACGCCCAGACGCAGCAGAGGGTGGCCCTGAGTTTTCCCTGATCCGGTGTCAGGCAGCCTCGGTGCACAGGTTGGGGATACGTCTTCCTGTCACACTGCGTTTCTGGCAGAGGGGAAGTGAGCCTGCCAGTCAGCCACACGTAGGTGCTCAGGCCTCAGTGTCAAGGTGGCGGTGGACTTGGAGAGGGCACCTGGCGAGTCTGGGACACCCTGCAGGGGAAGCCCAGGGCCGGCCAGAGGAGATGGGAGCAGCTCTCTGTGGGAGTGAGAGGTGATGTGTGCTGTGTAGCGGCCCCCAGAGCAGTGACGGTGACCGTGCTGGGGGTCCTGACCTGCGTAGCCGCCATGTGTGCTGCCCACGTGAGTGAGGAAGGTCACCCCAAAGTATCTGCAGGCAGGTGTGGCTCAGGACGCTTCCTGCCCCGGGGGCGGGCTGCGCCAAGGTGCAGAGGGCACGGGCACGCCTCCCTGCTGCTAGAAGATGGCCCTGAGTTTATCCCTGGAGGGAGGGAGGGCCAGAGGGGAGGGACTGCTGGACCAGCTTGCGTACAAAGGGGCATCTGGTGGTGGACGGCCTGACCAGGCCCGGAGAGAAGTGGTTGAAGAGACTGAGAGGTGTTTAGCTTGAAAGAAAAACAAAATCCAGACTCAGGAAGCCTTCCAGTGTTCGCAGAAGAGAGCTCGGCCCACCCTGATTCTCAGGACCGCAGCCCGGAGCTGCGAGGGAGCTTTAACACCGTGAGAGGGGGTCTTCCTGCAGGTGACCCGGTCGAGCCGGGGGCAGGCGGGCTCCCTGGTAAGGTGGAGAGTGGGTCAGTCACCACTGCGAGCACCTCACACTGGGCTGGAGCTGGGGGAAGCGGATTCCCACTGAGAGGAGGATCTGGGGCTCAGACCTCAGCGTGAAGCTGCCCAGCCTGTGTGAGGCCAGGGAGTAAGGGGGGGCCGAGCCTGTCCGTGTCCCCTCGTGGTGCCTTCCGGGACCGCTCCAGCCTGCCCCAGCCTCCTGCCAACGTGTTTGGCCAGAGGTGGGGCCGGGGCTGGGAGGTGGTGGAGCCGGCAGTTGGGTGGTCTGTGTCCAGGAGGAAGCCTCGAGCGCCAACCTGGTTATTAATGTGCTGTAATAGCAGCCCTGCTAGGGGAGGAGTGGCGCTGATGAGCGCTGGGCGATTAGGGGATGTGCTAATTGCAGTGCTGCCTGGGGAGTGACTGAGAGATGGCGATGATTACACGGCTCTGCTGGTCCCTGGAATTCGAGGCTCCTGGGCAGGGCATGGCCTCGCGTCTCCTGCCTCCTGGCTATGGACCCTGGGTGCCACCCCTCGCTCCACTCATCCCCTCCCTGTTTTTCTTCCTCCTGCTGTACTCAGGTCCTGCAGGTGCCCTTTGTAGGTGCACAGACCTAGGGTCCCCTGTGGGGTCTGAGCCCCAGGCAGAGCCATAGCCGGGGGTGCGCAGGGTCCGGCGGGGGGAAGCTGGGTGCTGGGGGCTCCTTACCAGACAGGCGCTGGGGACTTAGTCCTCCTGGTGTCATGTAGGAGAGGACTTCCAGGCAGCTGGGCCCCTCAGAGAGCAGGGGTGGGGGGTAGGGGGAGAGTGGCCGCTCAGGCGCTGCGGCTAAATGGAACAGAGACAGTGCGGGCACCTGCCACCCCGAGCAGCGCCCGTGGGGAGCCTGGGCCTGAGGCCAGGAGAGGAGGCCCTGTGGCCTCTGCTGGGCAGAGCAGAAGCAGGCTGAGGCTGTGTCCCTGGGTTCACTGTGGTCGTGAGAGTGCTCACCTTGAGAAGGTTGGAGTCCTCCCGGGGCGGGGGCTAAGCTTCCACCCCAGAGGAAGGAAGTCAGGTTCTAGGCCTGTGCAACGCAGTGACCTTGAGGAGAGGCTCCCCTCCCTGGCCCGAGAAGTCAGGTATCAAAGGTGAGATCCGGGGGTTGATCACGTCCCGGGACGGGGGCCCCTTGGCTCCGTCCCCCCAGCTCCTGCAGCCAGGAGCTCCTGCCTGGGGTGGGAGGACAGAGAGGAAGGGGTGGAGGGGATGAAAGGCTCGCTCCCTTTGAAGGCTCCGCAGGCCTCGGTGGGCCTGAGCGCCGGGCGCGGCCTCCCCCGGGATTCCAGCAGCATTAGGGCTAATCCCTGGGCTCAGACGCCCTTTGAAAGGAGGAAGCCAGCGTGTTTGCTGGGCAGAAATGGCAAACAGAGCGTTAGATGTGAAGGTCTGGGCCCCTTTGAAGAGGGAGAAGGAAGGGTTTCTGTGAGGCGCTGGGTGTGTCTGCCCCTCACTGCGTGGGCCTGCACTCTGCCGGGTCCCCCAGTATCGCAGCCCACCAGACGGGGTCGGGGTCGGGAGAGGGGTGTGCAGCAGGGATGATGTGGTGGCTGCTGGGGACAGGAGAGGACTGGGGAGAAGAGGGCGGCTGGGCAGACGGGGCAGCAGGGAGTCCAGGAGAGCAGGGGAGGCGAGGCTGGACGTGCGGTCCTGCCAGCCCAGGGCCTTGAAAGCCAGACTTGGGAGACATGGGTTCGGATCCTGGCTCAGCCCCTGAGCAGCTGTGTGACCTTGGGCAGCGAGTGATTCATCTCCCAGAGCCTCGGTTCCCTCGTCTGCAGATGGGAACACCGCTGCCCCACGCCAGTCTCGGGAACCTGGGAACAAGCCGAGTGAGGCGCCGGTGAGCCCCTGGTGCCCAGTGACATGGTCCTGCTGGCCCGTGGGACCCAGGCTTGCCTCCCCTGTCCTCACTGCCTGAGGCCTGGCCTCAGAGGGAAGAGGGTTGAACGTGTGGTATTTCCCGCTGCAGAGCTGGGAGGCCCCTCTGGGCGTCTCTAGAGCAGATGTGGGTCTAATACCCGTTAATCAGACTATTAGCCCTGGAAGCGCGGAGCCTCTCAGGCGCCGCTTCCCTGACTTAGGAGCTGTTTGTCAAGACTTTACATGAAGGGAAGACAAGTGATGCTGTGGTAACGCCGTGAATTTCCACGTGTTCCCTTAATGTGCGGCTCCCGGCTTCCTCTGCCTTCCCTTCAAGACGCCGTCAGGAACGGATCTGGAGGGAGGTGACCTTTCAAAGGCCTCCCCCCGCCGGCAGCAGGCGGCCAGCTCTCCCGACCCTGCCTGGGAGTCCCAGAGCTGGGTCTGGTCCTCACGGTTGCTGCTGTGAAATGTGCGCTTGCCTTCCGCCAGGCGCCCCTGAACGCTTTGCACTCGTCACCCCTCGGGAGCTGCTCCTTTAGGCGCTGTCTGTGGAGGGAAGCAGGCTCAGAGGACGGTGACCTGCCCGGGGTCCTGTCCCGGTGGGTGTCAGAGCCCAGAGGCAAAGCCAGGTTTGTGTGATTCCAAGGTGTCCTTTCCACTGTGGAAGCAAAACACTTGGTGGGCTCCGTCTGTGACAGCCGGTGTCCTAAGGACTTCACTCACGGATGCTTCTGGACTTAACCTGGCCGCACTTGTCTCCTGTTGTTTGAAAGTGTGGGTCATCACCCATTAGGGCACGAAATCAAGGTAGCAAGTCTTGACCAGCGTTGGGAAAAAATGGGACGGAGCAGAGAATGTCCGAGTGCGTCACACCAAGTGTTGTGTGAAACCGTGTGTGCGCTCAGTCATCAGGTGAATGAAATTTCTGCCGACAGAGTGGTCAAAAAAGTCTAAGAAGACAGGCTTTATTAAATTGAAGCTTGGAGAATTAAAGTCGCTTGTCAGGGTCACACAGCTGCTCAGTGGCCAAGACCAGGAGAAGGTGCCTCCAGAGCCCAGGCGTAGACCCAGGCTTCCTGGCCCCGAGGGAGCGTGGCCCCACCCGGCGCTGCCTCTCCGGGTTTGCTGTGGTCCTCACCTAGCCTGGCCCAGTGGCTTCCTCCGGGCCCAGGCAGCAGGCTCCGGGGGGCAGTGTCCGTCTCTAACTCACCTGGGGCAGCCAGCCCTCGGCCTCCCCTCCCCTGCCTCCTCTCCCCTGGCCACCCCTCCCATCTCCCTAGCCAGGCAGCTGCCTGGTGACAGAAGCCGTGCCAGCTCGGGGCATGAGAAGTGGAGTTGCATTTACTGGGCGACTCTGGGTTTAGAGAGGTGTGCTAATCCCTTAAGAGACGTGTGGCAGGAGATGAGAGGCCCCGAGAGCTGGGGAGGAAATCCCCGCGGGCTGCGGGCCCGGCCCTCGGCTGATTCCCCCCAGAGATCAGCTTCGGGTCCGCAGGAAACGCACGGGCTCTGAGCTTCCGAGGCAGAGAAGTGGTAATTAGGGAAGATGCTGCCTTCCAGCCAGGGGAGGGGAACAGGGGGAGGAACTGAGTTAGCCTGGGGTGTTGCGAGAGTGGCCGGAGCCGTGAAGGGCAGGCCCCAGCTCTGTCCCTGCCGGGCTCCCTCCTCCCAGGGGGCAGGGAGTGAGCTGTGGGGTCCCAGCCCCGGGCAGGTCCCAGAGGTGTCCCTGCTGGCCCCGGGCAGTGGCTGGCAGGGCCCTGGAGTTCTGAGCCTGGTGCCTCCCTGGGGGCGCTGGGTCCATTTCCTCAAACCACAGGATCCTCCATGCTGGCCAGGGGAGGCCTGATAGGGCACCCCCTTCCCAGGCCCCAGGGAGGGGCAGGCCTGTCCTGCAGAGTCCGGGGTCCTGAGCCGCCAGTGCCAGGTGCACAGTGCTTGCTGGGCCCTCGGGGAGGTCCACCTCCAAGGTGGCGGGAGGCCAGACTTTGGGGCTGCTCTCCCAGCATTTTCACCCGGGCTTGAGGTACCAAACCTCTTCTTTTTCTTCCCGGACAGGACACTCGTTCTGCGGCGGCCTCGGCCTCCTTCGGGCCCCGGGCGAACACAGTCCTGGAGCGTGTGGAGGGCGCTCAACAGCGGTGGAAGCTGCAGGTGCAGGAGCAGCGCAAGACGGTCTTCGATCGGCACAAGATGCTCAGCTAGACGGCGGTGCGGCCAGGTCACGGTCACAGCGAGGACCGCAGGCCGCAGCGGCCCGCCTCCCGGCTGGGCGGAGCCGGGGCCTCTCCTTTCCCTCGGGGCCGCCTTCCCTTTAGAAGGGGCTTCCCTCCAAAAGCCCCAGACATTTTTCTTTCGCCTTCTCTTTAGAAACGTCATGCTTGGCTGGTTAGTTCAGGAAGAATGAGGGTCCATGGTCTCTGGTTTGCCTGCTCAGGTGGTCTTTGGGTGGAGGGAAGGTGATGACAGGGCAGGAGGGGCTGGGGGGCGGTCTCAGGACAGGAGCTTCCCCCTGCCACCCTCCCAGCTCAGCCTCACTCTAGCCCTCAGGACGGCCCCGTGGGGTCACACCTGGACGCCGTTCCATGCCCTTGCCTACTCTGCCGCCTGGCCCCGGCTCCACTCCAGAAGCCGGGTGGTGCCCCCGCCCCCGCCCCCGGCCTGCAGTTGCCGGGCCCCTGGTGGGCCCCTGAGGCTGTGCTCTGAGCACCTGGGTTCCTGCTCTCGGATCACCACCTGTCCTTGAGCTTCCTCGTACCGGTGCGCGGAGAAAGGTCGTCCTCTCCTTGTCTGTAAATCAAGGAGGCACCATTAAACTGTCATTCTTCTCACTTTGCAGCCGTCACGAGACTTAGAGAACCGAGTGTTTTACAAGTGACCCAGTGAGCACGGGACCCAGAGAGGGGATGAAAGCATTGTCCTTGTTGGGTCCAGGCAGAGGGGCGGGGCCTGGACGGTCCAGGGGGCTGTGGCAGCGCCCACGGAGGGCAGGGGCCGACCCTGAGTTTATTTGCATTTCATCTTTGTGTGGGTCTCCTGAAACTCTGAACAGCGTCTGACATTGATGTCCTACAACCTCACAAAACGGTGCTCGCTGCAAAGCTCGTCTGATTCCCCAAATGAAAACCAGCAGGTGCTCAGAGAGGGGTGGGGGCAGCCTGGGAAAAGCGCTGCAGGGAGAAGGGCCCCCGGGGAGCCCAGCCCCAGGTGGGCTCCATCCCTCCCGAAAGTGTGGTGGTGCGGGGTGCGTCCGGGACCCGGGCAGAAACAGGGACCTGGGGCGCCCAGTTGGATCTGATGGAGTCTCTGCCCATTGGGTTTGTCCAAATCAGTGTGTCCAGAACCTCTGCGTGGAGCCCCAGGCCGGCTTCTTGGTGAGGTGGGCATTTTACTTTGCAAAGTGTGCCCCGAGTTCAGGGCCAAGTGCGGGTGCTGAAGGGTGTGGGAGGGGTGGCAGGGCGATGGGATTTCCAGGAGGAGCAGAGACGTTGGGTTGGCATCGGAGGCAAGGGAGGCACACAGCGGAGAGGGGCCTGGTGGACTGGGGCTCCGAGCAAGCCAGCATGAGCTTGTGAAGTCCTGGGAGGCCCACACGCTGCCGGCGGGGGCTGGGCAGGGGAGCCGGTGCTGGTCCCCCTCTGCTCTCTGCCCGGCTGTGTTGGGCACCTCGTGGGCCTTGTTGTCCCTCCATGGTGCAGATGCTCTAACTTGAGAGGCAGATAAAATCAAGGCTTTCCAGAAGTGGGCAGACAGATGTGTTAGCTTATCAGGAGTAACCAGTCCAGAAGTTGGTGTCTAAAACTTACAGGTCATCCCTCAAAACCGCACTGCCTGGGGGAACCGCAAGCACAGGGCTTCTCTGAGTCTTGGTGGCGTCTTGCAAGAAAGCCGGCCTGTCTTTGGCCACCTTGAGGCTGTGGTCTGAGTCGTGCGCTGTAGGCGCAGTAAAGAAGCCTGGTGTGTGAAAATGAGGGAACGTGAGCGGTGAGGGGTGACTGCCTCCTTTCCACAGGGGCTCAGCCAGGAGCCCAGCCTCTCAGGGCGCTTTGACTTCACACAGAAACTGGCTTCAGACTCGCTCCCGAGTGCCTCGCTGTCTTGTGGCGAATGGCGCCTGAGCCAGTGCAGCGGAGAGCAGGCCCCTTCCTCCCACCTCGGCTGTGAAGTCGATTCTGGCGTCATATTCAGGAGCCCAGTTTGTGTCCATGCGCATCGGCCACACTGTTGTGCAAAGGGTTGGTCTCACCTGGGAAAACTGGTGGGGTTGGTCCCTACAGCCTGAGGCCAGTGCGCACCCCTCGGGGCCTGGAGGGAAGTGACATGTGTCGGGTGGAGAGGGAGGGGCCTGCTCCCGGAGCCCCTTCCTCTGTCCCCACCGGGCCGGCTCCACCTCCTCGTTCTCATTTGTTTCTCTGCCTGAGACCCCAGCTGGGGCCCCTAGCCTGGCCTGACTTCCCTGCCCCACCTTGGGCGACTCAGCTCTGCTCACAGGACTGAGCAGGGCCCCTGCGCTCACGGTCCCCGCCCCATCTCCCATGCCTCCCGGGGCCTTTAGTCCCAGGCAGGCTTCCTGTGTCTCCCCCGCCCGCCGCCGCCGCCGGCGCTGTGGGGAATCTCGCCTCGCTGCTTCAAGAAAATCAAGGCCGTGAGATGAGATCTCTCAACTTCTTTACCCTCGTCTGCAGGTTTTCCTTCCTGCCATCTTGACTCCTTTGCTTTGATCTTTGAGATGGCATGTCCCTCCTGTTCAAAGCCAGCCCACCCGTCCCCTCTTCCTGAGACCACCCTCACCTCTTCAGCCCCGTCCCCCTTCCCGGTCCCTCCCAGCCTGTCAACATGCTCAAGTCCCTGCCCTGAAAGGCCCGCCTGCGGGCTCCATGCTCGCCTCTGGCTACAGCAGGTCTCCCTGTCCCCAGACCCCTTTCACTCAGCCCTTCCCCCACGCTCCCGCAGCAAGGTCGCCGGTGACCATAACTGACAGACCCAGGCCTGTCCTCTGCTGGTCTGACACTGAGATCCTTAGGGGTCTGTTCTCAGCTTGAGCCAGAATTTATTTAATGTCTGAGTTCTCTCCCTGAGGCTCTTTTGGGGTTTCCTGGCGTTCATTCTAGAACCTTCATCCCCAGCCCAAATCGGACCCCTGAGCTCCAGACTCTCCACTTGGCTCTCAGCTGGACCCTCCCTCCGGGTGCCACAGAGCCCGTCCAGACTGGCAGGTCCACAAATAAACTCATCCTTGCCCAGAAGGTGACTTCTCTTCCCGTCCTTTATTTCTGTTGGAGGTACCACCACTCCGCACGGTGATCAGGCCAGAAACCTGGAGGTCATTTGATTCTTGATTCTACCCTGGATTGTGGTTCCCACGTCCAGTTGCTCACAAAGTCTCACCAACTTGACCTCCAGGGAGCTGGGGTCTGTGTCCTCTGTGCCCCGACACCCCAGCTCATCGTTTGTCACGGGGCTGCTGGGGTTCTCGTGAGGAGCACTGGGGAGCCCGCTTTACCCTGATCATGTCACGTCTCTGCCAAGCTGTCCACAGCGCCCCCTTTCCTAAGGCCTGAGGGCTGAGGCCATTGTCTGCCTGCCCCTCTGGCCTTTAATGAAGTGGTGGGGCCTCTGCAGCCCCTTGAGGGGGTGTCAACGGGCCCCCAAACGTGCTCCCCCAGGGGTCAGGGTGTTGGCCAAAGGTGCCAGTGAGGCTCTGTGTCCTTGACGGGAGGCCCTGGCAGGAGCTGGCCGCCTTCTCACTGGCTCCCACCGGTCACTGCCCTGCCGGGGGCCCTGAAGAGGGAGCACAGCTTGAAGAGGTGACTGAGGAGTGGGGCAGGGATGCCTGGGTCTGGCTGCTGTGTCCAGCCCTGGGCACCAGCTGTCTGGCTCAGGCAACTCCCAGGGGCCAGGGAGCAGGCAGGGCAGTGCCGGCCTGAAGGCAGGATGGACCTGGCTTCCCGATGCCTCCCAGCCCCTTTGTGTCCGAGCCAGTCTCTCCGCCCGTGATGGTGCCATGGCCGGGCGGGCTGCCGCAGACACTCATCAGGTGGAGGGGGCCGCCCTCCACCACGGAGAGCAGGTGGGGCGGTGGCGAGCGCGAGCTCCGGCCGGCAGCTCTGCCTCTCCGGGGGCAGGCTGTGAGTGCGTCTGACAGCCTCCTTTCCCCACTGCTGCTCTGGGTCGAGTAAGGAATGAATTGTTACCGTGTCTAAAACAACCCTCGCACTCACTGCGCCTGGCTGTTCTAACTCACATCTGCCTTACGCTGTAACAGCCAAACCCCACCCAGCGAGGCAGGCTTCGGTAGACGCCATGCGGACATCCTCCTCCTTGAGATTGGGGCCCGGAGGACCCCAGGAACCCTGACCTCTCAGCCAGATCCCACTGTGTGGAAGTTCTGCCCTGAATTTCCTGGCGGTGGGGGCGGGGGCTCCCGGTTCCCAAGTGTGGAGCTGAGCAGGGAGCCGGCCTGGAGGCAGGCTGACCCGAGGGTGCTGCCCCTGCCTCAGGGTGGGTGCCAGGTGCCGGGTCCCCGCCCTGGCCCTGCTGCTCCCCCCACGTGACCGGACGCAGCTTCTCTCTAAGCCTCAGCTTCTCCTGATGGACAGTGAGGACTAGAAGCCAGCCCGTTTTTTCTCAACGTGTGGTCCACACACGCGAGGCGACCTCAGGTGGTACCCGGAAGAAGGCTTCCTATTCTAGTAGTTATGTGATTACGTTAATGTGCATTAGAACAATACGTAATTAGCACATAAACTGCATGAGTTAGTGGGTATTAATGTGAAGGACAAGTAAAGGGGAAGGGGGTATACGTGAGGGAAGATGTTAGGGAAGCCCTGAGTCAAGCGGTTCTCAGAAGCAGCAGAAATCTGGGCAGGAGCTGCCACTTTGGGACCCTGGTTTCTGGGGTACCATCAGCTCTGATGCCTGTGGCCTACGTAACCCCTAGATGGTCCAGTTGGGAGACAAAGCACCGAGGAGGGTCTTGCCAAGGCTCCGCTGGCTCGATGGTGCAGGGAGGCTCAGACCAGGCTCCAAACAGACCTCACCCAGAAACCCTGGACTCTCCCAGACAGGAGGGATTTATTGTGCAGAGGCCAGGCACGGGGACACCGGGCCAGACTGCCTGGGTCCAGGCCCAGCACTGACCCTCCCAGCTGCGTGGATTGGGCAAACTAATCTTTGTCTCCTCAGCTGAGAAACGAGAACAGCCCCTCATCGCACGTGGGGAGTGGGCATAAAGCCGTTGGGTGTGGTGCGTGCCCACATGGCAGGCGTGTCCCCACCACTGCTGAAGGGATGCTGTGGGCCCCAGCCCACTCCACGTGCCTTCTGTCTACAAGGAAGCCATGAGGAACCCCCCCCCCCCAGGGTGAGGTGACAAAGAAGGGTCCAGAACACAGGACCTTCCAGCTGCGTCCCCTGGATCAGCAAGCTTCGCCAGACAGGGCTGGGCTCTCGCTGCTCAGGCTAAACTGGCCAACCCTTCCCTCTCAGCTGACCACCCAGGAGGGTGGCCTGGAGACCCCCGAGGGCCCCTCCAGCGCTGGTGCCCGGCAGCCCCCTGCCCTGCTGGCTGTGCGGCGCCCTCCCCAGCCCTGGAGAGGCATGGCCCCTGTCCTGGTTCCCAGTTCAGCCCCAGGAGAACCCAGCGATCACCCGACAGCCCCAACACCCAAAGCTGCTCCAGAGAGAGGGCTGTCTGCCCCCAGCCGTCAGGGCTTCCCCACCGTTAGGAGACCCGTGTCCTCCTGGGCCTCCACCCTGCGCGGCCACGAGGCACTCCCTGGGCTCCGGCGCAAGTCCTCCTGCCGCATAGACACCCATTCCGGAGGCTTTCCAGCCTCCCCACATGGGTCCCTGTGCATCCCGCCTCGGCCCCGGCTGGGCAGCCCGGGAGGACAGCATCTCCACTCGCCCTGGGCTCCGGCCGGAGCTGCAGGTGCCTTGCTCGGAGCAGGAGCCAATCACCTGAGGCCAGGGTGGCCCTGTCTCCTCCTCGGAGCCCATCCCAGATCAGAGAAGCCCCCACCCCGCCCTCCCCCCTCCCCTTCTGGGTGTGTCGCCGTTTGAAGCTTAATCAGGTGAAGTGTACCTGGTTCCTGTGCCGGGCGGGAAGCTGGCCAGAGGCTGTGGAGGACGCAGCGGGCTCGGCGGGGCCTCGGGCTGGTCCTCCCGGAGGCCCCCGGGTCACAGTCGTGGGGCGGAGCCGCAGCACAGGAGGAACAGCCCAGGAGAGGTAACTGCGGAGGTGGCGGCCCAGGGAAGTGTCCTGAAAGGGTGAGGCCAACGGCAGGCCTTGGGGAGCAAGGCCAGGAGCGCTGTGTGGTCAGGGCTTGGTCGGCTGCAGAGGGAAAGGAAACAGAGGCAGCCACCTGCAGGTGGGGTGACAGCTCCCACCTCTGAGGGGAGAAGGCGAGGTTAGCCATGCAGCCAAGGGCATTGCCACCAATGGGGGATCTTTCCGAGGACTTGCCCTCTGGGAGCCCACTGTCCCTGGGTGTGGCCGGGTTCCCACCCCTGCCAGCATCCAGCGACGAAAGCGTGGATTTTCTGGGTGGAGATCAGAGGGGGAGGCTTCCTGGAAAGGAGCTAAGTGTGAAGGCTGAGGACAGGGGGAGTCTGGTGCTGTGTCTGACGTGGGAGTGGGCTTGCGGGGGCTGCAGGGCCGTGGTCGGGGCATGGCCTCCGGAGCTGGCGGCCGGGGTCACATCCCAGCCCCGGCAGGTCGGAGCTGTGTGACCGCAGGCCCCTGGCTTGTGGGGTCTCTCTCACCACCTGTTCAGCGGTATCGGCCTTGCCGATCCGTCATGAGGAGCGAGTGAGCCCAGAGCTCACGCTGGCGCCCAGCGCAGAGCCAGTGCTACAGAAATAAACGCGCCTGCTGTTTCCTCAGTCCTGCTGTTTACTAGAAAAGAGAGTTCACCGGAGCCCACGGAAGCTCTCCGAGCCTCAGTTTCCCCATCTGCAAAATGGGGTAAGAATTTACCCCAAGGGGATTAAATTAGTTGCGAGCACAGGGCAGGCCCAGCGGCTAGTGGCCTCCCTCCCTGTCAAGTCAGCCAAGGTCTGTCCCCATGAAAGCCTGCTGTTTCCTCCCATTTAGGGCCCATGCTTTACCTGCTCCCACAGGAGGCGTCTGGATAGAAACGTTTCACATTTCAGGCCCAGAACCTGTGTATAGCTGCTCCGTCCGTCACAGACATTAGACACACAAGACGTGGCCTGTGAGAGCAGTGACCCTCTCTGGTCAGCTTGGTGACACTCACATGTGACCACAAGCTTGGGCACCTGTTGGGTCCCCTCTCCTGAGGGACCACGATGCCCACAGATGGCAGGTGAACAGCATGCCAGAGGGCACTGGGGAGAGTGTTCCCAAACTCTCAGGCTTGGGGATTCGGGGAAGAAAGAGAAAGAACAGGAGAGGGCAGGGGGCATTGTGCACAGGAAGAGGCCCCGATGGTCCTGGAAGGAGGGGTAGGACTGGGACAGGCGATGAGAGGGCTGGTGCTGGGGGAGGGGAGCGCCCCAGGCTGAGGGAGAGAAGGCGGGGGGTGCTGGGCCGGGGCTGAGCTGGGCGCGGGGAGAGACAGTGGGGAGCAGGAGGGTGGCGGACCGCCGAGGCCCCGCAGCACCAGGCGAGGCAGGCAGGTTCCGGGCCGTGAACTGCCGGTGAGAGCTTCCCGGCACAGCAGTGCTCTGGACGCGGGCGGGTGGGGTGTGTCCGGAGCCGGCGTTTGTGGCAGGGCTGGTCCGGCAGCAGCCAGGCTGCTTCCCTGGGAGGTCTCCCCCAGGGCATGGGCGCTGGTGCCCCCTCTGCCCCCAGCACAGAGTGGCAAGGGTGAGGGGGCTTGCTCGCAGTCCTGCAGTGGGGAACTGGCAACTCCACGACCCTCAGCCGTGCTGACTCCAGACCCCTGGTCGTAAGCCACCTTTCGCCAAGATGCAGGGAGCTCTCTGAGACGTGGTAACAGCCTGAGGGAGCAGATGGCAGAAGCCTGGGGCAGCTGCACACACGGGAGGGGGACCTGGGGGCTGCTGTCCCTCTGGCCCCAGACCTGGGCTCCGCCAGCCCGGTTCCTCCCTGTGACATGGCTGAAGCCTCCTTCCTCGTGGGGACCCGCGATGATCCAGGGAGATCTGTGTGTGAGCAGCGTGAGTTCACTTTCCTCCCTCCTGCAGACCCAGGCGACCTCGTGTTCTGGAAGACCTGTGGCCGGGAGTCACTTCCCATCCACAAATGCTCTGAGTCGATGGGTGGTCAGGAGGGGCCTCGGGAAACCTCAGACTTTTGCTCTGTGGCCCTGAGGGCTCTCCCCATGAGACACATGGAAGGGAGCGTCCCTTTGGGGCAAAGGGAGCTAGAGCCTCCGTCCTCTGGTCCCCAAGTTGGTGGTGACCTGGGTTCCAAGCACAGTTCTCTGTCTGAGGTCGGTGCTGGGCCCTGGCAGGAGCGCAGGGGGCGATGCCATGCGATGGCCCGGTGGGCGCCCAGGAGGGCAGAGGCGCCCGTCTGCCCCTCAGCCCATGAACCAGCTCTGAGCGACTGGTCTGCACCTGGGGAGGCTCAGACGTGGCCCGTTTCCCTGTCAAAGGTGCTGCCTTCTGCAGACTCTCCTGGTTTGGGCTGCCCCTGCCTTCCCGCAGGGTGACTTTCCTTTCTCTTTTTTTACCTTTGAAATTAGCACCGATTATTCCCAAGAGTTGGGAACCACCCTGGGGCGCACGCCCGGTGCAGGCAGCAACCGAAGTCACAGGAGGGGCGTTAGGACAGCCACGTGCCTCCCTCCAGCGGGAGGCGGGCTGGACACTGGGCTCCCAACCGACATTCCAACCAGGGTCCTGCCTTTGCCTTCCCTTCCTCAGTGCCCCCTCAGGCACTCCCACCCCCACCCCCATGGAGGCTTTGGATGCCTTTGAGCTATTTCTACCCACGCTCTCTCTGAAGTCCGGCGAGGGGCCACGTCATGGTAACGTTTTATTCTCTGAGCCACATTAGCGCTTATCGGTGGCTTTGGGCCAAGTGTCCTGATGTCTTGGCTCCTAAGCTAGTAGCCTCTTCCTCCCCATTTCTGTGTAACTGACAGCGGGGGTGGGGGGAGGAAAGGGTCGGGGTGAAGCAGTGGGAGCAACGTCCCGAGCAGCCTGCCTCCTGAATCTCAGTTTTACTCATTCTCTTGGGCTGTTCAGAAAGACTCATTCCTGGACAGAGGAGAATTCCTGGCCAGTCCCAAAGTGTACACCAGTGTCTTTCAAGTGCCATCAGCTGTGTGGCCTTGGGAAAGTTACTTGACCTCTCTGGGCCTCAGCTTTCCTATCTGTCACAAGGATAATAATAGTCCCCACCTTCCTGTGAGGAATCCATGGCTGTGCGTGCACATGAGGGTCACTGAGGAGCGCGCCTGACCTGGAGGAGGTCCCACGTGAAAGTCAGCTCTCCGGTCCAAGCAGGCTCAGAATCCCAGGCACTCAGTGGCTGCGAGCCAGTGCGTCAGTTTCTGAAGGTAAACCCAGCAGGTCCCTTGGTGGCGAACGCGGGAATGAATTTCCCCAAAGCGCACTGCAGGCTGGAGAGGACGCGTGCGGAAGCTGCGCGGCCCTCGGCTCCCACCCTTCGCACTGGAGAGGATGGCACCCGAGCGGGGGCTCCTTCTTTCACAGCGGCAACCACAGAAACAGATCACTGCGATCCTCTTGTATTTAGAACTTTACAGCTCACAGAGTGGTCATACAAACGTTTCCACTTGGTCGTCAAACTGACCTGAGCAGATGGGGCAGGACGGCCGCCTCCGCGGCCCAGCTCCGGGAGTCAGGGCGGGGGCGGGGGCGGCTGAGACGGGACACTTTCCTCCCCCTCACGCTGGTGTCTCTCCCTTCTCCTCCCCTCCTTTGGCTTTTTTTCTCTCAGTCTGTGTATACAGCGAGCAGTGCTCATTCAGGAGCCCCAGTGCATGGATATGCATCTCATCAATGCCTGTACCAGCTGTGTTACCTTGGGCAGGTTGCTTACCCTCTCTGTGTCTCCATCTCCTCACCTGCGACATGGGATGCTGACATCCCAGGGCTGTATGAGGGTTCCCGAGCACACTTAGAGCGGAGGTGCGAGGTGGGCTCTGCCACTTACGTGCCGTCCAGGTGGCCCTCTGCTGTGCCCCACCCATAGCGGGGCCGCAGGACGGAGCTCAGGAGATGCCTGGCGGCTAGTTCTGCAGGTGCTGGGATGCATGCTGATCACATTCAGCTTATTTGGAGAACTGTGTGAACTGGTCACCCTAGTCCTTCAGAGGTGTGAGGAAAGAGCCAGGCCCTTGTGTGCAGAATTTCCCCTCCAGCCGTCCACCAGGACAGATGTGGCTCTGGCAGCCGCTGAGCGTGGGCATCAGTGCTGTGTCCAGATGCCATGTTGGGGGTGACACCTGCTGATGTGGGCCTGTCAGAGCCATGTCCCAGGATCTTGAAGCCTCAGGGGTTCTTTCCAGCACTACCCCAGCCGTACTGGCCACGCCAGCTCCCCAGGATTCTGTTCCTACAAGGACCACATGACTCACATCCATTCCTCTTACCTTTCCAACAGCCTCTGAGGGAGGTATCATTGCCCTCATTTTGCAGGCGCGGACACTGAGGTTTGCAGCATCAGCACGGCCTGAGGTCCCTCCGTCTGTAAGGGCAGAGCCTTGATCCGGTCCGGGAGAGTCTGGCCTAGAGCCGTGCCTCCCATTTGTGGGGCTGCCTCTCACACAGGGCTCCCCAGCCTGCGAGGTGCTCTGAGGAGCCTGATATGCTTCCCGGGGACCAAGGGCAGCGGCCTCTGGAATTGCCTTCCTGTGACACCCCAGTGTTGTAGGAACCAAGGAGGGACCAAGCCCCTCTCCCGCCTCTGGCTCCCAAGAAATCCTGTAAAGATCAGGGCTCTCGCCAAAAGGTTGGGCAGCCCTGCCTGGCCGAGAAGGTCATCGTGCACCACCCCGAACAGCTGAGCTGCGGCTCGGCTGTGTGACCCTGAGTGGCTCTCCCAGCCTCTCTGAGCCTCGAGTTCCTCATCTGTAAACAGGTGTGAGGGTTACACGAGATGGGAGCACAGAGCACCAAGCAAGGCCAGTCATCGGGGGACACCTGATCCACGCCAGCCTTCCTTCTCCAGGCCGTTCCCCTCCTTCCAGAGTCCCAGCCGAGCCCCCCCGTGTTTGAGCATCTGGCTAGGTCACTGGGTTGAAGCTCTCCGGGCTCCTCTCTCTGGAAGTGGCCTGGGGGCAAATCCCACAGCAGGCGGTACAGCACTGAGGGCGGTGAGAGGGTCTAGGCGGGCTCCGGGCGGAGGCCCACGAATAGCAATGCCTCCCTCAATGCCTCCCTCGTGGCGGGGCCAGCGGGGTGGGGAGGCCCAACCCAGCCGCCCAAGCCCTGTAGCTGCCTGGAGGAGGAGGCATCGGTCTCCAGCCCCCATGGGCACTCTGTGGGCCCGTGGTTGCCGGGCCCGACTGCCCCTTCTCCTGGGTCAGATCCAGGGCGGCATCACGGAGATTCGAAACGACTGATGAGTTTACGTGGGGGCGCTGGACACGCATACGGCGGGACTGGTCAGGTCATCCTCCTAGAAACAGTTACAGGCCACAAGGTAGACTCCCGAGGGGGACTGTGACCTTTCTTATTGAAAAAAGAAAAAGCATTTGCTTGTCCCGCAGACTTTAAAGTAGCATTCCCTGCAATGTATTCTATTTGATGTTAGTAGGCTTGACACCAACAAAAAGTGCTCTGAGGTCCACTTGGGGGCTTCTGGGTTACACGCAAGCAGCTTCTTTCCTGCAGGGCTTTCTCGCGGAAGCCAGTGCACCCTGGGCTCCAGGGAAGGAAGAAAGGGGCTGCATTTCTCAAAGCATTTGGCCAGGGGGCCCTTTGGGGAAAGAATACAGTGGCCACCTTTCCTGGAGGCAGGGGATGGCTGAAGCCCATGTGTTCTGCCGTCCCGTAGTCCCTGTTTCCTTACAAATTCTCCCAGTTTGGGGCGGCAGGGGTAGGGCAGGCTCTGAAAAGAAGTCTTCATGAAGGTGCCAACAAGCCCCGTCTCCGTGATGTAGGCTGTCGGGCTCCCTGAGTGGAAGGAGAAGCAAGGGATCATGAGCTCACTTCTCCCAAAGCCACTTCTGAGCCACGTTCTGGGTTTGAAGTGACACATTCAGCCAGTTTCTGACCTCAGACTCCCCCAGCTCTGGCCCCAGTCCCGCTGAAGACAGTGAGGGGAGCTAGAGAGGTAGAATGATGTTGTCTGCTCCGTAAATGGTCCAGCCTACTCACGTTCGGGAGCCCCTTTGCCTGATAAAGATGGCGCAGCCCTCCCCAGAATACGTGGTGTCAATCAACAATCGTTTATGGAGCAGGTACCGTGTGTTTCAAAGGCAAAGCATCTTGCTCTTGCAGTTTACAGCCTGGGTGGGGGGCGGTGTCAGGAAGGGCGAGCAGGGGGCCCTTCGGCTGCCTGGGCCACGGAGAGCGTGGGGCCGGGGAACGGGGGAGACGAGGCTGGGTGACACTGGACACCTAGGAGGGGGAGGGCCTGGGGTCTGCCTACTGCGCCCAGGAGTTATAATGATGTGCACTGGGGCTGGGGGCGGGGGTGTGGGCAGTTGGACCCTCAGGCTGTCTGTGACAGCGACAAGGAGCTAACAATTGGGCGGGATGGGAGGGGGAGCAAATCCTACATGATAGAGTCAGAAGCAGCAGGGCTTTAGGAAGGAAGCCCAGGAGCGGGCTGGCAACGTTCTTACCCTCTCTGTTGCAAGTCGGACTGGAGGTCATGAAGTTCCTTGGGCAGTATCTGACTGTGTGGGGTGTGGCTGTGCACACGTCGTGGTCACAAAGGGAGGCTGGTGTCACTGCATCGTGCAGTGAGCTTTGGGGACCTCCCACCGCGTGTGCCTGTTCCATTCCTGGAGGGGACAGAGCTGAGGAAGAAGCAGGGGTGGGGGGTGCAGACGGCAAGGAGCGCCGGGTAGGCGAGGAACCAGGCCCCTTATAAAGGGGAAGCATGTTGCCCACAGTTGCTGTTCTGTGGCTGCTGAAACCAACCCACGTGTTGATCCAGCTCCTTCCTTCAGTAGTCCCCGCCAGGCTCACTTGGGTGGGGGACGCCCTCAAGCACAATTCACAATTTCAGAACCACACTTTCAGCTAGTAAGTTGCTTAAGGCTGATACAACCTGCTGTTTTTGGTTGTTCAAAACAAGTAACAAAATACATTTAATTATGCATCTTTTATGTATCTGTATGTAATGAAAGTTTAAGTGACATGAATTGATCCACCCTCTCAGGGAGGAAAGTAGTAGATGTTAATAGAAAACCCCATGGCTCTTTGTTGGGGGTCCTCCCTTACCCTGAATTTTCTAAAAGACCTGGGGACTCACTCAGTCCCCAGGAGGGGAGTTACAGGGAGTCAGACCTGGAATTTATGCAATAAGCTACTGCCATTGCTTCTCATCGCCACACGGTGGCGCTGTCCACAACTGGTTCCTCCCAGTGGGGAGCGGAGACCCGGACTGGTTCTCTGCTGCTGGTCGGATCCTGCCCAGGTCTGCGGATCTCTGATGAGGAGGATCCCAGCACTCGGGTTTTCTAAGCTCGGGAGAGGGGGCTCCTCGGCAGGATCCTGGGGGTACGGCTCCCAGTGCTTGACTCTCAACAACAGAAGTCCATGGCCATCCTCCAGAGAGCATTTTTCAGGGGACGTTACCTTCCCAAGGACCACCCAGGTGACTCTCCGTACCTCTCTCACCAGAGCAGGAGCTCAGCGTGATGACTTGAATCTGCAGTGGAACAGCCCCTCCAACAGGAATCAATTTAATAAGACACGTGTGTTAGGTCAGCACAAGCCCCTCTGAACTTGTGGTTCAAATGTGAAGCTCCAAGAGAAACACTGGGGGAACAGGGTGGGGGAAGGAAAGGAGGGGGATCAGGATGTATTGGCTCACGAGATCACTCACTGTAGAAACGTGGGCTAGTAATTTAACGTTTATGAGCCTCAGTTTTCTCACCTGTAAAACCAGGTGAAATTAACACCTACCTCCTGAGAAGGGTGTAGGAATTAAATGTGTGATCACATAAAGCACTTGGCACAGTGCCTGAGCATGAAGAGAAATGAGTGACAGCTTTACCTGCCATTATGATTATTTCACTACTATGCCCTGCTCACCGCCCCATCCCAGTGCCCAGAGCTGTCCGGTGCACAGACGCCCGCGGTAAAACCGTGCTCTCGTACCCCCTGAGGATAACCTGCCGCACGGTGTCCTCGGCTCCTCCCCAGGTAAAGCAGCCAGTGGAAGACAGCGCAGACCACAGCTCACCTGCTTCCGGGGCCTCACCTGAGCTCGCTGCCGGCTTCTCAGTCCTTTGCTAACGGCAGAGAGAGAACCAGTTCGAGAACTACACGCGCAGGCTGTGAGGTCGTCTTGCTTGGGCACACTTTTCTGATAGTCTTACGAAAAAATGTAAGTAGCACGTGAGGAACATACATACGTATCCAATATTGGATCAACACCAACAGATAGGATGTCGTATTTATTAACATTGCCATTAGATGCAAATAAACTGACCTCTATCAACTTACATTTAAATAATTAAGTCGAATATGAATAGACAGGGATCGCGTGGGAGAGGACAGTCCATCTCACATTTTCGTCAAGCGGCACCCATTCCGTGCCAAGTGCTGGGAGAGGGACTGAGGGGCACTACCTAAGAGAAAGCGCTGGCCTCTGGTGGCTCACAGCCCGGCCGGAGACGCAGGCGCACGGACTTGAGGGTGCGCACTGGGGCTGGAGACCTCTGGACCTGGGGAGGGCCCCGCGACCTGTCCGTGTGAACTGAGGTGTAAAGTCAGGAACGGGCGGAGTGTCAGCAGAGACTGGTCCTGATGGAGCCGAGGGTCTGTTTGGAAGAGAGCTTCTAGAACCTTCCCTTGAAGGCACTGTCCCTTCAAAGGGGAGCCCTTGAAGGCTGTGGAGCGGGGGAGGGGTATGCGAATTTGACCTGGCGCCTCATACACTCGCTCCCAGTTTCGAGAGCAGATGCTCAGAGTACTGTTGACTTTTCCTGGTGTCAGTTCAGAACGGGGGTCAGAGCCAGCTGGGAACAGACCCGGGCCGGATAAGGGATGAAGACAAGAAGGCGCAGGAGACTCTCAGGAATCTGAGTGCGTCACGGACTTCCCCCTGTGGGGGACAGAGCCAGCCCCTCTCTGTCTCGTGGAAGGCCTGGCCCAGCGTCCAAGCTGCCCACCACTCTCCACGTGGGATGCAGCACCCACTCACCCAGTGAAGCTGAGGTCTTCCATGAGGACGGCACACAGAGCAGTGTGACACGTGCTAGAGTGGCATTTACAGGACCCTGTGGACACACAGAGAGGGGGCAGATCAGAGAGACCTCCTAGAGGGAATGGCTGCTACGTTGAGTCCGATAACCACGGGTGAGGAGGATTCATGGCACCGAAATTCAACCCAGGCCAGTTCTTTTCTAAAACAACAGTATGCTGGAGTCTGGGAAAGGCTGTGTATCTCAGTCTTGCCCCGACAAGCCCGCGTTCTGCCTCGTCCTCCCTCTCAGTTACTCAGCAAGTACTCGTGCAGAATCTACGGCCTGCAGGCTCTGGGCACACAGACGGGGAAGGATGGGCACTGGTGCTAAGTGCCAGGATGGTGGAGAGGGTGGCTCCCGGCCCCACGGGGACTGGGACACAGAGCACACTGGCGGTGCCTCTCGACGGGTGGAGAGCTTCGGAAGTCCTGATCACACGTGGGTTTCTTGAATCAAAGATGCATTTCCTTCCATAAAGAGTCAGAGCCTTGGTTGCAGCCAGGCTGCCCCTGGGGTCCCTCCTGCTAACTCAGTGAGCAGGCTCTGAGCCTCTAGGTGTGAGGCCCTGGGAGGCGTCAGTGGCCAGATGTATCCTCGTGCTCAAAGGGAACCGCTCCGCTGGGCACTTGCACACGGCCGGCCCTGCAGGGCGCGTCTTGGGGAACATTTTTCTCATGTGATGCCCATACGTTGTTAATCTCCCGAAGGGATGTTTCCATCATCTCCGTAGGTAGAAACCGTGCCTCAGAGAGGTCACCCAAGCCCTGGGGGTAACGCAGGGTCTGAACCCGGCCCAGCTCTACCGTCTTCGGCTGCAGCCCACCTCCTCCCCTCTGGATGCTCGCAGTCGCCCTGGAGGGTGGGGGTGGCACAAGGAGCCCACAGTACGAGACTTTCCTAATTGATGTGTTCACTGTCCTCTTTAGAGACGGTTCCCCGGGACCCTCTCCCGGGCCGGCGCCCTCCTAGCTGCCTGGGGATCCCGAGGGCCGCGAGGACCACCACCAGGCGCAGGGCCCCCCGGAGCCGCAGGGTTAGCGCCGTGGGAGGGCCCGGCCCCGGCGGAGGCCCAGCTCTGCATCCGGACGTCCCGCATCCCGGCCGGCTTGGAGAGGTGCCCGCTGAGCTGCTTCAGTGTCCGCACAGTCCGCCCCGATGGCTCGCGTTAGGCGTTCCTCCGCCGCCTCCCGCCAGAGCGAAGAGAAGCCCTGACGAGTCCGGGGACCCAGCGCCGCGGCTGGCGATGTGACTCGCCGCGCAGTCAGGGCGCGAAGACCCCGAGCGGGGGCGATTCGGGGTCTCGTTCCGGCTGCGGCTCCCAGCGGCATCATGAACGACGACTTCTGCCGGGCGCTGGTGGACCGCCGGCCCGCGGGGCCCCCCGGCTGCCTGCCGCTGGCCGTCGGGCCCCCTCCGCGGCCGGCGCCGCTGGCCCGCGCCGAGCCGCTGGACGCCGTGCCCTTCCTGCTGTACCCGGGCGCCGCCGAGCCGCCCTACTACGACGCCTACGCGGGCGTGCTCCCCTGCGCACCCTTCCCCGGCGCCCTGGGCGTCTGCGACTACCCCTTCGAGCCCGCCTTCATCCAGAAGCGCAACGAGCGCGAGCGCCAGCGCGTCCGCTGCGTCAACGAGGGCTACGCGCGCCTCCGCGGCCACCTCCCCGGCGCCCTGGCGGAGAAGCGGCTCAGCAAGGTGGAGACCCTGCGCGCCGCCATCCGCTACATCAAGTACCTGCAGGAGCTGCTGAGCGCCGCCCCCGACGGCGCGCCGCCCGCCGGCCCGCGGCCCGACCGCCCCGGCCCCGGCGAGCCCCCGGCGGCCGCCTCGCTGGCGCCCGACTCCTCCGAGCCCTCCTGCTGCTCCTCCTCGCCCTTCTTCGAGTCGGAGGAATGCAGCCACTGACGGGCTGGGGCCCGCGCGGTGCGGCGCTTCCGCGTCTGCGACGCCCTCCCGCCGCCACTGCCACCCAGACTTCGTCTCTTCCAGCTGGGGCGGCGGGGCAGGGCGGGGTAACGAGGGCCACGAGAGAGACCGGAGCCGCCCGCTGGGGGCAGCGAGGGCGCGCGCCTGGGGAAGCGCCGGTGCGCGCCGCGCCCCCTCCAGGCCGGCCACCCGGAGCTCGAGTTCAGGCTCAGGTGCAGCCAGGGAAGGTCGGAGCCCAGGTCCTCGTGTGTCCACTGGCCGTGGTGGCCTTGCTCAGTCCACCGTGGCCACCGGGGAGTCCCTAGGGAGCGAGCCTGCTTTGGTCCGCATGGCACGCCCCGGTCTCCACGAGATGGCCTCAGACACCAGCGTCTTCTCTGGGACGCTTGCTTGCCACCCCGCCCACCAGAGGAGCCACGAGGGCGAGGCAAGGCCAGAACGCCTCCCACTCAGCCCAGATCAACCACAGACACCGCGGGGGAGGCGGAGCGTGTGCGTTGGTGGTGCCCTCTGGTTTCCTTAATGGAAGGCACTCCCACACCCCTCACCCTACCTTGTGGCCTTTTCCTTCTTTCCCCCCTCCAGGTTGGGTGAGGACTGCGTTTTTCCCCCTCAGACTGTACTCTGTGGGCGTGGGGACCACATGGGTATGTTGGCACTGTGTTGCACCAAGGGACTAAATAAAGCTGTGCTGAGATTTGTGATTCTTGGGTCGTGGTCCAGGCTCCCTTCCCTGGTGCCCCTTCCTCATTCCCACTCCACCTCAGAGGGCTTGCTTCCAGGGTGTGGGAGGTGTTCTGTTAGCGCATGCACTCGACTAACATTTACCGAGAGCTTAGTGCATGCCAGGGACCATGTGGGGAGGGGACAGAGCCCCAGAGATAGACCCGCCCCTTGCACAGCTGGAGGTGGGAGGTGGGGGGAGGAGGGATCAAAACCCGCAGCAGTCACCGGGCCGGTGGGGCTGCTGTGCCCAGGGTTAAGGTGCCTCCCACCCGCGTGTGGGGGTGGAGTGAGGGTGGGAGGAGTCTTGCAGGTACTGAGATGGGGCAGGGTACTGAACTGGGCCACCCGGCGCCTCTGCTGGACAGTGTCCTGGGGTGGGCGCGGGGGACTAATCTTGGCACCAAGGAGCTACCCTGAAGCTTGAGGCTCCAGATCTCTTCCTGAACTCTCTGTTGCCCAAGGACTGACCCTTTCATCCTGTCCCCCTCTGCCCCAACCCAGGCCTGCATACAAGTCCCCCACCCCCAGCCTCCTCGGGCCACACTGGGATGTCACTGGCTGGGCTGGGGAGGGTGACAGCTGTCTGGCCTCAGGAGCTCAGACCGGGCAGCAGGGAGCCAGCGGAGGCTAATTTTACTCACAGGGAGCAGGGAGAGTGATCCCCGCCCCGGCTGGCTCAGCAGGGCAGGCTTGCCCAGTGGCTCCCCCGCCCAGTCCCCGAGGCAGGGGCACTGGGGACGCAGGGAGGAGAGGGCAGAGGCTGGGGGAGCAGGGGAGTGTGAGGGTACACCGGAGAGCCATGGAGCCACCCTCGCCCCAGGATGAGGGCCTGAGGAAGAAACAGCCCAAGAAGCCTGTTCCCGAGGTCCTGCCCAGGCCGCCCCGGGCCTTGTTCTGTCTGACCCTCGAGAACCCCGTGAGGAAAGCCTGCATCAGCGTCGTGGAGTGGAAGTATCCTTCAGGGCCGAGGGGCCTCAGGGCTGGGGGTCATGGGAGTATCCTTCAGGGCCAAGGGGCCTCAGGGCTGGGGGTCACGGGAGAGGGGTGGTCACAGATCAGAGGCTTTGGGGTCCGGAGAAGGGACTTGCAGCTGGAGTCAGGCGCCCTTGGGGAGGAAGCCCTCGGCCCGGGGGTGAGGGGAGGGGGCTGGCGGGCCTTCAGGGCTGAGCGTGAGGCCCAGGTCCTGGAGGCAGCCCGGGTGCCTGTGGGGTGTCTCTGGAAGGTGCTGGCACATTTCTTGGGGCTGCTGGAAGGAGTGCCCAAATTCCCAGTCCCCAGAGTCAGGGGCCCCGCTCAGCCTCCGTGTGACATGGGACACGAGACGGTGGGCCTGCCTTTGGGAAAGTCCCCCCTGATGGGAGGGGGTGAGAGCTTTGAGGGGTGGTGGTCCCCTCTGGGCATGGGCTGGTGGAGAGATGGGCTTGAACCAGGCTCTGCTGTGAAGAGCCAGCCTGGCTAGGACGGACCGCCCCAGGGACTGGGGCTTGAATCCCTCTCTGAGGTGGCATTAGCTCTGGGGGAAGAACGATGAATATTTCCGGATTATTTGGGGAAAGGAGGAAGGCGCTGCTGAGGGGCGGGAGGCTGCTGTCAAGTGGGTTCTGAGAGAGCCGATCCGGGATATTTGAAATATTTCTGAAGGGTTTGGAGGACCAGGCTCCCACCAGCTGCTCCTGAGAAGAAAGGAGAGTGAGGAACAAGAGGACCAGGAGCGCACGGGCCGAGTGGGGGCAGCCCGGGGTGGCCCGGCCCTGCCTCCCCCGCCCCTCAACTCCTTCCGCACCGGCCTCTAACGGCCCGCATCCCCAGGCGGCCACGCTGCTCACCAGCAAGCACAGGGAGCCTGGGGCTGCACCGCAAAAGGGCTGGCAGGGGCCTGAGAGGTGGGCACACGGCTCTGGGGCTCTGATTCGGTCGGTCACAGTCCGGGCCTCAGGCTGCAGAGTCCAGGTTTCACCCCTCATGTCCCGTGCTCCCACCCGCCGGGTGGGTGCTGAGCCCAGCCCGCACCGGCCACAGCCTCCCTTCCCGTTTCTTCGAGGGCCCTGCGGGCTGTCTGTGCTTGGCTCCTCGGGCATGGGGGGAGTGGCGGTGGGTCGGGGTGTGAGGGGGCAGGTGCTTAGAGGGGAGGGTTAGGACTCCCTGGCCCCTTTAACCCTTCTACATGGTTGGTGGGAGTGTAGATTGGTGTGACCACTGTGGAGAACAGTATGGAGGTTCCTTAAAAAACTAAAAATAGACTTACCATGTGATCCAGCAATCCCACTCCTGGGCGTATATCCAGAGAAAACTCTAATTCAAAAAGATACACGCACCCCAATGCTCAAAGCAGCACTATATACAACAGCCAAGACGTGGGAACAACCTAAATGTCCAGCGACAGACGACTGGATAAAGAAGATGTGGTGTATATATACAGGGGAATATTACTCAGGCATAAAAACGAATGAAATAATGCCATCTGCAGCAACGTGGATGGACCTAGAGATAATCATATGAAGTCAGAGAAAGGCAAATATCATATGATATCACTTATATGTGGAATCTAAAAAAAAAAAAGGCACAAATGAACTTATTTACAAACAGAAACAGACTCACAGACATAGAAAACAGACATGGTTACCAAAGGGGAAAGGGCGGGGAGGGATAAATTTGTGATTTGCAGATACACGCTACTGCACATAAAATAGATAAACAAGGTCCTGCTGTGCAGCACAGGGAACTGTATTCAGTGTCTTGTAATACCCTATAGTGGAAAAGAATCTGAAAAAGAATATATATATATGTATGCATAACTGAGTCACTGTGCTGTACACCTGAAACTGACGAAACACTAAATCAACCAAGCTTCAACTTAAAAAAAAGAGTCCCTGAGTAGCCCTCAGCCGGGAGTCAGAGCTCCGCGGTCCCCAGGTGTCTCAGTGGATGTCCCCTCTTACGGGGGAGAGGGAGGCAGGTGCCCTGCGGAGAGCGTGCCGGCCCCTCAGCCTGGCACTGGAGTCACTGCAGACCCTCAGAGCTCTTCCCTTTAACCCTGCAAACCCCGCCTCACTCGAGGGCTCTCCTTAACCCTGCACCAGACCCTTCGAGACCATCATCTTACTCACCATCTTTGCCAACTGTGTGGCGCTGGCCGTGTACCTGCCCATGCCGGAGGATGACAACAACACTCTGAACCTCGGCCTGGTAAGATGGACCTTCCCATCCTCCTGCGGCCTGGGCTGCGGAAGGCTCCTTGGGGGGCTGCGCACAGTGGATGATGCTGGAGTTCGGCCCCTGAGGATACAGACCCCGCGTCCCACCGCCAGCAGGGCTGGCTGAGCGGCTTAGGGCTCTGCAGGTAAACCTAACCTTCCCAGGCTGGACTCATCGTATGAGCAGCCAGCACTGAGCGAGGGCCCGCTGTGCCAGGCACAGCGCTGAGCTCGTGGAGACTAAGCGCATGTCACCTTCGGTACAGCCCCTAAAGCAGTCCCATTCGACAGACGTGCGAACTGAGGCTGAGTGAGGCCAGCGGTGGAGGCTGAATGCTGATTCCCCTTCCCGGAGTGTAATCGGGAAGAAAGCTGCTTCCACGGAGCTGGCCTTCCAGGAGAGTTCGATGGAGGGGTCCCAAGAGAGCATGTGTGTCCCCAGCAGCACGTACCCAGGCCGTAAAGTGCCAGAGCCAGAGAGGGCTTTCCAGAGTCAGGCTGACCCGCCTCCTCCCACCGCACGCTGCTTTGCGGATGAGAAAACTGAGGCTTAGAGAGGGGGAAAGACTGACTGAGCCGAGAGCCAGAGAACTGATAAAACGCTCGAAGTTCTTCCGGCGCTTGTTAGATGCCAGGTTCTGCGCTAAGTTTTCCACATCGTTGTCTTTTTCTCTCCCTGTAACAACCCCTGTGAAGTCAGTCCCAGGATTAGACCAATTGCAAGGCAAGGAAACTGAGGTTTAGGGGGTTGGGTCCCCTGCCCAGGGTCACCCCACAACCACGTCTTCACACAGGGTCTCAGGCGCAGGCCTCTGACTGTGACACCCGGCCTGTTTCCGCTGTGCTGACGTGCCTCAAGCCCCTCGAGACAGCGGTGGGCATCTCGCGCCCAGGCTTCCGTGGGGCCAGGATGGTGGAGCCGCCATGGCAGCGGCTTTTTCCTGCACTGACTCTGCAGGGTGGGAGGAAGGGGGCCAGCAGCCGCCCGAAAGGACGGCATTTATCTCTGCCTCCACTTTATGCTGGTTTCCATGGGGCTCTATCTTGAGGTGGTGAGAGGCTGGGGTTCTGAGTGAGTGCCAGGCTATAAGTGGAAAGACTTGGAGCCAAGTGTGGAAGCAGAGTGAGCTCTGACGTGGGCCCGTCCTGGGCGGCTGGGCTGGCGGGGTGGTGGGGCTGCAGAGCCCCAGCCCGGCAAGGCTGCTCACTTCTCTACGCTCTGGATTCCAGGGGGACCCTGGGTCCACCCCACCCTTTAGGGTTTCATATTTCGGGGCCTCAGTTCCATTTCAGCTCCTTAAGACGTTGACTATTTTGGAAAGGAATGCCACCCTCCTGGAGGGTATTGAATCATCCCTCAGTGGCTGAGTCGTCTCCCACCTTAAAGCAAACGGCCGCTCTAACACTTTGAAGCAGGGCTGTGCGCTGGCCTTCAGCCCGTGGGCTGAGCTACAAAGTCCTGGGTACATTCTCGTGGAGAGAGGGGGATGCACTCCCTGGGACAGGCAGACCTGATGGGAAACCTGCCCAAAGCAGCGACTCTCAGGTCGAAGTCAGAGCTGGACGGGCTATTGCAACCAGCGGGGGAGCCTATGTGTGGAGCCCAGAGAGGGAGAGCGACACACAAGGTCCCACGGCCAGCTGCTCGCGGCGGCCTCCCCACTCCCACTTGTCAGTTGTGTGTTCATCTCCACGAAAACCAGCACGAGGGAAGTGAGCGGCTTCGGGCAGGAGGGAGGGGGTGGTCTCCGGCCTTCTGTTGGCTGCTTCGTAGGCCTCGGAGGGAGGCCAGGGGCCCCCAGGCGCACACCGCTTACTGAGTATTTATGGACGCCTCTTACAGCCCTGGCGCGCGCAGGGCCTCACTGGCGAACAGACGTGGTCCTCATCTTCGCAGCTTAATTAATCCAGTCAGCCAAATGAGGAGCTAAAATGAAGTAGGAGTGGGCAAGGGGGGGCACTGGAATATCGTCCTGGAGGGGACCTGAGCGAGACATGGGGTCAGGGCAGCTCCCTGATCCTAGAGGACAAGGACAGGGATGGCTTCACGGGGCAGGGGGACCCGGGTCGTCCCACCAGTCCCGGCTACAAGAGGGTCCCGTGTGTGCTTGGGGCCAATGCTCCGTGGCCGTGGTATCAAAGTGTCAGATAACTGCATCTTGAATCCAAGTTTTGTAAGTGAAGTCCGATGGGGACAGGGCGCATGGACCAGGAGCTGGGCGCACAGTTCACGGCTTCTACCACCTCCCACCCCGCCTTTGCCTCAAAAGACAGACTCTCCGCTGAGCCCCTGCCTCCTGGGCCGCCTGGTAGGGCCCGAGCACGGTCCTGGGAGGGTCAGGGTTGGGCACACGTGCTCTTTGGTGGCTGCACCCACCCTGGGCTGACCGCACCGCAGCCCGTGCAGGTGGGCTCTGTGGGGCCCAGCCTCAGCCGGCCCCTTTCCGGTGCCCAGAGTCTCCTGCAGTTAGGCTGCATACCCTTGGGTGGAAGCAGCAGGGCTGTGTGAAGGGCGGTGCCTGCTCAGTCCCCGCCTCCGGCTGGGGCATGGCTGGGGCATGGCTGGATCCCGAGGAGGTGCCAGGAGGGTCTGCCCTTCCCCACACAGCATTAAAGAGGCAACTTAAACCCATCGCAGGAGGCTACCAGAGGGGGGCTTTTTAGCGCCTTTAGTGACACTCACTGTGAACAGGGCTGGAACTTCCCTCTGTACTGGGCCTGCCAGTGATGGGCAGGTCTTGGAGGAAGGTTGGGCATGGAGGAGAGGCTGTCACAGCCCTGCAGGAGGAGGGCCCAGGGGACCACATGTGCAAAGGGCCGGGGCCAAGAGATGGAGATGAGTTGGGATTTAGACAATCTCTCAGGCCACCGCGTGGAGTGTGGGTTGGGGGGACGGTGGGGTGGAAAGGAGGGGGAGGGGGAGGAGGCCTCTCAAGTGCCCAGACATGAAATGGGGGAGCAGAGCTGAGGCCCGGGTGACAGTGAAGATGGATAAGAGGGCAACGTTGGGATTTAGCAGCAGGCAGTCCATGGACCTGGTGCCCGCCGGGTGTGGGGACTGAGCGTTGGGGAGAGGAGGGAGAAGGAGAGGGTGACACTCGGGTTTCAGAGTGGGTGACGGAGCACATGGCGACATCACTTTCCGAGACAGCGCTCCTGGGGAGGAGCAGGCTGGGCTGGGGGAGGAGGGGCAGAGTGAGGTCAGCCCCGGGTGGCACATGTGCTGGGGCCTGTGTCTGCCGGGCGAGTGGACCTGCAGGTCTGAGCATGGGGGTCAGACATTTCCTCACTTCGGATGACTCCAGACTAGCTGGGGTGAGGGGGTGGTCAGGGAGCAAGAAAGCCTTCCCACAGGGCCTGCTGGGCTGCCCCGGGGCAGCTGGTGCCCTCGCTCGTGGGGGGGAAGCCCTGACCGCTGCCGCGGAGGGGAGCTTCCCTGGGAGGCGGGGCCCCCTGGGGACTTTTCTCCCGCCCTCCTCCTCCTCCCCTGCCCTCACCGAGGGTGAGGGACTGAGCTGGGGTTGTCCCCTGACTGCCTGCTCTGTGTCACTGGGGAAGCCCAGGGTCAGAACAGAAGGGGAAACTGAGGCCCAGAGGGGACCAGGAGTCCCGGGGAGACGCAGCGGGTCAGAGGACGGCCAGGAGAGGGCTGTGACTTCTTGGAGCAGCGGACATGGACCCTGAAGTTGGCCGGGCTACAGAAGCAGTTGGTGGCTAAGAGAATGGGTCCTGGAGCTACAGCGGTGTGATCTTGTGCGAGTTACTCAGCGTCTCTGTGCCCTCAGTTCCTGCATTTGTAAAATGGGGACAACATTGTGAACATCAGAGAGGATTCTGGATGAGCCGAGACCGTGTGAGGTGTGCTGCCTTGCCCACTGACCCAAGGAATTTTATGGCACACACGTCACAGTGCCTCGGGGTGGGCTCCCCAGCCACAAAGCCCCTGGTCACAGAGACCCCGGGTTGCTCTAGAGTCAAAGGGTATAACCCCTAATAGCTATGACCGAAGGATCGCTTCAGACAAAACTCCTCTTCACCCCGCCCACCACTGTCCCGATCTCTCTGCCCCTTCGTCTTCTCCCCTCCCAGCATCCGACTTACCTGAAGGGCCCCCCACCCACCCTCCAGCCGCTTACCATCATCACCGCCGCCATCAACAGCCAGCACCTTCGGGCTCCCGCCCTGAGCCAGGTACCTCTCTAAGGCTTTCGACGCACGATCCCGTCAGGGCCCACGACAGACCCGCAGGGCAGGCGCTGTTATTTTTCTTATTTTTCCAGATGAGTAAGTGCAGGCACAGCGAGCTTAAGTCGCCGCGCATGCCCGGCGGGCCCTGCGGGCAGACCTGTGTCCTTAGTGGGGCACTGGGTGTGGCCCTCTGGACATCAGAAGGGGCCACAAGAGGCGAGGGGTCTCAGCTTCCCTGGGGAGTGGCTGGGGGGGGAGGTCCCAGGACAGCAGGTGCCTGGCCTCGCTGTGATCCTGCCTCCCCCTGACTGTGGACTCGCTGCCCACCCAGAACCCACATTCAGAGATCCCGCCCCGGCCTCTAGGCACGACTGCACTGGCCCAGGGGAGGAGGCTGCTTCAGGCCTGCAGAGTTGGTGCCTGACAACCCGCCCCGGAGTTCTCCCAGCAGAGTGAGGGCTGGGGGACCCAGGCCACAAAGGGCACCGTCTGTCAGAGAGGCAGGAGGATGAGATAGGCCCTGAGCTGCCACGGGGGCCAGCAGAAGGGCAGGGAGATGCGCAAGGGCAGCTGGAAGCCAAGACCAGAAGTCAGGGTGCTGGCCGCCAGCCCAGACCGGGATCCTGCAAGTTCAGCCCAGCCCCTTGAAGGCCCACCTGCTCCCTGAGGCCTGAAGGAGCCCTGCTCCTGGGGGGGACCCCTGACTGCGTCCTGTCGGGAGGATCTCCATTCCAGCCTGGGCCAGCTGAGGGGACCCACGTGGAAAACAACAGTGGCAGTGGTCAGGGCTTCCAGTTCCGGGCTCAGGCTGGAAGCAACCGCTTTGGCCGCCTTCGCTACCATTTCACCAAACGATCCTGAGTCAAAATGCGGTTCTCAAAAAGTAAAAACATGACTCTGATTCAAATCTGCAAGGAGGACAAAGGCTCATTCAACTCGTAGGAGAGCAAGTAGGAGGGCCAAGCTGGTTCAAAGAGAATTCGAGGAACAGAGTGTGTGAATCTGGAGAAGAAACGACTGGCTAGGATTGCCACGCGAGACACTGAGCTGGCTGTGTCCTGCAGGACGGTGAGAGTGTGTCGTCAGGGTGGTGGTGACGGACCGTTTCTGTCAGGCAGACTCCATTTGTGTTTCTATAGGACAGAATCCCGAGGGTCAAACAAAATTACAGCCCCCAAGTCAGTGGTTTTCAGGGCAGGGGAGAGAGGCACCTTTGGCGACGTCTGGAAGTTGGCGGAAATGTGTCCCGACCGTGCCCGCATTACCAGCATGTCCACCCCAGCGAGCAGAGGCCAGGCATGCTGGTTCCTGCCCCACGACGCACAGGCCAGCCCCTCCCACCAGCAGAGAGCCATCCCACCCAAACGTGGGTCTGGCTGAGGCCGAGAAACCCTGCTCCAGACAGCGAAAGAATCCTTGCGAGGTCCGTTATAAAACGCTCCAACAGGACGTTGTAAGGACGTGGAGCCCTCCCTGTGCGTGATTTCCAAGTCCTGGGTGATTTTTGGTAACACAGGGCAAGTTGGCCTTGGTACTGCTGGCAACACAGGGCAAGGCTTGCTGGTCCTGGCCCCCCTCCCCCCTCCTGCCCCCTGCCCCCACCCAGGCAGCAGACCCACAGCCCCTGCACATTCCTGGGGCTCAAGTTGCTGCCGCCTAAGCCCCTGGCATCCAGGGCAGCTGTCTTTTTATAGGGTCCAGAGTGTGCCCGCTGACTGCTGGGGCCACAGCCCACGCCGCCTCCTCTCAGAAGGACCCCATCTCTGGCCCTGCCCTTCAGAGACCGGGACCTGCACGGCCAAGGCGTCCAAGCCGGGGCCACCAGACACAGGTCTGGCAAAGTGAAAGGAAAGCCTGGCTTTGAGCCCCGGCTTGGAGCCTGCCCCCTCCCACCGTGGGGACTCGGCACCCCCCACCTCTAATCTGCACCCTGCACCCCAGGAACGGGGTGGACACTGGCATAGAGGACAAAGCCTTCGAAGACGCCCTGAGCGCTTGGCCCAAGCTGTTCAGTCTCGTGGGAGTCGTAGCAGCCAAAACCGCCTCCGAGCTGGACTTTGGCCGGCAGCTTTCTGAAGCCTCTGAGCCTCGGTGCTCCCACTGTGCCCGAGAGCACGGGCTGCCCTCCAGCATTGTCGTGTCGACGGGCGCACGGAAATCGTGTCCGGCCTGGAGCACGAGGACGCCCAAGTAGTCATTCCGTTCCCCCTGCCCTCCCTGCCTCCCAGCCCACAGCCCAGTCCCGCAGAGCTTAGGCCCGGAGGCAGGGCAGGAGCTGACATCCAGGCGTCCCCGGGGGCCCTCTCTCCCCCTCCAGCATGTCCTGGTGGCTGAGACCACAGAGCCTGGATTCACGCTTCGGCTCTGCCACTTGCTAGCTGTGTGATCCTGGATCCTGTGAGATCCCGTTCCTTGTCTGTGAAATGATGAGTGCCCCCCTTGCAGGGTCCCTTTGAGGATTACATGTGTGTATGCGGCCAGAGCAGGACCTGGCACGTAAGGCGTGATTGGTAAACCATGGCTGTGAGCATCAGGATTGCCTGAGAGCCCGTCTCCCGCCCTCTCCTGGGTGGGCGCCCTGCCCTCCGCTCATCCCCTGTCAGCACCCACCCCGTGCACAATCTCCTCTGTTACTCAGCTCCGCTGGCTCCTGTGGCTAGACAGCCTGGCCGCCCGGACCCGCGGGAGCAGGTTCTCCGCGTGGGGAGAGGGGTGGGGGAGGCGGGGTGTCGGGGAGACCCTCTCAGACCTGTCTATTTGGGTGAGAGTTCACCAGGGTAAATATAGCCACTTCCCTCACTCCCTCGGGTCATGTTCCAAACCTGGAGGCTGAGGTGGTCGTGGAGACAGATACCAGGGCCCTGGACACGTGGGGACAGTGTGGCCACGGGGCACCAGGCTGGCTTCCCCAAGCCCCCGCTCACTGAGTGCTGCAGGGGGGCCGGCGCCTGGCCCCCCCAAAGCCCGCCTCCCTCGTGCCAAGGAGGAGGGATAGCAGAGTGGGGAGGGACCCAGCCCACAGCTCAGGGCCCGAGAAGCACCATCGTCTTCCTAGAAACCACCTTTTCTTGGGTTCCAAGCCCATCTCCACCTGGGACGGAGAGAACTTCGGTCGCGGCTGCACAGCGAGCTCCGTGCCGCCTGCCACCCGGCTCCGCACCCCGCCCCTAGCGCCTCCGTCCACCCCGGTCAGGGCCGGATCGTCCAGTCATGTGGTGCCCCCAGGCTGCCCTCTGAAGGAGCCTGAGGAAGCGAGGACCCTTGGCAAGGCTGGGCCTGCTCTCTCGGGGTCCCCAGGGCCCCTCACAGGCTCGCCGCGTCATCAGGGCCCTGTGGGGAAGCAGGCTCCAGGCCGCTCTGTGCTTGAACCTCTGAGCCCTGGGCACAGTCTCCGTTTGGCTGGTGAGGTGGCCTCTCTCTTCCACCCCACTTCCCACCTTCGAGCTTTAGGAAATAAAGTCTCATCTACTTAAGGGATGAGACGGGGAGGGCGCCAGGAGGGAGGCAGTCGTCCACACTGTGAAGCATCTTCCAGCAGCGACGCCCACCAGCCGGCTTCACGCACGGCTGTGGGGACCCCACGTTCTCCCCCCACCACCAAGCCTGAGCCCCTACAAGCACCGACCCCTCTCCTTCAGCCGAATCCACTTTGGCTCATTGAAGCCGATGTGCCTGGAAAAGTCAACAAATACGAGTCCAGCGCTGTGTCCCCTCCAGTAAGATTTATGTCCTCAGAGGTCACAGTGCTTGACCCCGAGGAAGGAGCTTTGGGCCCCAGGGATGGGGGGGCCACTTTCCTGGAGAGCCTGTGACCCCAGCTGCTCTGCCTCCTGTCAGCCCTGCCCCAGACCAGCCTGTGAGGGCCTTTCTGTGGACTCCAACGGGCCTTGGAAGGGGTTGGAACACTGGAGTCCAGGCCGCAGTGCCTGGGCAGGAGTGGGGGCGAAGGGGGTGGCACGGCCCCTCTGTGGCCTGACAGGGAGATGGAGGCAGACAAGGCCCCTGAGGAGGGGAGCCCAGCCCACTCCCCCACCTCCCCACAGAGCTCGGGGCCTACCAGGGCAGGGGAGCAGCCCGGATCAGGATGGCCGCCCCTGGGAGAGGGAGGACTTGGCCCAAAAATGGAGACAGTGGGAGGGGGCTGCAGTCTGAGCCCTGCTTTTTTCAGCCCAGGACTTTGGGAGAGTCTGGCTCCCATGGCCCCAGGAGCAGGTGCAAGTTCTGTGGGTCAAGGTCCCACACCAGGCTCACCTCCAGCCAAGAGCGGACCCAGAGCCCCAGTGACAGGCCTGTCTGTGGAGGGACGTCGGGTGACTGAGGCCCATCCTTGTGGGGAGCTGGTGTCGGAGCCATCACCGCACAGCCAGACGGGCTCGTGGTCCTCCTCTGAGGTCAGGGGGCCAGGGGGCGAGGGGCAGACACGGTCTCCCCTGCTCTGGTGTCAGCCTGGAGTCTAGTATCCCTTTTCAGGAACAGAGGTCGTGAGGCTGCACCTGCCTTTGAAGTATGCAGCAGCAGAGATTGAAGTTTCCTTTGTTTATTCATTCAACAAACATTTCTTGAGCACCTACTGTGTGCGGGGCAGTCTGGTGTGCTCTAGAGCAGAGCTTCCCAGACGACCTGTGAGGAAAGACCAGTTTGTTGCTTTTAAATCCCGGCCAGCTGTGAGCTGCCCGGTGGTCCTTCCACACAGCCTGTGTGTGGGGGACTTGCCATGTGGCTTTCCTGAGCCCACACTGGTCTGTGGTCCACCTGCGTGCTCCGAGGTCATGGCACGTGGCTATGACAGTTCACAGGTGCTGCTTCTCAGAGCCTATACGTCGCTCATCTCAGAGTGACAACAGGGTGACAACCGAGAGAGCGGCAGACACCCACGTGGCCGGCATGGCTCCAGACGCAGGTGACACGGCATCTGACTGTTCAGGTCGGGGAGACAGTCACAAGAAAGGGAAACACAGTGTGGCGAGCAGTGCTAACAAAAACCTTGAGCCAGGAAAGAAGACAGACGGGGGAAGGGAGGGGACTGGGGGACCCCTGCGATAAGGTGACGTTGGAGTTGGGATCTGAGAGAAAGTAGACAGTGAAATACCCGTGAAAGGCAGGCCAGGCTGCAGGGGCTTGGGGCCCCAGGTGACGCCGATGGCACTGGTCCTATGACACAGGAAGGGACACGTCCCTCCGCCTCCCCGCCTGGGAGGGCCCGTGCCGCGTGCACACGTGGGGGCCTGGGGAGGGGTGTTACGACCCCTGGTGGTCCTGGGCCGGGCTGGGGGAGGGGGAGGGAGAGCGGGGCCTTGGAGCTCTGGGACCTGAGCGAGCCCCTCTGAGGCCCGCGGCCAGCACCCCCCCGGGCCCGGGCAGCAGGACAGGCAGGGGCAGGTGCGGGCGGCCCTCCCAGGGCAGGGCGGCCGCGGCCTGTGAGCGCGGCAGCTATTTCGGGCGCGTTTTCCCTCCCCGCAGCCCCCCTTCCGCCTTGCCCCTGGGGTGGCAGCCGCTTGCAGATTTAAACGCTGGCTCGACTTCACTCTGCTCCCTGTGCTCCCCCCGCCCCCGACTGCCCTGGGCAGCTGCTCTGGTGGGGCGAGTGTCCCCAGTTCCCGCCTCGTGGCGAGTCGGCCACAGTCCCTACACGGGCCCTTCAGTGGAACAGTGTGTCTTGGCTGCTCAATCCCACATTAGTTTTCAGGAAGGAGAAAGCCCTGGGATTACAAGCTGGTAGAGGGGATGAGGGAGGAGGTTAAGGAAGGCAGTCTTAGTCCGTCCAGGCCTCAGTTTCCCCTCCATATAGAAGGGGAAATCATGCTTTCAGGGAAGTTCTCTGAGTACCACGCTGGGAGGTTTCCGGGACCAGAGCCGTGTTCATGAGCCATTGGAGACCTCGTCCCTCGCCTCCCACACCCGCCCACTTGGAAGCAAAAGTAAATTCTCTTCTGAGTCATCAGTCATCATAGCCAGTGATGGCTCCAGGGTGCGCTGGTGGAGAGGCCTGGCTGGGCGGGCTTTCGCAGTGACTGATGGCGCTGGTGACTGATGGTGACAGCAGGTTTGCTTTGTGGGGCTCGGGCCTCCTTGTGGGTCAGTTCCGGAGGACTCTGGCCCCCTTCTCTGCAGGTGCTCCTGGAGTCGTGCAGGGTGCAGCCTGGTCCAGGAGGATGGGCCTGTCTAGGGAGGCCTAGGGGGCAGTGCAGAGCTCTCAGAAGCCCCAGGCCAGGGCTGGGAAGGCTGCAAGGACAGTGGTGTCAGCCTGCAGCCATGATAGAGTGACCTGCTCTGTAGAAATAGCTTTCTTCTGGGCCCAGAGGAGAGAGAAATGTGACCAGGCCAGGGATGGGGTAACCGAAGGACCCGGGTGCAGGGAAGGGCCTGGAGGGGTCGGCAAGTCCTTCTGCAGAGGGTGCTGAGCTGAATCTCTCGGCCTCTGATCTGCAGGGCCTCCTCCGCACACAGAGGCCCCCCCAAGCATGGTGCTTGACCTAAGTGGCTGCCTACAGGCAGCTGGTGTGGGAGGGCGGGAGGGCCAGGGGAGGTACAGAGAAATGAGGGGAAGGCAAGACCCTGCCCAGCCAGGGAGGGCCATCTGGAGTCCCCAGGATCCCCCCGTCTCATACCGTCTGTCCTCAGGATGTGGGAGAAGAAAGATGCTGTCAACGAATATTGTCAACAATCTATATTAAGAACAGAAAAGAGTTCTATTTGAGCCAAACTGAGGACTAGCCTGGAAGCCTGCTTCCCAGACAACTCTGAGGAGCTGCTCCGGAGAAGCAGGGTTTTCAGCACAATTTTATATCTTGTCAGAACAAAGAGCGTTACCAAGTCAGGGATACACTCCTTCAAGGGTTCAAAACAGGACACACACAAATCAGCACGTATACCCCGAGTCAGCAGGGCCTCGGCACCTGGGAAGGGGGTGTTACCGTCCAGGGAGCACCGGCATTGGCGTACCAGGAGAAGAGGCACTTAATCTTGAACAGGGGCGTTCTTCTGCTCAATGCGCCCTTTCGTTTAACAATTTAGGCAGATGTAGAGCGTATGTTTGATGGGCCACAGACAGGCTGTGCTCAGTTAGCATGGAAATCAAGGTAACTCATGGTAAGCCAGAATGACCCCCTAAATTTCAACACGTGCAACTGCCTTTCAGCAGCGCCCAAGCAGGAGCCGCCGGGGTCTTCACGTTCGTTGCCCAGACTGTTCATCTATTCGTCCAATTCTAGGCCTTGGAAGTGGCTTCAGAAAAATACACACAAAAATCCTTCACGAAGTTTGTACTCTAGTTGGGGAGAGAGGAAATGAACTGGATAAAACACATACGGCATTTTTAGCTCAGGATAAGTGCTTAGAAGACAAAGTGAGGGCGGAGGGGAGGAGGGTGCAGCTCAGTGGCAGAGCACGTGCTCAGCACACGTGAGGTCCTGGGTTCAGTCCCCAGTACGTCCGTTAAATAAATTTAAAAAACTAATTAGTTAGAAAAAAAGACAAAATGGGAAGGGGAACACATGATATGGCTGGTGGTGGAGGCCTTGTGATGGACGCTGTTGTGGGGAGGGGGCTGGCCATGTAGGGACGCGTGTGGATCCCGCGGTGGAACTGCAGGAGCGGAGGCCCTGAGGCAGCGGGTCTGGGGAACGGCAGCTGAGCCGTGGTGTGACCTCCCCCCAACCCGCCCGCAGGAGAAGCTGGAGTACTTCTTCCTCATCGTCTTCTCCATCGAGGCCGCCATGAAGATCATCGCTTACGGCTTCCTGTTCCACCAGGACGCCTACCTGCGCAGCGGCTGGAACGTGCTGGACTTCATCATCGTCTTCCTGGGGTGAGGCCCGGGCGTGGGGGCTTTGAGCCCAGCGGGGCTGTCGGGGGGCCCAGGGGAAGGAGGGGCCTGGCGCCGGGCCCACCACTGCCCGCAGTGGAGGGGCCTCGGGTGGGGCCACCCCCAGGAGCAGTGGTGTGGGTGAGAGCGCGGCCGCCAGGCAGGTCACGCCCGCCCAGCTGGGCCCGGCACTGCACGTCCTTATCCTTTTCACATCACGCAAAATGGGAAATGTGGAGGGGGTCCCGTGGCCAGCAGTGGCTGGACGTTCATGAATTTCTCAGCCTTTATTTTCACCTGTTCATTTGCTCCATGGACCCCTGCTGAGCACCTGTGATCTGGGTTCATGAGAACGTTCATTTCATAGCCTGCACTCGCCTGCTCAGGCCGCCAGCAAAATGCCAGTCTGGGCCCTGAAACAACAGAAGTGGCTTTTCTGCCTGTTCTGGAGTCTGGAAGTCCAAGGCCGAGGTGCCCCCAGCTCTGGCTTCTCCTGAGGCCCTTCTCATTGGCTTGCCGACAGCCTTCTCTCTGTGTCCCCACGTGGCCCTTCCTCCCTGCATACACACCCCTGGCGTCTCTGTGTGTGTCCGAACTTCCTCTTCTTGCAAGGACACCAGTCAGATTGAATTAGGGCCACCTTAACAGCCTCGTTTCCACCTAGCACCTCTTTGAAGTTCCAAATACAGTCACATTCTGAGGTCCCGCGAGTCAGGGTGTCAGCATGTGATTCTGAGGGGGAGGATATGACTGAGCGCATTCGTGCATTCAGTAACCACCACCTAATTATAACAGCAGCGTTTATCAAGCACTCGCTACGCGTGTTACCTGTGCCATCGCATTTAATTCTCCCACAAGCCTCTTAATTCTCTCCATTTAAGGAAGCTAAGGCTCAGAGAAGTCAAGCAGCCTGTCTGTGGTCGCACCGCTGGCCAGGAGCGGTACCAGGATTTACACGCAGGCTCTCTTGCTCCAGAGGTTACTGTCTTACCCACGATGCTGCCCTTCTAGTTAATAAAACATTATACTGATTATCTGCTAACGACCCAGAACAAGGGGGAAGCCAAAGGATTCTGGGAGTCAGCCTCTGCGCTCGGTGAACTGCCCTGGCTGGAGTCCAGGGCGAGCGTGTGCAGAACAGAGCCGCATGGCGCCCCGCTGTCTCACACGCGGTGCGGCCCAGGCTTCCGGTTGTCCACGGAAGGACTCACAAGGAAGGATTTGAGGTGGACTTCAAAGATAACGGCAGTTTGAGTAAACTGAGAGCAGGGAAGACAGCAAAGGGTTTTGTCTGAAGCTCGGTGGGAGGAGCGCCTGCAGAGAACACCTGCTCCAGGCTTCCTCCTGATGGTTTCTGCCGGAACTGCCGGCCCAGCCGGGTGCACGCAGCCCCGAGGCCTGACTGTTGGCGCCGGGGCTCACATACCTCACCCCGCTTCAGGGCCCAGAGTGGGCATCACATAGGGACCTTCTTTCCACTGAGTCTGAACACGGCCTTGGCATCTCTCCTAAAATTCCCCAGACAGACATCACCAAATCAGAGCTAGCGGCTGAGGAACCGTGCCTGCCCCGCTTCCCCAGGTCTTTCCACAGGTCCCTTGAGCACAGACGGGACCCAGGGTCCCTGACCCCTGGGCAGTGGCTTAGCTGGCCGCTGGGCTGTGTTCTCTCCCTCTTTCCGCCGTAGGGTCTTCACCGTGATCCTGGAGCAGGTTAACATTATCCAGAGCAACACGGCCCCGATGAGCAGCAAGGGAGCCGGCCTGGATGTCAAGGCGCTGAGAGCCTTCCGCGTGCTCAGGCCCCTGCGGCTGGTGTCCGGGGTGCCAAGTGGGTGGCAGTCTCCCTCCCTCTGCCCTAAGCTGCCTCCTTGTGCCAGTTCTGGGCCCCCTCCTACTTTGGTGTCCCACAGCCCTCTCGGGACGGGGTGTGGGGTCACGAGACCAAGAGGGGAGATGAGCCCTATTTCTCCCCCTCCCTGCCCCGCAGGCCTGCAGGTGGTCCTCAACTCCATCTTCAAGGCCATGCTACCCCTGTTCCACATCGCCCTGCTGGTCCTCTTCATGGTCATCATCTATGCCATCATCGGGCTGGAGCTCTTCAAGGGCAAGATGCACAAGACCTGCTACTTCATCGGGACGGGTGAGCTTGCGGGGCCGGCCGTCGGCAGGGGCTGGGACGTCTTGAGAGGGGTCGCCCCAGGAATGGAGAAGCCCCAGAACCAGGTCGTTACTTCCCACACCTGCTGACCTTGGGAGTGGGTTCCTCCTGGATAAGGGAGATCGGAGGAACAACAGGTCTGCCGGGGTCAGTGGTCAAGGGGAGAGCGGGCGGGGGCCTGGGCAGCACAGCCCCGGGTAAGTCTGGTGCCTTCGGGCTTTCTGGCCTCTTGTGGGCTGAGATGCAGACTCAGGATCAGCCTGAATTTCAGTCTTTACTTGCCTCGGAGCCACGGTTTCAGCTTTAGTCCAAGGCCCACAGAGTAGGGTCTGAACCGGACCCAGCACCCGAGGCCCAGAGGGCTCATGGTCAGAGGTGACCTACGTCGGGGCCCAGATGAGCTCGAGCTAAGCCTTCTAAGCTAGCGGCTCTCAAGCTGTTTGCCCCCAGGACCTCTCCACACTCTCAAAAGTGACTGAAGATCCTCAAGAGGTTTTTTTGTTTGTTTGTATATATTTTGTCCATTAATGTTTACAGTATTAGAATGAAGAGCAGTGTCATAATATTAATTTATTAATTTGTTTTAAAGGAACAGTAATAAATCACACCCTAGATGCTAAGGCCTGCTGGGGACACCCCTAAGAGCAGACCCACCCCGAGGCCGGATGTCTGTCCAGCACATCCCAGCACCGGGCAGATCTCCATTGCAGACTCCCAGACAGAGCTCCCAGGTCCGAGCGCGAGGGCCTGCCCACACATCCGCCCTGTCAGGCCGCTGCCTCCCGTTTCAAAGCTATGTGGGTACAAATGACATGTCACACCTGCTTCAGAGGCTGTGGTCCACGGAAGCCATGTCTGCAGTGAGGCCCTGGGCCTGAGCTGCTGCAGACGCCGGCATCCATGTCTGACCCACATCCATACCCGTGTCCGTGTCCACGCCCTCGGCCCGGCCTCCCCGCCGTCTCCACCACACCCTCAGAGTGGGGCAGTCCTGTGAGGTCTGCGAAGGCGGACTAGTCCCGCCACTCCCAACTGTCACCTGCTGTCAAGGCCCCTCCCCCGTTACTGCCCCTCGCCTGCCGCCTGGTGCTCACCTGCCCTCTGCTCCCCGCAGACATCGTGGCCACGGTGGAGAATGAGAAGCCGTCGCCCTGCGCCCGGACGGGCTCAGGCCGCCCCTGCACCATCAACGGCAGCGAGTGCCGGGGCGGCTGGCCGGGCCCCAACCACGGCATCACCCACTTCGACAACTTCGGCTTCTCCATGCTCACTGTGTACCAGTGCATCACCATGGAGGGCTGGACCGACGTCCTCTACTGGGTGGGTCTGGGCCCCGGCCCGCCGCACGGGCTCCGGCTTGCTGGGAGCGGGTGGGGCCTGCCAGCCCCAGACTGAGGGTCCGCTGCCTCTCCCCACCCGCCCCAGGTGGGTGTCGCAGCCTCCACTGGGCAGGCCAGGGTACCCGCTGTGTGCGCACAGACCCAGGAGCTCCATGGGTCCTGGTCTCAGCTCCTAAATTCCCCCTTATCCCGGCTGGGAGTGACTCGCTCCTGACGGCCGGGAATCTCAGATCTCCTGGCGGGGAGGGCCCTTTGAGTCTCTCTTCCTGCTGCTGGGCAAGACCGCTTTCCCGTAGAAATATGGTTGGATGCCAGGTTCCTCGTCTGTAAAATAAAAATCCCAGCTGTGTCGCAGGGTAGTTATGATGGCTAGTGGGGGGTTAACTGAGTTACCGGAGCGCCGCCCACGGTCGGTGGTGCGTAAGCTCTACTGGTGGACAGCGTCACGACTCGGCGTGACTAGGAGCTGGGCTGCGTTTCTCACTTCATCCTCTGACAACGGAAGGCATTCATCCCATTTTCCAGATAAGGAAACGGAGGCTCAGAGAGGTTCAGAACTTGCTCTGTTGGACTCCTGAGCATCAGAGCCAAGCACTGACCTCCCACCCACTCAGCTCCAAGCTCCTAGCCACAGAGTGACCCGCCTACGGGGTGGGGTAGGAACTGTAAAACTGCAAAGTGCTTTGCAAATATACGGGGTTAGTATGGTTTTCGTCAGCTCAGAGTACAGTGGCCAGTTATTAACATTTTAGGGGACTGTCACGTGTGTTACTTTGCCCATGACAAGCCTGCGAGAAGCAAGTTAACGTCCTTCCCTCATGAGGCCAATGGGACGGTGCTCAGAGATGTAGGTGACTTGCCCAGGGTCACAGAGGTGGTTCCTGGAGGAGCCGGCAAAGTGCAGGCCCAGACTTCTTAGTGTTTCTTCTGCTGGGAAGCCTCTCGGCTGTAAGGAAGCTGACTGGACACAGCCTGCAGACACAGGCAGGGCAGGGAGCCCGTGCTTGGAGAGGGGCAGGGGTCATTCCTGCCCGGCCAGGTGGCCTGTCAGCAGGGCCCCATCCCAGGTCCTCAGGCTAGAAAGGGTTCCCTCTCTGGACCCAGATGGCCTCTCTCCTCGTCCCCAGGGTCAGATGGAGTGAGTGGGGCGGCTTGAGAAGGGGGCCTAAGCCCTCGGGTCTGGGACGGGACTCACACCTCCGTCTGGACCAGGTCAACGACGCCATCGGGAACGAGTGGCCCTGGATCTACTTTGTCACCCTCATTCTGCTGGGCTCCTTCTTCATTCTCAACCTGGTGCTGGGCGTCCTGAGTGGGTAAGGGGCTCAAAGGCAGCGGGGGAGGGGGAGGAAGGGGAGGGGGAGGGGTGGGGAGGGGAGGACAGGGAAGGGAGACAGAGGAAGGGGAGGAGGAGCAGGGCAGGGACGTGTGGCTTAGAGCCCTCACTCCTCCCTGGGCCCCTTCGCCCGAGAGCACGCTCCCCGTTAGCAAGGAGGAGACAGAAGGTGCAGGCGGGAGCCCTCTGCTCTCATCCTCTCCCTTCTCCTCAAGCCCTCTCCCGCCCTCACTTCCTTCTGCCCCGCCACATCCACCCTCCCTCTGCATGAAGCCCTGGAGACCCCTGCCTCCTGCCCCTGGATGTTTGTGAGCAGGTGCTCGGCACTGAGCACACAATCTCTGGAGCTAGCCGGCCCAAGTATAAATCCTTGCACGACTGCTTGGTGGCTGTGTGACCTTTGCCTACTTACCCAACCTCTCTGTGCCTCAGGGTCCACATCTGTCAAATAGGAACAATTTCAGTACCTGTTTCCCAGGATCGTTGCGGGGATTAAATGGGTTAATACCTGTGAAGTACTTAAAACAGAGTCCAGCTCATCACAGGCACTAGGTACTAGAACCAGAGCTGTCCTCTCTGGGGCGCCCCCACCCGAGCCACAGTCACGGCCTACAGGTGGCCCTCCCCCACCCCAGGAGCGTCCTGCCAGACACTCTGTGCATAGAACTCAGGGGTCCGTGGACTTGGTGGACTCGGGTGGGAGGAGCTTGCCTTTGTTCTTGTTAACTCTAACTGAAATTCAGTGTCTCCCGTCACGAAGCGTGCGGGCAGCAAGGCGCAGCGGTGACAGCCCTGCTGGTGACTCGTCCCAGTAGACTCACTCGTCACATTGCAGTTACTCAAATGTTGCAGCTCCGAGCTGTGGTAGCTGACAGGCCAGCAGCTGGGCCTTGCCGGCCAGGGGACGGGGGAGCACGTCTTGCGCTCTCTATCGCCACGTCTTTGCGCTGCAACAGCTACATTTTAATGCCACTGGTTCCTCGATTTCATCTGGAACATTTTACGAAGCTGTTCTGAGGGCGGGGCCGGCGTCGGGCACACGAGCAGAGCCCCCGGCCTCCGTTCCCACCCCGCTGGGGGCCGAGCGCGGCCTCCGCTGCTCTGACCCCTCGCTTACCGCCAGGCCCTGTCCGCGTGGTGCTGCCGCCTGGCTTCTTCTGGGCCCGGGAGCACTGCCCGGGGCCTTAGGTCTGTTAGCAGAGCTGAAATGCTCAGGGAGCCCAAAGGATCCGGGCGGCTTGGAAATCCACGGAGGATACGTAGTGGATCCCGTTAGGGCGATGGACGGTCGTGTCACTAACCCCGATGCCATTAAAGGTCACCCAAGACAAGGCGGCAGAAATGAGACGGGATGAGGAGGAGAAATGGAGGAGGCCCCCCAGGGCTCAAGGCGCTCCTGGAGCGGGAGCTGGTGGGGAGCTGCCCCTCAGCCACCTTGAAGGGCCCGGGACCCCAGGAGACACCAGGCCAGAGGGAGGGGCATGTCCAGCCCCAGAACACAGTCCCTCGCCCCGGAATCTCCATCCTCCCCCCTTCTCCCTTCTCCCTTCTCCCCCACCTGCCCGCCCCACCGCAGGGAGTTCACCAAGGAACGGGAGAAGGCCAAGTCCAGGGGAACCTTCCAGAAGCTGCGGGAGAAGCAGCAGCTGGAGGAGGACCTCCGGGGCTACCTGAGCTGGATCACGCAGGGCGAGGTCATGGACGTGGACGACTTGAAAGAAGGTTGGGGCTGGGACCCCCCCCCCCCCCAGTGAGACACCTCCCCACCCAAGCCCCCGCAGCCCGGGGAGGGGCACATCGCCGCTGTGCAGACAAGAAAAATCCCCGCCCTTAGAGGCTAAGCCTCGGACCGGGGGATGGAGGCAGCCTGGCTGTCCAGGGCCCTCCCGGCGCACGAAGCACCGGAGTACCGGGCTGCCCTTGGTAGCCCGCCCTCCCTGCAGACGCGGGCTCTGGAAGGCACAGAGGGAGGGGTCCAGGCCCACCCAGGGCCACTGTCACAGGTGTCCTCAGTCAGTGGGCCCTTTCTGGGTGTGTCCGCACTGAGAGGTCTAGAAGCCTGGCCAGCTGTACCTCTCTGTCCCCAGGGAAGCTGGCTTTGGATGAAGGCGGCTCAGACACGGAGAGCTTGTACGAAATCGCGGGCTTGAACAAAATCATCCAGTTTGTGTGAGTGTCTGCCCGGCTTCACGTCCTCCCAGCCCCAGCATCCTGAGACTTGCAGGGAGAGCCCAGTCCCCTTCCCCTGGGTGGCTTTTGGGTCACTTTCCCAATCTCTTAGCATAGTCACAGGGCACTCAGTAGCTGACCTATTTACATACCATGTAGGGAAGAAAGCTGGGGGAGGCGTGCAGGTAATGGGACCCTCCGCTCCAGGAGGAAGCGGGGAGGCGGGAGCATCGCAGGCAGGGGGCTGGAGGCAGGGGCACTGGAAGCTCTGGCGCCTTTGTCTCAAGAGGACCCGGTGTCCGTCCAGTTGGCTGCTGCCTTTTACAAACTCATACATAACCGTGATTTCGAAAGATACAACAATAGAGAAACACATCAAAGAAAAGAGAAAGGTCCTCCCTGCCTTCGAAGAGGTACCCATGGTGACAGTTAGATCTGCATCGCTCCCAGGCCCCTCCAGGCTTTCATCTCTCTTACATGCACACGCACCCGCTCGCACACACATACACCCCCACCCAGGTTGCCTTTTTGTTTTCTCTTTGTACGTGACGCGGTTTCTCATGTTAACCACCGTCACTGCGGGCCAACCACAGCACTTGACACATAGGAGGGGTTTTGGGTAAATGACTACGACACACATGTAAACTAGTCACTGATATTTTTAATGTAAAATTATCTCCTGAGGGCGACTTTATACACACATACCTTTTTTTTTTTCCTGAAGACTTTCCTTTTTTTAGAGCAGTTTCAGATTCACGGCAAAATTGTTCAGAAAGTACAGAGATCTCCCGTGTACCCCCTGCCCCCCAACATGCACAGCCACCCCCAGTATCAGCAGCCCCACCAGATGGACCACTTGTTATGACAGATGAACCCACACTGACACAGCATCCTACCCCGGTGTCCACGCCACGCCAGTTTCACTCTCGGTGTCCTACGTGTCGTGGGTTCAGACAAATGTGTACTGGCACGTACCTACTGTTCTAACACCCGGAGAATTTTCACGGCCCTAAAAACCCTCGCTCTGCCTGCTCACCCCCACCTCCCACCCTAGCAGCCAGCCACTGACCTTCCTACTGTCTCCATAGTCTTGCCTTTTGCAGAATGTCATTTAGTTGGACTCACGCAGTGTGTGGCCGTCTCAGAGTGGCCTCTTCCACTCAGTGACCTGCATTTAAGATTCCTCCACATCTTTGTACGGCGTGATCGCTCACACACCTTTTGGTATATCTTTGGATGTAAAGTATTCCGCCGTATGAATATGGCACAGTCTGTTTAATCTTTCCAGTTTAGGGCAATACAAACAGCGCTTCAGGGAACAGCTGTGCATAAGTGTGAGTGAACATCTCTGCCGGGCAGATCCCTAGAAATGAGCTTGCTGGGTCAAGGGTACGCGGATTCTAAACTTCGGTAAACGCTGCGCAGAGGTCGCGCTGACAGTGAAGGTGCACTTTCTGCACCACCTCCCCAACACCAGATGTTATCAATTTGTCAAAGAACTGCCTTTATGATGGGCAAAACGGGGCCTCCCAGTGTGGGTTTAATTACGATCGAAATGTATGGGGCCCCACTCTGTGCCCGGCCTCGGGGAGGGGTGGGTGGTCAGACTACCCATGGCCGGAGCTGGTCTGAGAGCGGCCTCGGGAAGGTGGGGACTCAGAGTAACGCAGCCTCGGCCTCCGTCCTCCCGGCCTGTCCTCAGCCGTCACTGGAGGCAGTGGAACCGCATCTTCCGCTGGAAGTGCCACGACGTGGTGAAGTCCAGGGTCTTCTACTGGCTGGTCATCTTGATCGTTGCCCTCAACACCCTGTCCATCGCCTCCGAGCACCACCACCAGCCTCTCTGGTTGACCCACTTGCAAGGTGAGCCACGTGGCTGACGGCCCAGGCGGCCGTCGGGCCTCAGGTTTTGCAGAAGAGGGTGGTTGGACGTTGACACTGTTTTCTAGAAACCACAGGAAGGTAGACTTTCCTTCTCATGGCATCACCGGGGACAATGACCGCCAGGTGTCTGGGCAAATTATGACAATCACAGAGGCTGTACATACATACAGATTACCAGTCATTGAGGACCCCACACATCCAAGTTCTACTCCAGAAACAGCAGACTTTCACCAACCACTTGCTACACGTATACTGTCTGTAAGGCCCACAAACCGAACTCAGGCCGCACGGTCAGGGAAGGCACTGCTCTTGCCTTCAGGGGCTTCCTTCACAGACAGACAACTGCATACAAAAAATGTGGTGTATATGTATTATATATACACACTGGAATACTACTCAGCCATGAAAAATGAGATAATGTCATTTGCAGCAACATGGATGGACTTGGAGATCATCATACTAAGAGAACTGAGCCAGACAGAGAAAGACAAATATCATGATGTCACTTATATGTGGAATCTAAAAAAAAATGATACAAATAAACTTATTTACAAAACAGAAACAGATTCACAGACATAGAAAACAAACTTACGGTTACCGGGGGGCAAACAGGGTATGGAGGGATAAATTGGGAGTTTGGGATTGGCTAATACAAACAACTATGTACAGAATAGATAAACAAAGTCCTTCTGTAGAGCACAGAGAACTACATTCAATGGCTTGTAATAATCTGTAATGAAAAAGAACACACACACACACACTATATATATAACTGAATCACTGTGCTGTATGCCAGAAACTAACACAACACTGTAAATTTTAAAAAAGGAAAAACAGATTTAAAAAGGAGCTTCCTTAATCAGAGGAGAAGACAGATATTAATAAGTGACGTCAGGCCAATATAGGGGGGCAATGGTGAAGGTGAATATAAGGTAACAGGAGAAGGGTTACAGGGGAGGGCATGCTGGCCCTCTGGGGACCTTAAAGAATAAGTAGACAAGCCCCAGATGGTCAAGGGAGGAGGGAACTCCAGAAGGAGCAGCAGGTGCAGAGGTGTGGAGACACAGGACAGCCTGGTGAACCCAGGAGCCATGGAAGGTGGCGTGTCCCTGAGAGGGATCTCTTTGATCGTCGAGGGCCCTAAATACTTCAGCAAAGAGTCAGGACTTTAAACTGCAGGCACCATGAGGCTAAGGAAGCTTAGTGCATGATCAGACGTGAGTTCTTGAGAGACCGTGTTAGTGGGAGGCCCGTCGGGCAGCCGCATCCCTGTGGCAGACGTCCCCTGTGTGGGGAGCTCGGGACGGTGACCGGGAGTGGAGTCAGACAAAAGGGGGGCAGTTCCAACCTGGGCCTGCCCACTCCAAACACTTCCTGAGCCATAATAACAGTATTTCAAGAAAGCAAAGGAGGTCTCCGGGTGGCAGAAATGAAGAGCGCCTGGAATCCCAGGCAGGAGCCTGTGAGCTTACCTCCAGGAACGTTCTAGATCTAGACCCTGAAGGAGGCGGCTGGGGTCCGGATGCCCACACAGGGCAGGAGACAGGGCCTGGGGCCCGCTGACATGGGACCTGGGAGGGCTGCCCCAGGCGAGGAGGCGGAAGTCTCACTGCCCACTGGGCCACGGCGGAACCTGGGAGGTGATCCCTCTGGAGGCCCTGGGAGGAAGGAAAGACGCCTCCAGGGAAACACTGGAGCCCAGCCTGTGTCTGGGTAGGGATACGGCCCAGCTTGCACATCCCTCGTGGCACAGGGACCCTGAGAGCAGGAAGAGCATCAAAGTGCGGGGCAGACGAGAGAAAGCCCTGGGGTGCCCAGCAGGGGTGAACGTGGCCCTCTGTAAGGATGCTTCGCCACCCGAGGCAGACAGAACTCCTGCCGGGAAAGGTGTCTCCTGAAGATGGGCCCACGAGAAACAGTTGCAAACCAGATAAGCACAGGGCCTCTCTGAGGAAGAGGGATCCAGCACGACCAGCAGGAGCTAGCAAACCCAGGAGCCTGAATTAGTAAAAGAGTGCAAAGACGCTCAGTTTAAAACGATGGAAGAGAAAAAAGGAGAATAGTTAGAAAAGAAGACTTGTTTTCTACGGGGAGGAGAAAACAGTGCTGCAGATCAGGTGCACGCGTGCGTCCGTCCACCCACCCACCGAGCCTCCCATCCATCCATCCATCCCTTCATCCATCCTTCCACCCATCCATCCATCCAGCCCATTCATCCAGCCATCCATTCATTTATTCCTTGCAACCAATCTTCTTGAGAGCCCCTTGGAAGTGCCAAGCACTGTCAGTGACCAAAGGTGGATAAGATGTGAACACTGCCCACCAAGAAGAGTCAGAGATGACTGTGATGTTGCTGGCCTATGCAGATAAATGGATGGTAGTGCCACTTACTGAATAGGGGAGACAGTCAATGACCAGGAATTTGGGGGGTGGGGGAAGATGGACAGTACCCATCAGCTTAGTCTGAGGCCTGTTGAGTTTGAAGTGCCTTTGAGACATCTTAGTGAGATACTGGGGAGGCAGCCAGAAGGTAGATCTGGAATTCAGTGGAGAGGCCTGGGGTGAAGACTCTTGGAGTCGTTGGCAGGTGTGGCAATTGAAGCTGTGGTCTTAGAAGATGTCACCAGATCCCCAGATGACAGTGTGTACCACGTGCACAGATCACATTCCGCCCTCGGGCGTGAGGAAGAGGGTGCGTCTGGGCGGGGGCAGGAGAAGCAGGGGAAACCCAGAAGGTTGTGGAGTCACGGGAGCCAAGGGAAAAGAACATCTGAAGAGCAGGAGGCTGGTCGGCTCTGCCCGGTGCTTCTGGGAGGCCAGGGACATGGAGTTAAGATGCCCACTGGTGACTGGTGGAGTGATGAGGGCGGACCTGCCAAATAGAAATCTGGATTAGTGTTCCTTCAACGGCGAAGGGTCGCCAGGTTTTGCTGGATCTCAAGTGTAGGAAAAGGAGGATGCTTGGAGACACGGGGAGGGGGTCGGCGTGGAGGGCTGGCTGAGGCAGGCGGGGCAGGACCGTGACGCGGGGCTGCGCTGCCGCCTGCAGACGTGGCCAACCGCGTGCTGCTGTCCCTGTTCACGGTGGAGATGCTGATGAAGATGTACGGGCTGGGCCTGCGCCAGTACTTCATGTCCATCTTCAACCGCTTCGACTGCTTCGTGGTGTGCAGCGGCATCCTGGAGGTCCTGCTGGTGGAGTCGGGCGCCATGACGCCCCTGGGCATCTCCGTGCTGCGCTGCATCCGCCTCCTCCGGATCTTCAAGATCACCAAGTGAGCGGAGCGCCCCCTGCTCGCTCTGCCCATCCTGCCCTCCTGGTAGTGCCCTCTCCCTCTGCGGAGAGAGTGTCTTCCCCCTTTGACCTCCTTCCTCTGTGGTTTTCTTTCCTCTCACCATTGCTATGGCCAGACAAGGGAGTGTGGAAAAGGAAGGGGGAAGGGAGAGGGAGGGAGGAAAGGAAGACGAAAGGGGAGGAGTGGGGGGAGGGTGTAGCTCAGTAGTAGAGCATGTGCTTAGCATGCACAATCCTGGGTTCAATCCCCAGCTCCTCCGTTAGGGAAAAAGTGGGAGAAGCAGAGGAAAGGGGTTGGGGGAGAGTGTGCAGGACCTGATTCCTGGAGCCTCTGCCTGGGCCAGGGCTGTGCTGGGCATGGGGGCACAGGGAGAGGGGGCATGGGGAGGAGTGGTCCTCGCCCTCACTGGTCTTGACTCTACTGGTGGTCCCAGAAGCTAAATGGCTGCCCCATTAAGGGGAGTTGAGATGCTCTGGCGAGGAAAGCGGGGATCCAGGTGGCCCTTCCCCCTGCGTCCCCCAAGTCCCCAGCCTTCCCCTGAGCCGCCCAGATCTCAGGAACCCTGGCAGGTGGGCTCCCCTCCACTGCGACCCTCCCCCTCCAGGTACTGGACGTCCCTGAGCAACCTGGTGGCCTCCCTGCTCAACTCCATCCGCTCCATCGCCTCCCTGCTGCTGCTGCTCTTCCTCTTCATCGTCATCTTCGCCCTGCTGGGCATGCAGCTCTTTGGGGGCAGGTTCGACTTCGAGGACACCGAGGTGCGGCGCAGCAACTTCGACAACTTCCCGCAGGCCCTCATCAGCGTCTTCCAGGTAGGCTGTGCCTCGGGCGCTGGATTCGCCTCCTGCCCTTCAACAGCAGGGTGGGCATCACCTCCTCCAGGAAGCCTTCTCTGATCTGCTGCTTTGCATCCGCTGTCCCTCTCCAGGCAATAGTTGCTTCTGTCTCCTCCACGCTCCGGAAGCTGGGCGCTGTGCCCAGTGTGTCTTATTTGCCTTTGTCCTGGCGCCCAGCAGAGTGCTGGCCCACAGGAGGAGAGATGAAGGAAGGGGTTGGGTGGGCGGGGAGCCCAGGTGCCTGCTTTCTCTCCCAAGTGCTACTGGTATCTCTGAGCTCAAGGTCAGACAGGGGGGCTCTCCATCCCCGAGGCTGCAAAAGCCCCGGAGGTGTACAACGCATTTCCCACCACGGAGATGTGGCTCAGCGCACGCTTGCTAAAGGGAGCGCGCTGGCCTCCCTGAGGGGCCTCGGAGCAGTCTTAGCGTAGAGCGGACAGTCTCCTTTCTGCTGGAGCCGGTACTCGTGGGGACATCGTGGCGGTATGGCCAGTGGGAAGGGCAGTGTGCAGTGTGGCAACCGCTGGTCCTACATGAAACATCACCCTCTTTCTTCCGTTCACCCCACTGGCTGGTCAGGCATCATGTCTTTCAAGGAATTCGACATTCCACATTCTTGCTGGGGGCTGGAATGGCAGCAGGCCTGGTCGGGGGAGCATTAGGAACAGAGCGCAGGGAAGCTGTGACCCCACGATCAACTCCATGGCCCCAAAGAGCCAACAATAGGGTTTTTGATCCCGGGAGAGGTACAGGAGAGCAGGGACCATTCACCCTGGGCCTGGAGGAAGGGAGGACAGGTCTGGGGGCACCGGCAGAGCTGCAGGGGGACTTTTGGACCACGTGGTGCCCGCAGAAGACTCTCCGGCCCCTCCATGTCCCCGCGCTCCTGCCTCCCTCCAGGTCCTGACGGGCGAGGACTGGAACTCCGTGATGTACAACGGGATCCTGGCCTACGGCGGGCCGACCTACCCCGGGGTGCTCGTGTCCATCTACTTCATCATCCTGTTCGTCTGCGGCAACTGTATCCCCTCAGGAGGGGCCTTGGCTTAAAGCGGGGTCTAAGTGCCCACTTGCCGGCCGGCCCTCTGCTGGGGGGGCGCCCCGGCTCGCGGGGCAGGGGGCGGGCCAGCAGGCAGCGAGCACAGGCACAGCTGCAGGGCTAGCCCTCGCAGGCGCAGGAGGGTTAGGGACCCGCAGGGTGGCTGCTGGCAGGTGGGAGCAATCAGCCCCAGAGAGATGGGGAGCCTGGAGCAGGAGGGGCAGGCTCGGCTGGGGAGCCATGAAGATGGGGGTCCGCTGGGCCCAGAGGTTGGGGTCGGGCACAGAGGATCCGGAAACAGACGGAGGTGAGAGGAGTGGATGGAGGAGGGGCGGGGGTGGGACCTGGCCATGCCCTGTGGGGGCCGATGCCTGCTTAGCAGAGGGACCCCAATGACTGTACCACGGAGCGGGGGCAGGGAGGGACCCCACCCCAGAGGCTCCCCCCCACCACCACCCGAGCTCCTTAGCGGGACGCCCCAGACATCCTGCTCAACGTCTTCCTGGCCATCGCCGTGGACAACCTGGCGGAGGCGGAGAGCCTGACTTCTGCCCAGAAGGCCAAGGCCGAGGAGCGGAGGCGCAGGAAGATGTCCAAGTGAGTGGGGTGCACCAGGGTCGGGGGGCCTGCAGGCTGGGCCCAGCTCTGGGCTGGGGCCTCCCTGGGGCCTGGTGAGGGGGGCGCCAAGCCACTGACACCTGCCCCAGGACGCAGATGGCAGAGCCCCCTGAGGTGTCCCTGGGGACAGGCCTAGAGGCCAGTGGATCCTCAGATGGGCCGAGGGCAGAACCAGGCAGGCTAGACCGGTTCCCTGGTCAAGGGTCCAGGAATCTTCCCACCAGGCTTGCCCCTGAGGATCTGCACGTCCTGGGGGGTGTCAGTCCCTCTGCTCAGCCTCTGGCAGCCGTGAGTTTGCCCTTTAACCCTCTGCAGCCTGGGACCCTCCCCAGGAGCAGACGCAGGACTGATGGTCTAGACTGTGTTTCTCAGACTCTAACTGTGAAGGAACCACCAGGGATCTGGTGGAAATACCGACCCAGATTCGGGGGCCTGGGGTGGGGGAGGGTCTGCGTTTCCAACCAGCTTCCAGGTGGCATCCGCACCAGTGGGGAGCCCCACTGAGGGGTCGAGACTCACGCCTGCTTCCCCCGGCATGGTGTGCCCAGGCCTGGTGGAGGCAAAACGGGAGAGGAAGGGAGGGAGAGGTCAGCACTGTAGTCCAGACATTTCCCAAGAGTTGAGCCCTGTCTTGGACCAAACCACGCTCCCATGCGGTGACATCCATGAACCAGGTCAAAGCTAACTTCACTCAGCTCTCCGACCAGCAGACGTGGGGTGTGGCCGGCCTGACCGCTGAGCCTCGCTGTTCCTCCCGCCAGGCTGGCTGTCCTGCTCCCTCCAGGCTCCTCCCTCCACAGAATCCCCCACCTCGTGGGCAGGGTCTGCGGAGGGTGTCATCCAGCTGAGCGGGTCCCCCAGAACCTGACGGATAGGCCTCCACTTTGGGGTTTCTTGGTTTTCCACCTCAGGGGGCTCCCGGACAAGTCAGAGGAGGAGAAGACAACGTTGACCAAGAAGCTGGACCAGAAACCCAAGGGGGAGGGCATCCCCACCACAGCCAAGGTGAGCCCTGCTGCAGGCAGGGCGGGGCGCTCCAGGGTGGGCACAGGGCGGGGGCTCTGGAAGGCCCCCGTGCAGCCGAGTCCCAGGGTGCTGGGGGGCGGCAGGAGGCAGGAGAGGGGCTGTCTGCCTGGGTCTCAGCCAGGCGAGGGCAGCTCCCCCGCTGTGCTGGGGGGAGTCAACGGCCCCCCAGGGAATCCTTTGAACAGCGCCACAGCTGCCCCGGTCCAGGCGCAGACTTCCTGTGAGTCCCAGCCTCCCACCCAGTCAGGGCGCCCCCTCCCACTTGACACCCCTTGTTCCGCTGAGAGGCCCAGACCGCCTCCCCCCACTTCTAGCCCCGCCCTGCCTGTCCCTGTTCCGGCCTGGCCCCGCTCAGCCTTCCAGGACCAGAGCTCAGAGGGGCAGGAGCCGGACCGGGGGCGGGGTCCCGGCCAGAGGGCGGGGGCGGGGGTCCTGGCGGGGACTCGGCTCTCCTCTCAGAACTGTCCGGGCTGCAGCACGCAGGCTCAGACAGGCCGGGGTCCTGGTGGCTCCGGCAGCCTGTCTGACCTTTCAGAGCCTGGCTTCTCCTTTGTAAACGGGAATGACCATAGCGGCCCCCACCCCCAGGCTGGAGGGAGGCTCAGGTGAGCGGCACCTCCAGGCCCCCAGTCAGTGTTCAGTACTGGGGGCGGCAGCTCTGGTTTTCATCTCCACTTCGTCGTGTTCCTTCCTGCAGCTGAAGATCGACGAGTTTGAGTCCAACGTCAATGAGGTGAAGGACCCCTACCCCTCGGCCGACTTCCCAGGTGAGCATCCTGGGACCACAGCAGGGCGTGCTGGGGTTCACTTCCCCCCGGGACGAAGTGTCTCATGTGTCCCCTCCCTGGACCCTCCACGAAGACATCAGGACACAGAGACATCCTTTGTGTACCTCACCTGGTGAATGGGCCGCCTGCCTGCCTCTCCTACACAAACACACGATGGAAAAATGCACGTACTTTATTTTCGTGTAATTCAGCCAGCATTTCCTGAGTGGGACAAGAGCTTGTCATTTTATAGTGATTACTGATGGCGCACGGGGCTGTGTGTGTGCGTGGAGGGGGTGGTTCAAGATGAGGGCAGAGAAGCGGGTGCGGAGCGGGTCTTACAAGAGCTGTAGGGCCTGGGGTAAAGCTGGGTTTGGAGCGGTTTAAATTTTTTTTTTTAATTTTTAGGGCAGGTAATAAGGTTTTATTTCTAATGGAGGTGCTGGGGATTGAACCTTGGGCATGCTAGGCGCACACTCTACCACCAAGCTCTACCCTGCCCCCTGGAGTGTTTCAAGTAGCATAGCAGCACCAGCCGAATCGTGATTCTAGGACGATTCCTGTGGCTGCTCTTGGAGACCGGAGACACTGGGTCAAAAGTAGCAGTGGGAGGCCAGTAGGAAGAGTACTGAAATGGCCCAGACGAGAGGTGACGCGCTGTGTGCTTCAACGCGCTGTGTGCTTCAAGGAGCACAGAGACTCACACGTCTTCTGTTACAGCCCCACCAGCCACGCAACGTGGGTCACTGAAGGGAGTGCGTCCCCCCATGCGGGGCTAGGGATGGGCAGGGCTGGAGGCTGGGCTGATTTGGGATAAGCAGAAGCATGGCTTGCACTGTGGGAGAATCCAGATGGAGACAAGGTTGGGGGCGGGAGGGAGACACAGCCGGGGGTGAATGACACGCAGCCCGTGGCCGCAGCAGAAATCCATTTCGTCGGCACCCGGAAGGGAACACTTGGCACAGCACCCAGGCTGGATGAGGGTTAGAAGGCCGCCTGGGAGAGGCTGGTGCCAAAGAGCTCTCCCGTCCTGCTGGGCTCACTCCCGGGTCCTCCGAGCCCGCGGTCATCGGCGCAGTTTCCCTTCTGTCTGCGGGACTGGCTGAGCCGCGTGGCTTTGTGCCAGTGACCCTAAGCACCAGAGGGACTTTTTGTGCCCTGAGTGGCACGGTGTTTGGCACTGAGTAGGCAATCAGGAAGTGGAATGCATGAAGACGGATGAGGACGTTGCAAAGTGAAGTCTGGGGAGAGCGGAGCTGCTGCAGACAAGACTAGTAGTGTTCCTTCGAATCTGTGCCAGAAAGGAATGTTTGGTGTCAGGATAGTTCATCTTGGTCTCTTTTATCTGACAAGCGTCTTCTAGTGGGCAGGAGCGGCTGCGGTGCAGGTGGGAGGGTGGTGACCTGGGGTGGGGGCAGGGCTGGAGAGAAGGGGAAGGGGGAGGATGGGGGCGGCTGCGGGGTGGGCAGGTGGAGGAGCCTTTTACCCAGGGGGCTGAAGATGTTTATCCTCCTTTCCAAAAATCCCAGCTTAGGACAAAATAAAAGCACAGTGAGGGGAAGGTAGAGCTCAGCGGTAGAGCGCCTGCTTATCATGCTCGAGATCCTGGGTTCAATCCCCAGCACCTCCGTTAAATAAATAAATAAACAAACAAACAAACTTAATTACTTCTCCCTCCAAAACAAACAGAAAAAATAAAATTAAAAAAAAATCTAAGTGCGATGAAGCTGACACACGGGTGTGGAGAGAGGAAATCCGAATGATGGGTAAAGAGAGGGCAGACAGGCTGCTTCTGAGAATTAACCGTGTCTGCAGTTAAGCGTCCACTGTGTCTCTGGGCCCTTGGTGGCCCAGGGGGGACAGGAAGGGTCACATTAGGATGCTCGTTGTGAGGAAGAAACGGGTTCTTGGGGGAGCTGAGACCCTGCGCAGGCCGCCTCATGGAGGGAGCCGGAGGTCTGCCCGGGGGAGGGGGGAGGCAAGGGACGGCGAGCGCTGAGAGACCAGGGCGCCCCAACCCTCGAGAGCGTCCCCAGCCCGATCTATCGCTGGCTCCTCTTCCGGGGGCTGAGGACTTGGGGCAGCTCCCTCTCACGGGGCCCTGAGACCCAGCAGACGAGGCTGGGGGCTCCCTTGCCTCCCCACCCCTACCTGCTTCTCCCCGAGACCGGGCACTGGCAGGAGAGGAAGAATATTATTAGTTTTTCATGTTGGCAGCTCCTCCCTGATGGTCTACTTTTGGGGTGACTTTAGAACCCAAGCCCAGGAGAGAATCTTGGAGTTTGTTTATTTTAACGAGCCTCCTGCCCCTCATCCATTTCACATTCTGGGGAGCTGAACTTGGGAGCGACGGAGGCCCGCCTGGCGTGCAAGTCAGGGGCAGAGCTGGGCCCAGAACCCAGGCCCCTATGTCACCCCCAGCTTGTGAGCATTTGAGGCAGCAAAGGTGCACCAGAAGTCTCCCCCACCTTGCTCCTGGCCCCACCTCTGGGGGGTCCTGAGCCTAACAGTTGTCTGGACAGCTCAGACTGGTGTCCTGCGGGAAGGGAGGTCCCTGGGCTGGACTCTGCTGGCATCCTTGCACCCCACATAGCTTGTTGGCCACTGAGGGTTCACAGTTGGTTCAGAGCACTGGAGCCGGGTAGCAGTAAAGCATGGAAAGTCACCCCAATTTCTCTCCCCCTCCCCACAGGGGATGATGAAGAAGATGAGCCCGAGGTCCCAATTAGCCCCCGGCCACGTCCGCTGGCCGAGCTGCAGCTGAAGGAGAAGGCCGTGCCCATCCCAGATGCCAGCGCCTTCTTCATCTTCAGCCCCACCAACAGGTGGGTGGGCCCGCGGCTGCCGGGCAAGGGGCTGGTGGGGCTGTCAGAGAGCGCTGCTTCCTGCTCTGATAAGACCCCCTTCTCCCTACTCTCTGGGCCTACAATACACTATGAGAAAGTCATTTCTTTAGCTTAAGATCTTATGCCCCATTTAAAACGCAAGCATCTCTGAGAGAAGTAACCCTTTAAACCTTGTCCCTCACTTACACCTAAGAGGGGTCCCACATATCGGTTCCTTTCCAAGAGCAATTGTAGATGGGACAAGGAGGCGAGAGCCAGGTGAGGCTGTAGCCTTACTGGCTTCACAGGTTCACACCTTAAAATACAGACTACAGTCTTCATGGAGCTCCATCCATCTGCCTCATGATGGTGATCAGCCTGTCCTGTTCTGGTGGCAAAACCGTGGGACAGAGTGGAATGTTGGGGGATGGCTCATTAGGGGATGGGATCAGGGCTGCAGGAACAGAATGTGGGGCAGGGCCCTGCATGTCCAGCTGGAGACCACCCAGAAGCAGGCTCTCCTTCTCCACTGACCCGGGAGGGAGGGCTCCAGGGTCCCTGTGCAGGACAGAAGCTGGTGAGACCTGAACGCCCAGTTCACAGCTCCCCTGACCCTCCCCCCCAACCCCTGCAGGATCCGTATCCTCTGTCACCGCATTGTCAACGCCACCTGGTTCACCAACTTCATCTTGCTCTTCATCCTGCTCAGCAGTGCAGCGCTGGCTGCTGAGGACCCCATCAGGGCTGAGTCCGTGAGGAATCAGGTGAAAGCACCCAGCCCAGCACCCCTCCCCGCTCCAAGCCTCCATCACCTGCACACCTCACTCTGATGCCTGGGGCTCAGTGGTATCCTCTGTGTAACTGTAGGCATCAGAGTTGTTTAGCGTTTAAATCCTGGGAGGGCCAAGACTGCCCAACCCACTCCTTCTGAACAGTGTTGTCACAGCATGTGGCATAGACAGGCTCTTGTTGCTGGGTTTTAGCAGTGATAATGGTTGGGATGGGGATGGTGGTGGTGATGCTGCTGCTGCTGCTGATGGTGATGATGGTGATGGTGATGATTATTGTGGTGGTGATGGTGGTGGTGATGGTGGTGGCAATGGAGATCATGGTAGTGGTGATGGTGGGGTGATGATGGTGGTGATGATGATGGTAATGATGATTGTGGTGGTGGTGGTGATGATGGTGATGGTGGTGGTGGTGATGATAGTGATGATGATTGTGGAGGTGATGATGGTGGTGGTGATGGTGGTGGTGGTGATGATAGTGATGATGATTGTGGAGGTGATGATAGTGATGATGATTGTGGAGGTGATGGTGGTGGTGATGATGATGGTGATGATGACTGTGATGGTGATGGTGGTGGTAGTGATGATAGTGATGATTGTGGAGGTGATTGTGGTGGTGATGGTGGTGATGATGATGGTGATGATGACTGTGGTGGTGATGATAGTGATGATGATTGTGGAGGTGATGATAGTGATGATGATTGTGGAGTTGATGGTGATGATGATGGTGATGATGACTGTGATGGTGATGGTGGTGGTAGTGATGATAGTGATGATTGTGGAGGTGATTGTGGTGGTGATGGTGGTGATGATGATGGTGATGATGACTGTGATGGTGATGGTAGTGATGATAGTGATGATTGTGGAGGTGATGATGGTGGTGGTGATGGTGGTGATAATGATTGTGATGATGACTGTGATGGTGATGGTGGTGGTGGTGATGATAGTGATGATGATTGTGGAGGTGATGATAGTGGTGGTGGTGATGGTGGTGATGGTGGTGGGGTGAAGACCCTGATGAGATCATCACTCTTCCTGTCTTCTCACTGACTTCTGCCTGGCCACCAGATCCTTGGGTATTTTGATATCGCATTTACCTCTGTCTTCACTGTGGAGATTGTCCTCAAGGTGAGTGAAGGCAGTGGGACAGGCTGGGTGAGGGGCATCTCCAGGCCGGGACCCAGAGCACATGTGGCTCCCAGTTACACAGGCTTTGCTCACTTAGGGGCTGGGTTGCAGGGAGGAGGGAAAAGCAAGAAGATGGCTGAGGGCAGCAGGGAAAGACTGGTGGGGCCCAGGAGACCAGTGGTTTCAGCTCATAGTCCGAGGTGAGTGGGCCAGCAGGTGCGTGTGCAGGCATGAAGCACAGTCAACTTGCAGCCCATGAGCTCCTCAGCGGAGCACTGTCAGTGTCGGTGAAGCGTTGGGCACTTTCCTCCAGAGTGAAGGCACAGTAGCCTAGGAGTAGACTCGGGAGCAGCAGTTTGTTCACAGGCCTTTGTTACCAGTGACTGAGAGACCTTCTCCTAGGACCCCAGAGAAGTGACCGCTGACCTGGGTGGGCTTCTGGCAGCTCCGCCCGACCCTCCCACTCCCTGTCCACAGCGCATCACTCCTGTTTCTCAAGGTGGACACGCTAGGTTCACACCACGATGGTGGGGACTGGGGATCAGAGACCCAGTAGCCCCAGCTTTCACCTCCATGACCCAGGAGGGGAGTGGCGAGCCGGGCAGGGGGAGCAGGCCCGGAGCAGGCTGCAGTGTGAAAGGTGGACAGTCCGTTCTTTCAGGGCCTTGATTTTTAAGGGTTGATCAGAGGGAGATAGTGGCTTCCCTGAGGTCCAAGAGGACTTCCTGAAGGTGGTGATTTTAGGCCTTGGAGTTGGATAGGACTCCATCAGAGAGAGGAGGGGCCGCTCAGGAGGACAAGACAATGACAAATGCATTGTAAAGCAATGTTTGGGACATGCTCAGAGAGGAGAAAGTGGCCCCTCTGGGCTGGTGTATAGCATACATGCAGGGGAGTCGGGGGTCTCGGTTTAGCAGCTGGAAAGGGAAGTTGAGATGAAATCATATAGGGCCTTGAATGCCAGGAAAGGCTTCAGCTGGCCAGAATTTAAGGGCGTTGCGTGTTTGTGCGGGGGCGTGGGAGATCACTAGGGACCACGTGAAAGACGCTGAGAGGCGAGTGAGAAGGCGGGTCCAGGGATGTGGAGGAGGAGGGGGTCAGAGGCCTGAGCAAGGCTTCCAGCGCCTGACAGCAGCTCAGCCTGACCCAGCAATGCCCAGCGCGCAGCTGGCTCCTGAGGACGCTTTCCGGGGCGGAGGAGCAGTTGTACGGCTCTGCAGGGGGTGGGGAGGCTCTCCCTGCCATGGTTCCGTGTGGAAGGAGCCCCAGGGCTCCCATGGCCTTGCTGCCTGGGAGAGGTCCCCGTGCCCCCAGAGCCAGGAGTAGAGGGTGGGGCAGTGCGCTGAGGACCCAGCAAGGAGAGTCCCCAGTCTCCTCCCCCCCGGGGTGCTGCCTCTCTCCCCAGATGACCACCTACGGGGCCTTCCTGCACAAGGGCTCCTTCTGCCGCAACTACTTCAACATGCTGGACCTGCTGGTGGTGGCCGTGTCCCTCATCTCCATGGGACTTGAGTGAGCGAGGCGGCCCGGGGTCCCAGAGGGGGAGCCCACCAATGCTGGTTGGTCGGCACCGAGCCGCAAGGGGAGGGTCTCTCGGGGCCACTGATGGGGGTCGAGGGTCCCTTGGGTTGTCCCCAGCTGGACTGAAGTGACAGGGCTTAGTGGGTAGGGCGTGTGCTGCAGACCAGGAGGGGGTGGAGAGGGGAGAAGGTGGTCCTGCCCTGCCCCACGGGGAGCATGGCCCCTGTGTCCAGGCGCTCCCGTCTGATGGGAGAGGCGGGGTCTGGGGCAGCCCTGGAGGAAACCCTTACAACAGTGATGCAAGACTAGCCCAGGGAGGAGGGCCCCTTTATCCCAGGCAGGAGCACAGGCAGCTTGAGGGAAGGGCTGAGTGTGGAGAGCTGGGGGCAGGCGGCAGGTGGAGGGCTGGAGAGGGCAGCCCTCAGCACCCTCCTGCCGCTCCCCCAGGTCCAGCACCATCTCTGTGGTGAAAATCCTGAGGGTACTGAGAGTGCTCCGACCACTCCGGGCCATCAACAGAGCCAAAGGGCTGAAGGTGAGAGAGGGCCCGGCAGGACCCCGGCAGGGACAGGGCTGCCAGGGCTGACCCCGGACATCTCAGCCCAGCCACCAGGGGTGAGGGGGAGGCTGGGCAGCCGTGCCGCCCACGGACCCCTCTCTGCCCCCCACAAGCTGGGACTGGTGACGAGGCGGGGACCACGCTGACTGGCCTCCCTCTGCAGCACGTGGTGCAGTGCGTGTTTGTGGCCATCCGCACCATCGGGAACATCGTCCTGGTCACCACGCTGCTCCAGTTCATGTTCGCCTGCATCGGTGTCCAGCTCTTCAAGGTGAGCCCTGGCCTGCCCTCACTTCCCCAGCTCCGGTGCCAGCTCTCGGGCCAAGGCAGGAGCTGGCCCATTTCCCTTCTAAGCAAAGGAGCCCTGCACTGTGAAGGCAGAGGTCCAGCACACACAGGTTTAGGGCGAAGCTGTCGTGAGTCTGAACTGGGCTCCTGGGTGATGTCCCTCCCCAACCCCCAGGCTCTGCGGGCCACCATCACCACCAGTACCTGCTGTCCTCCTGGCTGTCCCGGGTGAAGGCCCCACCTGCCGGCCCTGCCACCACCCTCCCTGCTACTCCCCCCCACCCCTTCACCCCGCCGGGCTGTCTGACACACGCCCGCCCCGCCCCAGCAGCTCCGGCTCCTCAGGCAGCTGGGCCTCTGCCCTCTGCGCCTGCAAGTGGGCCTGGCGTCCTTCATCTTCCCGGGAGCTGCCGGGGGTGGGGTCACCCGTGTCGCGTCTGGAAGCTGCCCTCCTGCTGCTCTCACTTTCCTGGGGGACCTTGTCTTTTCACTTCCACCTGGAAATCAGTGTATTTCCCTTCCTCAGGCCCAGCCTGGGGCACCCAGCAAACACTCAGTCCTCTAAGGAGCTGGCTCCCCGCCTCCCGGCTGTCTGCCCGGCGGGGGCCTCAGGGTGGCTGAGGGACCAGTGGGCTGTCCTGGGGCCTTGCCTTGATGGTCAGGCTGCCCTCCGCCCTCCAAGAGGAAGACCCAGGCCCTGCCTTCCCTCCTCCCTTCCACTGCATCTTTCAATCCTGTTTCCATGACAGCCTGTCTCCCTTCCTCCCTCCCGGATGCAGGGGAAGTTCTTCAGCTGCAATGACGTGTCCAAGATGACAGAGGAGGAGTGCAGGTGTGCATGCCGGAGGGACCCCTGCATGGGGAGGGGCTGGCCTGAGGGGCAGGGTGGTCTTCCCACTGGGGGACTGAGGAACCTGGGCCCAGGAAGGACCCTCACAGAAACCCCTCCCTTGGGTGACCCTGGTCCAGACCTCCCCTCTTTCCTGCACCTTCACCCTCAGGGCCTGGAGGATGGGGGGCAGGTGGGGCGAGGAACCATGTGCACAGTGCGGTGACCGGGCCCCCCCACCTCAGGGGCTACTACTACGTGTACAAGGATGGGGACCCCACGCAGGTGGAGTTGCGTCCCCGCCAGTGGATACACAACGACTTCCACTTCGACAACGTGCTCTCGGCCATGATGTCACTCTTCACGGTGTCCACCTTCGAGGGATGGCCGGAGTGAGTGGGGACTGGGACCCTGCCCACCCAGCTTCGGTCGGGGCCATACCAGGGGGCCACCCACACCATCTTACACTCTGCCAAATGTGGCAGGTGCTCAGCAAGCCACACGGTGTGCGTGCAGGACTGGTGTGCTGGCTGGTCCCTTGAGAGACAGCCCAACCAGGGGACTCAAGTGGAAGTGGGCCTCTCTGCCCGCAGGGGAGCCCGACTGGGCGATGAGGGGGGCGCGGTGTGTCCCATTCCAGGATCTGGTCCAGCCTCCTGGCAGGGTCCTAGCTCCTCCCCCATTGCGTGACTGCCTGGAAAGCCGGCTTGGGTCTCCATGTCCAGTGGAATGAAGCCCACCCTTCCTGGCCTAGCTCCGCCTCAACACCCAGCCCAGCCCAGCCTTCCCTCTGCCCTCCCCAGGCTGCTGTACAAGGCCATTGATGCTAACGAGGAGGACAAGGGCCCCGTGTACAACCACCGCGTGGAGATGGCCATCTTCTTCATCATCTACATCATCCTCATTGCCTTCTTCATGATGAACATCTTCGTGGGCTTTGTCATCGTCACCTTCCAGGAGCAGGGGGAGACGGAGTACAAGAACTGCGAGCTGGACAAGAACCAGGTAGCTGCTGGACTGCCTGCCAGAGGCCTCTGCCGGCCCAGCCGAGGCTTGGGGCAGGGAAGAGGGCCCTCAGGCGGGGGCAGGGTGACCCCACACCCTCCATCTGATGCCCAGCCCCACCTCCAACCCATCTCCCATCTGAAGCAGCACGCAGTGGTCAGGTGGGGTTTCCTCTTGGAACCTTCACAATCCCCAGAGCCCCTGGGACGGGGGAGCCGTGCTAGGGATGGGCTCTGATGGCTTGTGGGTGGCTCGGTGGGGCTCTTCCCCTGAACAGCCCAGCAGGGGCCCTTAGCCACAGCTGCCCTTGGCCTGCTGAATGCTGGGTCCTCCAGCCCATGGACCTGGGCATGGGGAGGGCGGAGGGAAGGGCTCCGGGTGCTGACCTGCGCGCCATGTCCTGTCTCAGCGCCAGTGTGTGCAGTACGCCCTGAAGGCCCGCCCCCTGAGGTGCTACATCCCCAAAAACCCATACCAGTACCAGGTGTGGTACGTCGTCACCTCCTCCTACTTCGAGTACCTGATGTTTGCCCTCATCATGCTCAACACCATCTGCCTGGGCATGCAGGTGAGGGAGGACCCGAGACAGGCGCTGGACGGGCGGGGCCCGGGCATGGCCTGGGGCGGGTCATGGTGGGATGGGCGGGGCCCGGGCGGAGCCTGGGGCGGGTCATGGTGGGATGGGCGGGGCCTGGGGCGGGTCATGGTGGGCGGGGCGGGGCCCGGGCAGGGCCTGGGCGGGACATGATGGGCTTAGCGGGGGTGGTGGGGGGCTCTGGGCGGGACATGATGGGCTGGGCTGGGCCTGGGCGGGGCCTGGCCAGGTTCCAGGCTGGTAGCCCCAGCACACTCTCCTTGCACCTGCTACGGGCCAGACTCTGTGGTGAGGGGCTGTGCGGGGCAGAGGGGCTGTGCGCGGCAGAGGAAGTCTCTGGCCCTGTGGCCAGGCACTCAACAGGTTACTAAGGAGGTCATGCAAGCTCACGCATGACTGTGGACGTTCTGGAAGCAGGAGGCAGCTATGAGGAAGGCCCTGTCGGAAGTAGAACGTGCTCTCTGTTTTCCTTCTGCTACTGCAAATCTCGATGTTGGAGCTGGTTGGAATTTTGGCTCCAGTCCCAAGAAAAATGGATTTACTATTCACAGAACAGGTGTCTCTTCGGAGACGAGCACACTTTATACACAGTGTCATGAGCGGAAGCATCGTCATCAAGACTTAATTAAGCATTTGATCCCTTACGGGCCATATAAATAGAATCGCACAGTGAGCTCTATGGCCCAGGAGCCCAGACACAGCCAACAGCAGGACCACGCACTGCCCCGTCTGGACAGGGAGTCACGGAGCCACAGGCCCGGAGCAGACAGAGACTCACGAGCCACAGCTCAAGTTTGGGCCGAGCCAGGAAGCAGAATTAGGCAGCTCTGCCTAGACAGGGTGGGGCGGGGGCAGCGTTAGATCCTTCTGAACTGCCTGGGAAGGTTCTGTGGAAGAAGTGGGATTTTTGTCAACTTTCTTTTAAAAAGGGTGAGAGATTCCTGGGAGATGTCATAGGACATTGTTGTCAGGATGGTCGGAGTGGTGGGTCGAGGGGGCTAAGGTCATGGTCCAGCTGCCTCTCCATCATGAAGGCAGTGCGCAGGTACAGGAGGCTGGTGATGCCAGGGCCCCACCTGCAGGTGGTGGTGGTCCCAGCCTAGAACCAGGGGTCTTCCCTCCTAGTCCTGTGCCCGAAGGCTTCGGTAAGCCTGTCACAGAGCCTTGCTACAGGGCCCCTCCTGTCCTTCCAGAGCAGACTTGTGTGTGGATAACCCTGCTTGCAGGATCGGGTGGAAACCGTCTCCTCTTCCCCTCATGGACCCCCCACAGGGATGGGGCGTGGCCGTCAGACCTGCTAGGACTCTGGACACGACACAGCCAGAGCAGGCTCCTCATTTTCTGAGACTAAAGAGAGGTGGGTGGGGGGCTCTGGGAGCCACCATGCAGGATGGGGAGCAGCCCCCAGCCCCTCCCCTCTGCCCCCCCAGCACTACAACCAGTCAGAGCAGATGAACCACATCTCAGACATCCTCAACGTGGCCTTCACCGTCATCTTCACCCTGGAGATGATCCTCAAGCTCATGGCGTTCAAGGCCAGGGTGCGTCCTGGGCCCACAGGGTGGGGCCTTTCCCTGGGGCCCTCCTCCCACCCCACACTTCCACCCCCACCTGCTCACCCCTGCCTGCAGGCCACTCAGGCTGCGCTTCCCCTGCCCCTTCTGTGAGTCTTTGTGTCCCCTCCTCCTTTTAAGCTTCTGAAGAGCAGTCCCAGGGCTGGGAAGTATCCTGCTGTGTCCTGGGTTCCCAAGCCCACTCCCACCCCCTCCCTCACCAGGTCTGCACCACAAGCCCAGACTGGGCTTCAAGTGGGGGTGTGGGGAGAAAGAGCCCCCCATGTGGACCGGGACCCCAGGCCCTATTTCCTGGCCATGCTGCCCTAGGAACACTTCATGCTCTGGAGGACCAGAGGCAAGGGCAGAGGTGCAGGGGTGGGTGAGGCCCCAACGCCACGGGGCAGTGGTGTCACGGCCCAACCCCACCTGGCCCTGGGGTTTTGCATCCCTCAGATGGGGCCGACTGCCCCTGCTGACTGCCGAGCCCCTTCCCCCATAGCTCACCTTGTCCCCTCCCCCAGGGATACTTTGGGGACCCCTGGAACGTGTTTGACTTCCTGATTGTCATCGGCAGCATCATCGACGTCATTCTCAGCGAGATCGACGTGAGTCAGGGTGGCGGGGCCACCACTGGGGCGGGGGGAGGAGCTTGTTCAGGCCACAGACACTTGTGGGGAACCCACTGTGCGTGCAGCCCAGCCCCTTGGTTATAAAGATGGAAAAGGCAGGGCTGTGGTCCTGAGAGCCCACACCTCAGACTCCCGGTGGACACAGTGAGGGGCCAGGCAGCCCACGGCCAGCACCGTCGTAGAAGGGAGAGGTCCTCTCTGGGCAGATGGTCAGGGGAGGCTTCAAGGAGGTGGCGCCACCTGAAGAGGGTGCAAGCACCACAGGCCGGAGCCCAGTCAACAGAAGGTTCAGGGCTCGCCGGGAGGTCCCTCCGGTTAGAAGCACGTGAGTGTGCCGGGGAGAGAAGGGGGTCCAGCTGGAGAGGCAAGTGGGGGTGGGGGTGTTGAATTGTGCATAGCCGGCAGTGGGGGGGCCCTGAACACCCTACACTTCTAAAAAGTTACTCTGGAGGTAAAGGGAGGAGGTGAGCCCTACGCAAGGTAGGCGGCCCCGTTGGGCAGGCGGCCATCCGTCTACTCCTCAGACGTTTACTGGGCACCTCCCCCTTGTGCTAGAGGTACCGCGTGAGCAAAAGTCTGGGGGGACCGGACAGAAAAACAGACTGTAAGGACACACGTGGCTGGTGCGACCGGTATGTGTGATGGAGACAGAGTGCAAGGGAATGCACCGGTGTGTCCAGGTGATATTTAAGCTCAGCCCTGCGTGAAGCAGGACACAGGCTGCCAGGTGCTGGGCCCCACCCTGCCGCAGGTAGGGGGTGAGGGCAGACTTTGGGGATTCCAGGAGGCCTGGTGGCCGGGCTGGAGAGTGATGGAGGTGAACCCAGAGAAAGAGGCCAGGGCTGGACCACATCAGTCCTTGGAAGCCGTGCTTAGGATCTTGGGTTTTGTCCTGAGCGAGATGAGAGCCCTTGGAAGTGTTTAAACCTGGTCTTTGCTTAGTTCTAAACGGACCCTTCTGGCTGCTGCGCTGAGCACAAGCTGTAGGGACGCTAGGGGCGCCCCGGGGGGTGGTCGGGGGTACCACGATGGCCCCGCTGAGGGACGGAGGTGACCAGAGCAGCAGAAGTGGTGAGGGGCAGTCATCACCTGGGTCTGCTTGGAACATCGAGCTGACAGTATTTGCTGATGAGCTTGATTTAGGGTGAGAGGGGAAAAAAATCAGCGGCGACGACAAGGATTTCGCCCAAGAAACTGAGCTTCTGTGTGTGCAGGTGGGGTGGAAACCGAGGGTCCCACTTGGGATGCGACCACTTAGGATGCTCTCGAGGCTTCCAGATGGAGGCGCTGAGTTGGCTTGGGTTTCCGAGCCCGGAGCCCAGAGGCTGGGTCAGACTAGAGATCTAATCTGAGACTCTAGGAATGAACTGGCATTTAGTCGTGGGAGTGGGTAAGATCCCCTACGGGAAGGAGGTGTTTAGAGAGCAGAGGTCCAGGGGCTGAGCCCTGTGGGCTCCGGTGTTTGGTGACTGGGGGCTGAGGAGGGATGGGCCATGGAGGCAGGGGGACTGAGAGAGGGGCGTCCCGGAGTCAGGAGCCCAGCACGTGCAGGAGACAGAGTGACGGTTGTGTTGAACATGGAGGAAGCGGGAGCTGTGCACCGACTGGGTTCCGGCAACACGGGACCAACAGTTTCACGGGAATCCCGAGAAGGGATGCCCGGCTGCAGTGGGCTGAGGAGAGGCAGTGCGGAGCGTGGGCCCGGACAGCTCTCTCGAGGTGTTTTGCCACAAAGAGAAATAGCCTAGAAGTTGGGGAGGGTGCAGAGCCAAAGAGAAGTAAATTACAGCACATCCTGGGCTCATGGGAGTATCCAGCGCCGGGAGTGGGGAGTGGGGGGTCAGCGGGGGGAACTGCAGGAGCAAAGTCCTTGAGCGAGAGAGTGAGAACCAGCACCCTGGGGAGGGCTGGCTCCCTGCAGCAGGAGGAACCCTGAGCGTGGGGCTGGACTCGGGCAGGAGCAGCAGAGCTCAGGGGCTCTGGGGGGAGCGGCGGGATGAGCTGAGCGCCAGCCCAGGGCCACGGGGAAGGAGGGCATCCAAGGGGACTTAGTGTCTCAAAGAGAAGGAAAACTAGGAGGCAGCCTCCTGACTTTGCTCTTGTGCTGGGGTTTGGGCGCTGGAGAGTAGGGATGCGTGTCTCTGGACACTTCGGCCCGGAGCCCAGGGTCACTCTGTCTCCAGCACTGGCAGCAGCTCCATAAACAAAGGGAGGTGACGGCCAAAGCCTGGGGGGGACCAGACGACTGCCTGGGAGTTGAGATTCCCTTGGAATTCAAGCCAGCGAGGCCACAGGGTGTGGGACCAGTTTGCCGTCAGTGCTGCGGGGTGAACGGAGTCTCTGTATTAGAGAGACTTCTTTCCTTCCCCTCTTAGAGGGAGTGCAAAGTTTACTCATTCATTTTTAAAATAATCAGTTAGTTACACAAAATATAGTGCAATTAGTCAAAAGCAATATCAAGTAACTTGTTTTTTAAGTGATTGTGCAGAGGAACTCTTTTTCATCAGAAGGCTAACGTTTTATTATGCTGTACACCAAAAGCTGAGATAACATTGTAAACTGACTATATTTCAATTACAAAAAAAGAAAAGCTGGGGGAAAAAAAGCTACCATTTGCGAGGAATATGGCAGAGATAGGGAGGTGCACTTCAGTGATGAGATGTACCCCAATGGCTGAGTTCTAAGGGGTTTTGTAAGCTGATTGTTAAACACAGCCATTATGAAACAAGAAAAAATATAAACTTACAATCAAGTAAATTTTGAAACAAAAGTAAAAAAAATAAAGAATAAAAAAAATGAAGTGATCGTGCAATACAGTAATAGCGGTGGCTTTCCTAACTACACGGAGAATCACACAAAAGCACCTAGAAATATTGAAGAAATGTGCACATTGTCGCTTTTTCTTTCTTCCATTTATAATTTCCAACCTTCAGCTCTATTTCATGTCTTTTTGGTAGGTGGTATTAACACTGGAAGTTAAAGTGACAGGCCTCACAATTAGTGGCCATCTTCTTTGAATATTTCACTTTTCTATTTCCGGTGAATATAATCACCTTGCAACTGCATGATTCCTTCAGGCTAAGTCACATTTCGTATCTCAAAGAATGTGTTTTTCAATAAAGAGGGGCAGACTCTGGGGCTGACCCCTGCCCCAGTGGGTCTGCCCAAGGGGGTATCAGGAGAGGCCCAGCCCCAAAGTCAGGGTTCCCCTCTGCCCACCGATAAGCACCTCAGACTCTGCCAGCGCAGGACTGAACCTCTTGGGGGTGGGAGAGGAAGGGGGTGAGGGAGCAGCAGAGTACAGGACTGGGTCCATGTGCAAGGGGCCCTCAGCTCCTACAGGCTGAGCCCGGAAGGAGCGGCACCTTCTGGCTGTCAGGGGCAGGCCTGGCCTGGGGTCCTGTTCACCCTGTGCACAGGACAGGCGGGGACAGACAGAACTCCACCTGTGTCTAAGCCCATCCAGAGGGGCGGGGCCGATGAGGCAGGGTGGGTTCTGGACACACGAGGGTGCCCACTGGGCCTGTGTGTGCATTTCCACTACTCTCGGCTTTGCTGGGGAACAGCACCCCAAGGCCCCAGGGTCTGAGAGCACAGCCACTGCCTAAATTATAAATAGTTACTTCTTGAAGTTTGAAGTCTGTGTTGGGGAGGCCGGGATAAATCAGAGCAGTTTCTTTGCTGGAGGATGGCTGGAGGGTGTTGTTGGTCACCATCTGATTTTTAGGGACAGCAGATGTTTGCTGAAGTCATGTTCAGTCTTTGAATTTAAAAACTGATTTTCGTTCCTGTGTGTAAACCAGGGCACAGGCTTGGGCAGCACTGACTGCTGGCACTTTCTTCAGTGATGCAAATGTCCTGCTGGGTCCAGAGCAGTAGCCACGAGCCACGTGTGTCTGTTGGTCACTTGAAATGTGGCCCGTGCAGCTGAGGAGATGAATGTCTAAGTTTATGTAATTTTCGCTGTAGTCCGAATAGCCACGTGTGCCTGCTGGTGCCAGGCGGGCAGCACAGATCTGGAACACGGCTTGTCATCCCTGACTGCGTATTAAACCCCCCGGGCTGCATTTACACCTCGCAAAGCCAGGCCTAGCCCCGAGAAGCTGACTTAGTTGGCCAGCGTTGGGGAGCCAGCAAAGGTCTATGTTTTTAAGTTCTCTTGTGTGATTCTGACATGCAGCCTGGGCTGAGAACCAGGGATCCAGGTAAAAGCTGCCCTGGAGAACGCTGCTTGGTGGGAACCAGTCCCCCCACAAGTAATCAAGATAAAACAATGACTGGCCCTCCCAGGACTCCAGAACCAGGGCTTCTCCTGACACGTGGCCCAAGGGAGAAGCTCAGAGTAAACAGGAGAAAAAAGCTGCTCCCACAAACCCCACGCCTGCCCTTTAAGAGCCTGGTCCCTGAGATAGAAGCCTTGGTCCTGCTCCCAGGTTGGGGGCAGAAACACATCTACTGGGGGGCCTCGGACTCCCCCAGAGGGCCTTGCCCCTGGAGGATGGGACCTCCATAAGGGCCTCAGCGGCACAAGGGAGCTGGCCAGCACCCCTGGACTCAGGGCGATGGGGTGTGACTCCCCTTGTGACCACGAGCAGGTACTTCCCCATGTCCCCCGGCCCCTGCAACAGCCCCACTGTCATAGACCCCAGACACACGGGCTGCATCTTGGAGGCAAGAAGGGACCCACCCATTTCCAGTCTCCCCTCCTCTTCTGGCTCCCTTGACCCCAGCCTGTCGCTGTTCCCACACCCCCACCCTCGACCTTGACTGCAGCCCCCTGGGGTCTTTACTCCCACCTCTCTGTCTTGTTCTCTCTTTAACTCTTCTGTGGTCTGTCCTTTCTGACGCCTCTCCTCACCTCCCTCCCACCGTGTCCCTCCTCCTCTCTCTCCTCCCTCCCTTCCCCTCCTCTCTCTCTCTCCACAGACTTTCCTGGCCTCCAGCGGGGGACTGTATTGCCTGGGTGGCGGCTGCGGGAACGTTGTAATTCCAGGCTGCATGAGCCTGCCCGGCTCGCCCGCCAGCTCTGCCCTGCAGCGTGCATGCGCGGCCTGGCCGCTGGACTGCATGGGGCGGGTGCACTCAGGGCCCCTTCCTCGAGCAGGCCCCGGAGGGTCCGGGTTGGGGTGGGGTGGGGGCTCTGTGCTGGAGTGTGCATGGATGCAGTGGCTTTCGTGGAGCCCTGGGAGACGGGGCATCTGGCTGATGGGAACATCCAGAGAGGACTGGATGGCACAGAACCTTAGTGACAGGCCACCAGCACCAAGCGTGTGGGGGCACAGAAGCCGGGCAGGGGGCTCTCCCCGGCCAGAGTCATCCGGTGTCTAACGCTGGCACATGGGCAGAGGCCTCCTGGCTTAGGACAGCCGTGTGCAGGGCAGGGTGGGGCGTGGCCACTGAATTGATGGCCACAGAGGAGCTGAGCTTCTGGAAGACTTTGCCCTGGGAGGACACTAGGGGAAGGGCCAGGAGAGCTGCCAGGGTCCTGGGCTCAGGGGCAGCTTGTGGGGAGGTGAGATGAGGCAGGAGCCCCAGGAGGGCAGGAGCTGGGCCCGGCCGCCCAGTCCCAGGGGCCGAATCCCCGTCCCCTCACTGCACTGCTTGGCGCCCCGCCCACCCCACCTCCAGCTGAGCCAGCCCTGGGCCCTGAGCCCAGGGAGGGTCAGTACGAGTGCCCAGCAGGGCCACCAGGTGGGCTGAAAGTCCCCCCACCGCGACAAGTCCCGCACACACTGCCCCTCCCGCCCGCCACGCCCTTCCTCCCCGCCCCAGACTGACCCGGGGCTGCGCCCCGCAGGACCCCGACGAGAGCGCCCGCATCTCCAGCGCCTTTTTCCGCCTGTTCCGCGTCATGAGGCTGATCAAGCTGCTGAGCCGTGCGGAGGGCGTGCGCACGTTGCTCTGGACCTTCATCAAGTCCTTCCAGGTGTGCGGGCGGAGGGCCTGCAGGGGCTGCCCAGGGTGGTGCCGGGGAGTGGGGTCCCCGCCGAGCTCTGGGAGGCGGGGCTGCGGGGCAGGTGGAGCGCGTGCCCTGAGCTCTGCCCTCACCCACAGGCCCTGCCCTACGTGGCTCTGCTCATCGTCATGCTCTTTTTCATCTACGCTGTCATCGGCATGCAGGTGAGGGGCGGGGAGGGGGGCAAGTGAGCCCTGGCCGGAGGGGCATCTGGATCTCCGGAGAATAGAGGGCAGGAGGGGCGACTGGGGAGGTCTAGCCAGTGTGCAGACTGGACCCTCCACCCACCAGGCCCCTGCCTTGTACCTCCTGGCAGACCAGGGCTCAGCTCAAAATGGAGGGAGATGGCGTTAGGGGAAGCAGCCCAGGAGGGACCCTGCAGACAGACAGATCAGGGCCAGACTGCTCTCCAAGGCCCCCACTAGAGGCTGGGGGATCTCAGACCACACTCGCCTGGAGCCCACCCACCCCCTACACTGAGTCCCTAAGTCAGCCTGCGGCTAGGAAAACTGGTCCACTCCCCATAGCTGACCCTTGAACAACAGGGGTCTGAACTGCGCAGGTCTGCTGGTATGTGACTTTTTTCCATAAATACGCACCACCATGCTGCGCAGTTGAACCCACGGCTGTGGAACCGTGGATATGGAGGGCCCGAGGACTGGCTCCAAAGTTACACTGGGGTCTCGACTGCGTGGCGGTCGGCATCGCTAACCCAGCATTCCTCAAGGGTCGACTGCAGCCTGATTTATCTGGCTTCGGGTCTGACGTGGCCCGAACTGGGGAGGGTTTGGAGGAGATAGGGGCACCGGTGGGGAGGAGGTCAGCTGGGAGACGCTTCCAGGTACCGGAGCAGAGCCCTCTGGGATTTGCAGATGTTTGGGAAGATCGCCATGGTGGACGGGACCCAGATCAACCGAAACAACAACTTCCAGACCTTCCCCCAGGCTGTGCTGCTGCTCTTCAGGCAGGAGGCCCCACCGCCCCAACCGCGACCTGTGACCCCTGACTCCTGACCTGGCTTACTCTGCTCCAGTCTGCGGGAGGCAGGCTGGCTTCCTGCGTGGGGGCCCCGCACCTGGAAGGGCCGAGGCTCTGCTGTCCTTTTCCGATGGGAGCGCCGCTCCCCGCCGTACAGCCAGGGCTGCTTTCTAAGTCATTTTTGCACACGTGGTCCCTGCCTTCGTGTGCACTGTGCCCGGAATGAGGCAGCCAGCGCTGAGCAGGGTCCTGTGGATCCCTCCTCTCCTCTCACCCAGGCAGGAGATAGGTCGACCCGGAGGGTGAGGCCTCAGTGACCTCTGACCCCGCCTCCCTGGCTCAGCACCCTTTCCCTCTTGCTTCCCCACCATTGGCTGGAGTCCTGGACCCATCTTGCCCCTCCATCCAGGAAACTGCCTTTCCCCAGTCAGCTCCTGCCAGTTGGGTCCCGAGAGTGGTGGTGGGGGGGCAGCTCACACAGAGCTGCGGGGGAGCCCCCACTCTGGAGGGGCAGCCTGCCCGCACCGCCCGCCTGTGCTCACCCCGGCCGCCTCCCGGGGGGCCGCCGGGAGTGAGAGGCCCATGGAGCTCTTGTCCCCCAGGTGCGCCACGGGCGAGGCGTGGCAGGAGATCCTGCTGGCCTGCAGCTACGGCAAGCTGTGCGACCCCGAGTCGGACTACGCCCCCGGGGAGGAGCACACGTGCGGCACCAGCTTCGCCTACTACTACTTCATCAGCTTCTACATGCTGTGCGCCTTCCTGGTGAGCGGCCGCGGGGCGCCCTCCCCTCCTCCCTGTGCGCGCTGTCCCTCGGGGACCGGCTCGGGGACGCAGCAGCGCCGGGCTCCGGCTAGACTGTCCCTGTCCTGGTCGTCCTGGGTGTGGCTCGGTGTTCTGAGTGCTTTTCCATGCCCCAGAAGAGTTGCTAAAAGGTTTTACTTTTTACTTTTTCTTTTGCGGGAAGGGGTGTTAACAGTTAGTAATCAGGAGGATGTAGTGAGGTTCTGCCCTAAATAGTCCGAGGCCTCCAGTAAAGCCGTTCGCCGCCCCCCCTTCCTCGGAGGAGAAGGCTGCCCTCTGTGAGGAGGCTGGGACGCTGGAAACAAGGTCCCCCAGGAGGTCACTGTGCAGCTGGAAACAGCACCAGACGGCTTTGAGCCTCAGGGCGCTGTCTGCTCACGTCGAAGGCGAGAGCACTCAGCAGCCCTTGGCCCTTGCTCCCTCACCCTTTTTTTCCTATATTCACCAAAACGGTAGTTTGCATGTTTGATGTGTGCCTGGCCCTGCGCCCAGTGCAGGGACAGAAACAGGAACAGGACACAGTCCAGGCCCTGACGCCACTCACTGGGCACCAGGGGTCCACGTGCAGGAAGCCTTGCATTTCAAAGGGATGCCCGACAACAGAGAACCGGCGAGAGCAGCACAGCCGGCCCGGTGGCCCACGGCTCTCGGGTGTAGACCAGAGGCCGAGACTGGACTTGAAGGGAGAGCCCAGGAGCCCCGGCAGGGACCCCCCAGGGCCGGAGCACGGAGTGACACAGGCTGCTCGTGTTGGGTGGCGGTCGTCCGGGAGGGCTGGGATGCCGAGCCCAGGCAGGGAGAAGCTTGGACCCTGTGCCCCATGGACGGCCCCCGCCCGCCCCCATCCCACCTGCCTCCCTACTCTCCTCCTGCAGATCATCAACCTCTTTGTGGCCGTCATCATGGACAACTTTGACTACCTCACGCGGGACTGGTCCATCCTGGGTCCCCACCACCTGGACGAGTTCAAGGCCATCTGGGCAGAGTATGACCCGGAGGCTAAGTGAGTCCCGTCCGCAGGCTCTGTGCTGGGCCCTCCCTCAACCGTCCAGCCCTCATTCTAGACCCCGTCCGAGTGTCCGACAGGGAGTCATTCTCCACTCTAACAACATGTAGGCTTCCTCTCTCTTTATGATCCGAGGCCTGGGATCGGAGAACTGGACTTTCTCAGGGTCGGAGGGATCCCACAGCTCCCAGGGCAGGAGCCCCCTTCCCTTTATTGAAAATGGTCACCCAGCTACACACGGACACTTCTAGGAGCAGGGAACTCACTAGGCCCCGGCCACTCAGTGTGGCCAACTGACCAAGCGTCCAAGCTTGGTAAAAGTGCAGAGCCCCGGCCCCACTCCAGACTGTCTGGCTCCGAGTCTGCATCGCTGGTATCCTGACCCTCTGGGCACTCGTGTGCACTTTAACCCTGAGGAGCACGGCTGCCTTACACTGTTTCTAAGAAGGTAGTCACTTCACTCTCTATGACTGTTCCCAGAGGTCCGGTGCTGTGCCAACCATGCCCCGTATTATCTCACTTAATCTTTCCAGCACCGCCAACTCGGTCTCAAGCTCTCCACCAGTCCCTGGAGGGGGGTTTCCACCTCCCTTGATCCATGACCTCTACCTTTATTTATGCAATCCAAGAACCCCCAATTAGCTTCACTGAAACCCAAGGAAGGCTCCTGGCTCTCTTCCCCTCGGCCATTCTCTGAACAGGAAGGGAGGTCTGGGTGTGGCTGCCAGGTAGACCAGTCTGGGTGTCCCCCTGCAGGGGCAGAATCAAACATCTGGATGTGGTGACCCTGCTGAGAAGGATCCAGCCCCCTCTGGGCTTTGGGAAGTTCTGCCCACACCGGGTGGCATGTAAGGTAACAGAGCTGCCAGCGAGGGGAGCCCACCGCAGGGGCACAGGTGTCCTGGTGGGGAAGTCGGTGAGGCCGGATTGGATGAGGCATTTTATAGCAGTCATCTGTGGGGTCCCCACACCTCTCCCTGGGACCTACAGTCTGAGAGAGTCCCCAGCTCATCTCCCCCTGCCTCATGAAGAGCGTCCTGGTCAACCTCCCCACCCCGTCCTCCCCTCCCCTCCCCTCCCCTGCCCTGCTGGCCCTCAGTTCGGGGGAGGATGCCCGGCCTGGCTCGGGGGTCCCTGCGCGTCAGTAAACCCCCTCTCCTGCACGCCCGCAGCGGCTGGTGGGCATGAACATGCCCCTGAACAGCGATGGTACGGTCACCTTCAATGCCACCCTCTTCGCTCTGGTCCGCACAGCACTCAAGATCAAGACGGAAGGTGAGGGCCTCTGGGTGCAGCCCCCTGCCCTCAGGGCTGAGATTCCAGCAGATCCTGCCATTCTTAGACCTAAAGGTGGGAAACAGGAGTTAGGGGAGAAGCAGAGGCAGGACCCGGACCACAGCCACCAAACCCTCATGCCTTCGGGGCTCTGCAGGGCGAAAGTCACCAAGGATGTGCTCCCGCACAGCTGTGTCTGACCCGGTCTGGGAAGTGGTGGTGTTCCCGCAGGGGTGGGGGCACCGGGGTTCCGTCTGGGCCGGAGCTACGGGGCGGCTGCTGGAGTTCCCACTTGGCCCCACTGAATCCGCAGGCCCCTGGCTGCCAGGAAGTCGGACGTGGTGGGAGCTGGGGAAGAGTCGGAGGGGAGGGGCTTGGCTTTGCCCCAGAGCCCTTGCACAGGGACCAGCTGCCCAGAGCCATCCCGCAGGGGCTCGGACCATCTCAGGCACCCAGGACAGCCACAGGGAAGGCTCCCCTGGGAGGTCAGGAAGAGGAGGCCGAGAGCCAGGGAGGAGCCACGTTGGCACAGTGGGGAGGCTGCCTGGTGTACCCAGGGTGGACCGGAGGGGACGTGGGGGACAAAAGAGTGTTTGGGGAGGCAGAGAATGGGGAGGATAGCCTCTAAAGTCAACTGCTCTGGGCACTGGGAGCCAAGGCCTGTGTGGAGTGAGTATGTGACCACGGGCTGGGCTGCCCCGGGGGCAGTGATGCCTCCCCCAAGGCCAGTGCCCAGCACAGCAGCTGCCAGAAGAGAAAACACAGCCAACGTTTGCCGAGTGAGAGTGCCCGGTGGCTTTGTCCAGGGCAGGCGGCTTGGCCTGTATGACTCTGGGGCCTCTCCGCTTCTCCCCGCCCCCAGGTAACTTCGAGCAGGCCAACGAGGAGCTGCGGGCCATCATCAAGAAGATCTGGAAGAGAACCAGCATGAAGCTCCTGGACCAGGTCATCCCTCCAATAGGAGGTGGGTGCTGCTGTGGGAGGCCAGAGCCCAGAGGCAGCCGCGGGGAGGGGATGAGGGCCTCTCCAGGGGGCCCTCTGGGAGTCTGAGAGTGGCCTGGTCCCCGTGGATACCCTGGGTGGACCCTATGGCAGCCATCACAGCTGCTCCAGCCTCAGCTGGAGACCGCCTGCCTGGTGGCCAAGTCAGCCAGAGGAGGGGTGGCCTGGTGACACGTGGCCCCCACGCTGACCCCGGCGTCAGATGCCCACCGGCCCCCGTTGGCTCCTCTGCAGATGATGAGGTGACGGTGGGGAAGTTCTACGCCACGTTTCTCATCCAGGAGCACTTCCGAAAGTTCATGAAGCGCCAGGAGGAGTATTATGGGTATCGGCCCAAGAAGGACACTGTGCAGATCCAGGTGAGCCCGACCTGGGCCCCGCGGATGTGCGCGCTGAGCCGGGCCTCCAGCTCCCTCTCTGCGTCCTTTGGGGCTGAGGGTGGAGGCACAGTGGGAAGGAGGGGCCGGGACAAGTGCGGAATGAGATGACAGCTCTGGGTGGTCCACCATGGAAGACACTTCAACCTCAAGGGAAGAACCAGGGGCTCTTCCATCTCCGGATGATATGATCGAAAATAACGGTCCCCTCCCTTGAACACTGGGGAGAGGTTTGCGTGGGATGAGGGCCGTGATCGCCAGAGGAAGCACGTTTCCTGGGGGAGGGGAGGTGCCTGAAATGAGCACCGGGTACGCGAAGACACTCACAACTTTGCGTTAGCTTACCTGTTCTTTATTTCAGTTTTTTATGTTAGGTATTTATAATGCCCATGATTGATACATCCAAAATAAACATGCATTTGGGCTACGTGTTCAAAAATACATTTTAATTTTTACTTTGAAACAATCTCACCATTTTAAAAGTTGCCTGTATAATACAGAAACCTTTTTTCCCCCTGAGCCATTTGAAAGTAATTCCCAGTGTTCCATCAACCCAGAACACTTCAGTGTGTATTTCCTGCAGACAAGGCCATTCTCCTCCATAATCCTCCTGCATAACCACGAGGCAGCCACCAAAATCAGGAAATTCATGCGTTACTGCTGTGGAATCCTCAGGCCCCATGCAGGTTTCACCCATTGTCCCAGAAACGTCCTTTACAGCAGAAGGATCGGATCCGTAATCACACATTGCATTTAGGGGCCGTATCTCTTTAGTCTCTTCCACCTGGAACGGTTGCCCAGTTCTTCCTTGACACGACCTTGACACTTTGGAAGGTCACCGGCCAGGATGTCCCTCCATCTGGGTTTGTGTGATGTGTCCTGACAGACTGAGGACATGCATCTCAGACAGGAATGTCCCAGGAGGGTGCTGTGTTCTCACTGCAGACCAGCAAGTGACACCAGTTTTGACTGGTCCTGTTGCTGGTGATAAGAACTTTGATCAGCTCAAAAAATGGTATTAATGGATGGCAAGGGCAAGCAAAAGAGGTCGTCTGCCCAGAAGACTGTGCTGAGTGAAAGGGGTTTCCAACCTGGAGGCCTGGGCGGGTGAGGAACCGCCGTGAGGCTGAGAGAAGATACCTTGGGGACCATCAGGGTTTGGACTATCCCAGACAGAGCAGGACGTGGTGGCCTTGCGAAGCCCTGGGACACTGAATGAGCAGGAAGGCGTGGGGCTGGAGCTGGGCCTTTGGGAGGCCCTGGTTGCCAGGATCAGAAACGAGGGAGGCCGTGGGAAGCAGTGTGGCCTCCAGTCCTGGCTTGAGTTGGGGAGGGGTCACTGAGTCCCAGCTCTATCCCCAGGCCGGGCTGCGGACCATTGAGGAAGAGGCAGCCCCTGAGATCCGCCGCACCATCTCAGGGGACCTGATGGCTGAGGAGGAGCTGGAGAGAGCCATGGTGGAGGCCGCGATGGAGGAAGGGATATTCCGGGTGAGCCAGGCCGTGGTCTCCGCAGGGCACCCGCAGCAGAGAGGAGGCCGGGAGCCCAGCCGCACAGCGTGGAGGCTGAGGACCCCCACCTCCAACGTCTCTCAGGACTAGGAGTCAGTGGCCCCACCCGCTTCCTCTGCCATCCCTCCCTCTCTCCCCTCCCCACAAACCCGAGTCAACAGTCACCCCTCAGAAACCTTCCCTGATCAGATGCCCCACTGCTTCCCGCTTAGTCCTCAGCTCTGTCTCAGGTTCCTTCTGACACCAGCGAGCTGGAGGGTCCTTAATGACCACCTCGTTAAATTCCTTGGAATTCATGAGGAAACGGTGGCCCAGAGGGATGACCTGACATGTCCAACAACGTTTTAGAAGTTAGTTCTGGAGGTGGGACTACAGCCAGTCCTCCAGGCGCCCAGTTCCGGGCTCACTCACCGCCCGAGTTTCCCGTCCGGATGCCCGTCTCCCCCATGCAGTTCTCTCCATGTGCCCTGTCTGCACCATCAGGCTGAGAACTCTCCAAGGGGGTGGTCTCTTCCCCGGCCTCACAGCCCAGTCCATTGTCCTCTGGCCTCACTCCCACTGTCCGCGGTGGCAGCCCCCCGCACTTCCCTGTCTCTGCTCTCAGTACCCCCCTCCTCCTGGCCCACAGAGGACCGGAGGTCTGTTCGGCCAGGTGGACAACTTCCTGGAAAGGACCAACTCCCTGCCCCACGTCATGGCCAACCAGAGGCCCCTCCAGTTCACTGAAATAGAGATGGAGGAGCTGGAATCGCCTGTCTTCTTGGAGGACTTCCCTCAGCATCCAAGCACCAACCCCCTGGCTCGAGCCAACACCAACAATGCCAATGCCAACGCCACGGGTGGCAACAGCAACCATGGCAACCGCTGGGCGTTCTCCAGGTAATGGCAGTAACTGTCAGCCCGGGATGTGGGGGCACTGGGGTGGGGCTAGGCAGACGCAGTTGGCGGTTCAGGCTTTTCGGGGACCCCGAAGTGTGGACGGTGTGCCTGTGCGCCCTTTGGGACCCAGCCTGAGCCTTGATACGAGGGGCCGGCCTGGGCTGCAGAGACTCCTCTGGCCAGCAGGGGGCAGCCTCGGGTCGGCGTTGGCCTCGGTGCCCAGCTGTTGTTCTATTGTCTGCGACAGGTCTGGGAACTGAACACACAGGTTAGGAGAGGGACTTTGGAGGCGGCACATTGTAGGAAAACCTAAACTATTAAGGTTTGGCCATTGGGTTTGGGTTTGGGTTCCAGGTGGTTCCCCATCTCACCAACCCTGGGCTGTAGACTGCCATGAAAACCAGCGGGGTGAGGGGAGAGGGTCCTGTGGGCTGGGCTCGGAGCAGAGCTCTGCTCCAGACGGGAGGCTTGGTGACTGGGGTTCTCTGGCCTGGAAAGGCTGAGCCCCGCCCCCAGGACCGGGCAGGACAGGGCAGAGGCCAGGTGAGAAGCTCCTTCCCAGGTCAGCGCTGCCTGCGCCCCCTCCCGCCAGAGACCCCCCCACGCAGCCCGCAAGCCCTGCGGGGCGCCACGGGGTGCTGGGTGCTGGACGTGCAGAAGCATCAGGCAGTCTCTTTGGGGGGGTGGGCTGTCATGTGATCCGACTGTGGCCAAACAATCTCAGAGAGTAGGTCCTGAGAATGCAGAGGGCGTTGACCGCCACAGGCCGGAAAGGCCTAGAACCAAACTAGTTAGGGACATCGAGGGGGCTTCCAGAACCACAAACTCTGCGGCTGGGACGCCCCACGACCAGAACAATGGGTTAGACCCTGGGGAAAGGGTGTTGGGCTCACAGAGGGGCAGGGGCGGCAGGAGAGCCAGCAGCCTCCCTGGCTCATCGGCCGTGTTTCCATTTCAGTGTCCACTACGAGGGGGAGTTCCCGGGAGAGACAGAGACACCTGCCGCCAGGGGAGGAGCCTTTGGCCAGCACTGGGGGACCCTGGGTCAGTCTCTCATCTGCTCCCGAGGGACTGACCATCTCCCAGAGAGGCCTGGGGAGCCCTGCTCCTCTGTACATTTGGGGAACCTGGCTGGGAGCCTGTGGCCCAGCAGAGAAGAAGGGTGTCACCTGGGTGGCTGAGTGAAGTGAGGGGGATGTGCACTGTGAGGGGGCCTCCCTGGGCCCTCCAGAGAGCTTACACACACCCCTCCTGGCCCGAAGGATAGCCAGACACACAGACACCTCAGCTCTGACCTTCAGCTGATGACCTGGCAATCAGTCTCCCAGCAGGTCCTAGACTGGCTGTGTGTCAGCAGATCCCTGAGGACGCTGGGGTTCACAGGAGCTGGGGGTGCTTGCTTGTCCTGCTCCCCAACACACACACACACACTCTCAAACACACACTCACACAGGAGACCAGCTTGGCCTCAGTTGGCCAGACTCGGGCCCTCCCCAGCCCACAAGGACAGAGACCAGGCCAAGGTGCTTGGTGGGTGGAGGGCAGTGGGGAGTCCTGCCCGGCCTGGGGTTGGTTGGCCTCAGCTCAAGTCCACTGTCCAGGGCCCGAGGATCTCAGGGTGGGGCAGACTGGCCAGGTGGAGCTGTCTTGATCCGGGACCCCCGGGCAGGAGTCAGCAGCCCCTCTTGGCCTCCCCCCACCCTGCCACAGACCCCCACAGCAAATCCTGTGTGGAAAGGCTGAAGGGACCTCGGACCCAGAGAGCTGTGCCCGGAGCGCAGGCACCTCCCACCCCTTGCCAGGTAACGGGACAGAGGCTGGGAGCAAACTCCACACGGAGGAAGGGAGGAGGGTAATTTGCTGGCAATTGCAGGATGGACAGGACTCTTCTGGTTCCTCCCCTTCCTGGAGATCTTGCCAGGGGCTCCCTCTGAGGAGCTGAGGCTTCCCAGATCCCAGGGGGGTCTAGCAACCCCGTGGGGTCTTTGCTTTCATGTATTTGGACCAGGCGTGGGTGGAGTCTCCCGTGGCTGAGGAGAGGAGCCCCACACCAGAGTCCCTGCCCAAGGAGGCACCGCCTGGCAATAGGACTGAGGACCGCACCCCCAGGTGCCCAGCTCCAGCCACAGCCCTGCTGATCCGAGAGGTGAGTGGGGGCTGTGATGGCACCAGCTGCCATTCCGAGGTGGCCCTGTGATGGCCTGGGTGGGGAGGGGTAGGGCTCCCCGGGAAGACCCCACCGACCTCCTCTCCTCCCGGCAGGCTCTGGTTCGAGGGGGCCTGGACACCCTGGCAACTGATGCTAACTTTGTCAAGGCGACAGGCCAGGCCCTGGCCGAGGCCTGCCAGATGGAACCAGAGGAGGTGGAGGTGGCAGCAGCAGAGCTTCTGAAGGGGCGTGAGGCCCCAGAGGGCGTGGCCAGCGCCCCGGGGCGCTTGGGCCTCGGGTCCTCCCTGGGCAGCCTCGACCAGCTTCAGGGCTCCCAGGAGACCCTTATTCCCCGCAGGCTGTGAAGGCCGCGTGGCCAGCGTGGGCTTAGAGCGAGCCTGGCCGAGGGTGGGGCCAGGGAGGGCTCGGCCCGCCACGCCGCTGCAGCCTCCCTGTCTCAGCAGCTAGGCGGCAGGCCGGTGGGGGTGGTCAGGAACCACCTCCAAGATCGGGAGGGAGGCTGACAGCCCTTCTCCTCACCAGCAAGGGGTGCGACTGGGTGCAGTTTCTGATGTCATTCAAACAGGCCTGGGCAGTGGCAGCAGGACATTAAAGTCTTGGGCCTGTGGCAGGGCACCCACCCTCTGCTTGTCTCCTTTCTGGGGCCCTTTGACACGCACTCTCCCCTCGCCCATTCCCGCGGAAGGGCCGTCTGGACTGGTCCCTGCAGGAGCAGAGAGAGGCCCAGTGCAGAGAGCGTGGGCTCTCCTGGACGTCCGCGGCCTCCTCCGCCGGCCGGGGTCCTGCGGGCAGCTCTCCAGCCGCTCTGCCCCGAGTGCTCCATCCACACGGCCCCAGGGCCTCCCCTGGGCTCTGCTCACGGCCCGGGGCACCCAGGCCTGCAGTGCCCAGGCCTGCTCTCCACGCCGAGTACATGAGTGAAGGACCAGGAGCTGCTGTCCACCAAGTGCCCCACAGACACTGCCCTCCATGGGGGTCCCGGCACGTTCTGTTTACAAAGCACTTTCATACACAGTATCCGCTGCATCTCCCACGGCCTCACAAGGTGGCTTTGGAGTCCACACTAAAGGTGGGCGTTGGAGGCACTGAGAGGGCATCTGGCATGCCTGCATCACACAGCCAGTGAGGGCAGACCGGCCCCGGGGTGACTTGCCCTTCACTGGGCAGATGCTCTGTCCTCACCTGCCCCCATCAGCTCGCCCTCTGTGCCCCTGTGCACCTCGCAGCACCCCCAGGAGGGCTCCTTGGCTGCCGCAGACTTGGAGTCGCACCAGGCAGGGTGATGTACCCCTGTGGTGCCCTGTAGATCCGGAAGCTAATGTCTCCTGCTCCACTGACTCCCCTCCAAAGGGAGATAAAATTACGCGCCTCACAGGACGGCAAAAAAACTGAATAACGTGGTCCGTAATGTGAACGGGCTCTGGGCACTGTAAAAAGTCTGTAAAGGGAAATTTCCATTTACGGGTGGGACCGGAGCGCCTTCCATTAGTACGTAACATGCACAGAAGACCAGCCAGAGGGCGGGCCCTGGCCCTCGTGTCCTGCGTACGTTAATTATTTAGTCCTCTGAAGGAGAAGCAGGTGTCATCCTCATTTTGCATTTTGACACAGAGAGGACAAGGGACTTGCTTGAGGCCCCACAGCTGGCAGGAGGGTCAAGATGGATTTGGCTCAGGCAACGCAGCGACCAGCCCCAGGGCCCTGATGGCTGCACCCTGCGTCGTCTGTGCTGGGCCTCCCAGCCTGGCTGACAAGTGTCTGCGTGCACACAGGCTCTTAGGAGCCGTCCTGTCCACCAGCTCTCACCCTTTGGGAAAGTTCAGGCAGCCTCCTCTGCAATGTACGGATGTTCTCATTTATCAGAATGCACACAAGCTTGCCTTTCCCCAGCTTCCCTGTGAGTAATCAGTGGGGTTTCTCCTCAGAGGGTTGCAGGCAGGTCCCTCTTGTCATCTGGGCAATGGACAGAGACAGCATACCTGTAGGAGCTGACAGGCCCTGTCGCCAGGGGCCACTGGCCAGGGTGGTGTCTGCTGCCTCCCCATCTTCTCCCTGCAGATCCCTGCAGACTTGGGGTCCAGCTGCCAGGTGGGGGATCTGCCAGAGGGAGGGGGTGCAGCTGGTGGGAGGGGGGCACGAAGCCACATGCTGAGCATGGGGACAAGGGAAGCCCTCCCACCCGTCTGGGAGGTGCAGAGCTCAGACAGAGGCTCTCTGGAGGACCAAGGAGGCTGGGCCCAGTCCCAGCTCATCTTCAGAGCAGGAAGGTGCCCCCAGCTCTGGCCCCGGTGCGGCTCCAGGCCCTGCTCTAGATGGCCCCAGTGATTCTGGAAGGAAGGGTGCGGCTGTCCTCTACAGGGTGTCTGGCCTTGGAGTCCCCCCACCTGCCTCCATGCTCTGGTATCAGACAGGCACACACCCTTTCAAGCTTCTGCTCCTCCCTCCGTATAAAGGGGAACAGCTCCTATCCCTAGGCTGCTGGAAGGTGTGAATGTGGCCACTGAGCACCCGGGCCTCGAGGAGAAGCTACTGTTTCGGTTCTGTCAGACGCTGGCTACTGGGAGAGCTGGACATTAAGATCAGAGGAGGCTGACCTCCCAGGGGCCTAGGCCCCTCCCAGGCCCTGCAGCTTCCAGCCACAGCTCCGGCCTCAGGCCACTGGGGAGGGCGCCGTCAGCCCAGAGCTAACCATGACCCCCATCCCCATTTTTCTGGCATCTGATTCCAGTAGCACGTTCCTCCTGCCTTGGGCCTGACAGCGTAGGGTGCCAGGGGACCCCTGCCCCCACCCCACCAAGGGAGGGCACCAACGGGTGAGGTCTCACACTGGGAGGGGCTGAGCTGGATCTGTCCCAGGCTTTCTAATCTCATCGCTGCTTTTCTCCGGAGCCACACGAAACCATCCTCTACACGGAACTTAAAATCCGGCTTAGAAAGCCAGGGAACAAGCATTTAAAAGAGATTTGCCATAAATACACAGCACAAAATAACCCTGGAGTCGAACAGGAATTGAAAACACCAGGATGGGTCAGATGCTGGGGTCTGAAGGGTTCAGAGGAGGGGGACAGAGGTAGGGCTGTTTGTTTAAATAAAATGATCCGAAGCGGAGACTCAGTGGTGGTAAAGAAGGAAGCCATGACCCAGAGGAGGACAGTGCCGTGGAGGCCTGGGGCCACTGAGTCCATGGGAGGAGCCGGGCTCCAGGAGGGAGCCAGTCAGCTGCGCCCGCACACCGAGGGAACTCCCTGCCCACTTCTGGTCACGGGGTCTTTAAAACGTCTCTGCCGCTGGCGTCCACACCTGCAGAGCTGTAACAGCTAACATCCATGAAGCCCGGTTCATTGAGTGTTTAGTCTTTCAACACCGTCCATGAAATGGGTTTGCTCTTGAGATCATTCCAAGAGAGCTGAGTCCATCACCCATGGCCCTCGGGCAAGAAGCAGTGAGGCCAGGCATCTAGCGGGGCCCAGACCTGACTCTTGAGCTGCTGACTCCGAGTTTTACGGTGAGGATCGGATGATGATCCCTTCACCCCGGCCGCCACCACATCCCCTACTGATCTGGCCCAAGACCCTTCCCACAGCCTCCCAAGCCCCTGCCCAACCACACTCCCCCGTCCACAGCCCATGCCCCGACGCTCCCTCAGCGCCTCTCTGCACCTGGTGCCCCTCGGCCCCACCGTCTCGGCCCGCTTGCTCCTCAAGCAAGTCTTCTCTGATGGCCCCAGTAAACTCTGCCTACTTAAGAATGTCACTTGCCACCTGGTTCCACAAGAACAAAGTCACTAGTCACTGTAGTCACTGGCTTTCGATACACCCCAAAAGGGGTTCAGGACGGAGATCAGGAATGGGGCACTCTGGGCCCTGGGAAGACTGTCAGAACAGGCCTTCAGACAGTCAGTTATTTTCAGATTTTATGAGCCCAAATTCTTGCATCTCCTCATATCTAGAAAAGCACAAAAACCATTAACTGCAACATCTGCTCCTTGTAACCAGCAGCAACCTTCTACAAAGATGTGTGCTTGATTGAAGGCGTCCTTTCTCCAAAATCACACAGACACCGACCTCCCCCCACCTCTTCCAAGCAGTTCCTCAGAGCTACTGACAGCCTGACTCCCGGGCTACAGTTCTCAGTAAGCCCCCAATTAATGCGGAACTCAGCTCTCATGCTGTGTGCTTTTTTTTTCAGTTGAAAACTCTTAGCAACAATAACTTTTACTGTAGCATTTATCCCACTGTATCATAACTAGGATCTACAGTTTGTTTTTTCCAAGCATCTGGTGAGCTTCTTAAAGGCAACTTTGTATCCCCAGCAAGGAAAAAAGGAAGGGAGGGAGGGAGGGAGGGAAGGGGGAGGGGGTAAGGAGAGGGGGAGGGGGTAAGGAGAGGGGGAGGGCAAACACAAGAGATGCACCAAGCAAAAGGCCTAACAACAGGCATCAGGTCGAATCATTTGAAGTTGCCGATGCTCTATCCCCTTTGTCTACAGATGGGCAATTTTATAAATTTAACTACTGGAATGAAGATGGGTTTCCCCACTGTCCAGTGCCACCCAAGTCCCACACCTGCCCCTCTGGGGAGCAGGACCCCCACCTCCTCTCTGGGGGCCGTTTATACGTGTCCTGATTGCCCTGATCGGACACATTGGTCCAGAGAGGGGCTCATAAGGTGGGCGTCCGGTCAGGGTTGTTTTGGGGCCGAGTACAGGCCACAGCTGAGTGTCATCACTGAAGGGCTTCCTCTGAGAGGGGAGGCGCAGGTCCCCTGCAGTGACCATGAGGAGAGTCTGCCGCCCCAGCACCAGCCACGCTGAGGCTGTCTCTCCTGGAGGCCTCTGTTCTCTTTCCAGGGCCCCCCATGCCTGGTCTTCCTGCTTCCCAGACCAAGCCCCCCATCTCCTCTCTCCTCTGCCAGCCCAAGGGACGCTCATGGGTCTGGAGTAGGGGGTGGGAGACAGACCTGGGCCTCCTTCCCATCCTGTTCTTGCTAATTCGGGTTGTGACTTCGAACTTCTCCACCCAGTGCCCACCTTCTCTCTGGACCCTCCAACCCAGCTCTGAAGTCAAAGAGGAAGAACGTGCTCTCGGGCTTCTCCACACTCTCCCTAGTCCCTGATTCCCCTCAAGGCAAAAGCTCTCCACTGTCATCTCTTACAAGGGTCAGGAATACGAGGACACAGATTAATTTTTCAAGAGATAATTTCAGCTTGGGCTGGTGCAGGCTGTCACGGTCAAAGGGCCTTTGAAGTTTCCCTAAAATCTTCCCCGGAGACTCAGCACACACATGGCCTGGGGGGCTGGCATTCAAGACTGTCCACGAAATCCTCAGTCTGGTTGCACTTGCGGCTAGCCGGCACTTGAGAGGTTAATCCTGTGTGAGCCCCCCCCCTCCCCCAGTCTCCAGCGCCTCTGGTTTTGGAAGTGTTAAATGTGCCTCTGCTGGCAGTTTGCTCTGCAGCTGAAGCGAGTATCTATCAAAATCCAAGGAAATGCTGCATCCTCGGGGGCTGGAAATCGATAGCTCCTGGCGGGTGGGGTTCTGTGTTAACGAGAGGGATGGGCAGAGCAGGGTGGCTTCTGAAGCCGGACGGGAGGCTCCTCCTGGCCGGCGGGCGACCTCCCAGCCTGCGCAGGTCGGGGAGGGTCTCCTTCGCACTGTGCTTCCTCTCCCGGTCCCCAGGCCTGTGGCTTCACCTCTTCTCTGGCTCCCCCAGTGTGGCTCCTGGCTGGTGTCCCCCACTCCTTCTGTATGCCCCTCTCTGTGCTGCTAATTCTCCACCACTGCCCCCCTTCTGGGGGAGGGGGACCCTAAGTGAGTACCAGGCCACATGGGGCAGGGCAGAGGGCTCAGCTGCCCTTCAGGTGGCCAGGACTCCAGGTGATTGTCCTAGTGGCCCAGGATAAGTCACCAGCCGCTCCACACCTCCATTTGAGCAAAGAAATTGGAGCAAGTGACCTTTTTTTCAGTTTGTTGAGTGATAATTAGCTTCTAATACACGGCACATAGTCAAAGCACACAACTGGGCTGTTTTTCAAAGATGCATACACCTGTGGAGCTGTCAGCACCATCCAGATAACGGTTCTGTCTCCCCCACGATTTCCCAGTGCTCACTGGTCACCCCTCCTCTGCCCTCAACTCTGTTCACAGCCCCTCCCCCCACCAGGCCCCCAGCGGCACACGCTCTGACATCACAGCTAGGTAGCTCAGTTCATATTTTGTGGACTTTCCCGCCAGTGGACTCACAGCGTGTGCTCCAGGCCCGGCGTCCTCCCCTCGGCACAGTTACTCTGCGGCTCATCCACACCGTATCGTGCACCCCTGGTCCTGCCCCTTCTATGCTGAGTAGCGTCCATTGTGCGATACCCCAGAGTTTATTCCTTCATCTGCTGATGGACATTTGGACCGTTTCCAGTTCGGGGCCATGAAACGCTGCTCCGACCGTCCACGTCCAGCCGTCATGTAGCCCTGTGCAGCAGGTGGCTTCTGAGGGCCCTCGGCTCACGGTCCCAGCTCAGCAGCTGCCAAGGCCCATCCACACTTTTCCTTTACTGTGACCCGACACAGGAGGCAGGAAACCACTTGTTCGGGTTCAAACCCCGCTCAGCCACTTGTGGTAGGACCTGTTTAAAGGGGATGGTAACTCCCTACCTCCTGGAGGTTCGTGACACCCTGGCCTGAAGCACTCAGCCCAGCACCAGCACCATGCTCGGACACGGCAGCTGTTGTTTTCTGCATGTGGCTCTGGGAAGATGGATGCAGTACCAAAATGGCTTTGTCTGGGGTCTCGGCAGTCACTGGACCCTCGGTAGTGGCCCTATTTCACAGGGGACTAGCTGAGTGCCCGGGGCCAGGCTTCGAGTTGGGGTTAGCATAGGTGTGTCCTGACACCCTCCCGTCTCATCGGCAGGCAACGGGCAGTGGCCCCGAAGGCCCTCGGGGTTTTTCTAAGTGCTTCTTGGTGATTCCTGAGGGCCCCAAGGGACGGCTCAGCACAGCCGGCCAGAAGGGGGACGTGTCCCCAGGGCCCAGCAGTCCGCAGACATCATGGGGGGTGGAGGCAGGTGGGGCCACCGCCCGCTTCCACCTGCCCACAGGGCTCCAAGCAGCCCTGAGACCAAAAGCCCAGAGAGGCTTCCATGAGTCCTGGCAGGCCCTGGGCCCTTCGGCATCTTTACAGACCGGAACTCTGGCTCTGCGCCGCACTCGAGCATCAGCTTGGGGAGAGTGGGCTACGCCAAGACGACATACAAGCTCACGACCTTGGCGGCTTAGCACAATCAAAGTTTATTTCTCACGCACAGTCTACAGACAACGTGAACTTGGGTGAGGGGCCGGGCTGCGGGGAGCTTCCGCCTCCGAGTAACACACTTGGGTCCTGCCCACGTTTCACTGGTCAATCGGAGTCACAGGGCCACACCTAACATGGGAGTGAGGACACGTCGGCCAGCCTTGTGCCAGAGGCAGAGGGTTGGGAAATACTTGGTGGAAGCACTAATGACCACCACGCCAGCCAAGGGACCTCTGAGCCCATTTCCTCTTCTGCAAAATGAAGACAATAACGGTATTTGCCTCACAGGCCATTGTGAGGGTTGAAACAACCTTGGCACAGGGCAGCTCTGGGCTGAGTGAGACATGGCTCAGAGACGCCTCCAAACATATCAGCGTGGCTGCGTGTGGTGAGGGGGCCACACTCTGCAGGGGTCCAGCCCGCCGGGGCCCTCCTGCCTCGGCAAACACTTCCCCGCAGCCAGCGGAGGCTGGAGACACTCCACCCGCCCCCCATCAACCACGATGCTGAGGCAGGAGACCTCATCGCCACACCCCTGCCCCCAGCCTCACTCACACTCTTCTCAGCCTTCCTGTCCCCTAAGGTCTTGATGACAAATCTGCCCTCTGCCCAGTCAGAGGTGGGGGCTCAGAAGAAGGGGTGGAGAAGACATAGGAAATGAAGGAAATGCGTTTCCATCTTGTGCGCAGTCGTGTGCTGGGTGCTCGGGACAGCTTCCCCTGTTCCCACCTCATCACAGCCCTGAGAACAGGTGGGTGTGACTGACTTCGTTCCAGGGGTGGGAGTCCTCACATGGCTTTGAGCGGCAGATCCGGAATCTGAACCCAGATCTCCGTGACTCGGGTCACCACACTCTGGCTTCCAGGCTGTCTTCTGTCACTTTGCACAGACTTCACTTGATGCAAACCTGACACACACACAGCCCCGGCTCCGATGTTCAGCCTTTGGGTCCTACTGCGCTATCATGGGAACTGCCCTCTCTGGGACTGTCTGTGCCTGCTCACCGGCTTTTTGTGCAGCTTTGGACAAGTTCCCCCACTTCTCTAGGCCTCAGTTTCCGCACCTGAAAATGAAGCTGTCGAACTAGATGACCTGAGGGCTCCCGTGGCCGCTGCTCCCGCCGTGGCCGCTGCTCCCGCGGCCGCTGCTCCTGCCGTGGCCCTGACGCTGTGTGAGAAGCAGCATGGACGGAGACCCCGTGTCTGAGGTTCTGTGGCACATTAAGCCCTCACTGACATTTGAAACCAAAAATAGCTTGTTTTGTTTTGTTTTGTTTTCAAAGACTGACAGAGTATTTGTAATCCACAGCAGTTCTTTCTCTTTTTTTGCTATTTATAACAAATTCTGGTTTCCTCTATGGCTAAGTCTGTCTCCTACTGTAACAGAGGAAGTCAGGCTGAGCCCCCACTGAGCTAAGGTCTCAGTGCCTGTCCCCAGTAGGCCTTCTCTGGGGTGCTGAGCTCCTGCTGGTGGCCAGGACCAGGCTCTGTCTCCAGGTGGGCTGGGCTGTCTGCCAGCAGGGAGGACCAGTGTCTATTCTCCCAGGAACCAGGCACAGCTGCTGGGCAGGGCTGGGGGCTGGGGCTGGGGGCCCAGGACTTTGCCCTCCCCACCCCTAGAACTCATGTCAGCTCTTAGACATTTCCTCCCAATGCCAGAGCCTGCTGCTAATTTCAAAGAACCACGGGACGGGACTCAAGTTCAGGCCACCCCTGGGCACGTTTCTAGAGCCTAAGGGTTTCTCTTAGGTGTTCTGATTTCTTACTGCAGTGTTGCTGTTGAGAGCTAGGCTGAGCCTGAGAGATCTGGGCCAGATGGCTGCCCACTCCACACCACCACCCCCCCCCCCAGCTGAGGATTTTCACCACTGTGGCGTGGGTGCTTCCTGCTGCGTAGAGGGGCCCCTGCAGCCCGCAGGTTCCCATCTGCCCAGATGCCCACCGCTCCCATCAGGAGAGAAGATGGAGGCCCAAGATGCCTGGGCTAGGGGGGTGGGGCTCAGCTCAGGAGAAGACATGAGGCTCAAACTCCAGTCCAAGAAGGGGCTCAGGGCCAAACATGGAGTATCGCATGTGTATGAGCGTGTGTCTGTGTGTGTGTGTCTGTGTGTGTGTGTGCGTGTGTGTGTGCGCGCGCGGGGAAGGGGATATGCATACAGGCAGCCGATGTGGAGAAACGCTGGGGTTTGGAAAAGAGGGATAGAAAGAGGAAAAGCAGCGGGGAGGAAATGGGTGGAGGGAGGTGGGAACACACCTGAGGGGGAAGCAGGGCTGGGCTGAGGCTGGACATACCCCGAAGAGGGCGGGTGCCCTCCTAGGCCTTCCCTGACCCTCTGATTAAGTCTCCCCAGGCTGCAGTTTAAGCCTCTTTACTACCACAGGGTCCCCGCCTGACCTCCTCCCCCAGCAGCGCCCAGGAGACAGGGTCTAGACACCCAGCTGCCTGGCTGCTCCCTGGTGTCCCGGGGGGAGCTGCCTTGAGACCCTGATCTCTAGGAGGCCCAAGTTTCCAGCCCATGTGCCTCCCTGCTCCTCCTGGCTCAATACCCTGTGACCTGGAGGGAGGGGGGTGGCGGGGGCAGGGCTCTGGCGCCACTTCCCAGCAGTGACGCTATGAGTCAGAAGGGTCACCTACTCTCGGAAGTCAGAGGGGATCTCCTGGAGGCAGGAAGCCAGAGTTGGGCCCAGAGAAACCCAGAGGAGCAGTTTTGCAAAGTGCAACTTTATCATCCGGGAGGACTAAGTCTGGAGCACAAGCCTGGGCCAGCCCAGCTCCCTTTCCCTGGGCAGCTGCTTGGAGGCTGCATGGGGAGTCTGGAACCAGATGCATGAGTTCAAGTCCTGGCTCTGCTGCTCATGTGTTGGGCAAGACTCCATTTACCCAACAGCAAACCTGAAAAAGAGTAAAGCCTAGCTCACAAGGTCAGGAGAATGAAGTGAGAATGTGCCCGTAAAGCACCTTGTTCATGCAGAGGGCCCACACACGCTAGCTCCTCCCTACCTTATTTTGGTTGGAAAATGGAAGAGAATGTCCAGGGCCTGACTCCTCAACACTCTGCTGGACTCCAGCCCCTGGAGGGGTGACCTTCCTAGAGAGAACTTCCTCCAGGTTTAGATGCCAGTGAAGGGTGCAGGGTGCCCCCAGGACCTACCCCAGCCCCCGCCCCTCCTCCACCCTGGAGCACTGATGGCCATGCTGCTGTTTTCCAGCAAAATGGAGGGGAGGGGATGGAGTGGTGATGATTTGCCCCTGTAATTTGCCCTTGAAATTATCTTTGGTTTTGGTTTGACCACAAACTGGAATCTGGGCTATGGATGGAGCAGTTATCTGTGGCAGGGGGGAGGGAAAGGGAAGAGGATGGCACCAAAGACATATCCTCAGGCCCGAGCCCACATCTTGCCCAAATCTCTGACATGGTTTCATCATCTGAGGGTGATGCAAGAAGCCTGGAGTCATACTCCCCTCCCCCCACTCCCCCAGAGAAGTCCTTCCACATCTGGAGCTGCAGCTGGGTCCTCTTCTTGGGCTCCTTCCAGAGGAGGGAGCTGGTAGAAGTGAGGGAGGGGATGGCAGCTGGTGAGGGGCCCCATGAATGACCCCAATGTTGGGAGCTGGGGGCAGGGGGAGGGGCTGGGCGCAGAGGAAAGGCCAATTGAGACGTCCCACGTTACTGGTCTCCTCCATCACTGCCCCATTTCAAGTCACCAGGACTCTGATTGGCCTTTATACCCTTCCAAAGGCAGCTGCCCTCCCCGCCCCCTTCCCCGTCCACCTGCCCCCCCAGCCTCTACCAGGTGCCCAGAGCTGAGTGCCTCCTTTGTTCCCTGTCTCCCTGGGGCAGCTCAGGCCTCCCACACTGACCCTCTGCCCCCACGGCCACAACAAGTAGAGTGTAAGCCAGGCCCGGGGAGGGGGTCATCTGTGGGTCATAAAGGTCACTGGAGCCTCTGTGGTCTTGCAGGAAGGAGGGGCCATCTGGGCTAGGAGCCTGGCCAGGAACCAACCCAAAGATGAACTTTAAAATGCTGCAGGGTGTGGGTGGAGGGAGTTCTAGTTAGACACTCAGCAAGAATCCCCCTCAATAAAGGTTGGCAAATTCCCTGGACTCAATGCAGAAGGGAGGCATTCCCCGCACGTTCAGAATACAAACCGCCAGTCGCTGTGGGACGCTGTGCAGAGCAGCGCTGGGCCGGGAGACCTGGGTTCTTACCCACGCTGAGCCACTAACTCCTGTGTGACCTTGGTAGTTCCCTTCTCTGTGTCCCGTCTTCCGCATTTATGAATGGGGGTCCCACAGAGGCTGAGTCTGCGGCCTGGGGGCCGAGGCTCCGGCCCAGTCAGCTCCCTGGCTCGCGTCCCCTAGCCCACAGAGGCCGTTCCGTCGACCCCGCAACGACCGCGTGGAAAGGCCGAGGGGTCCCTTTAAAGGCCCCCGCCCCGCCCCTGTTACCGGCTCCGGCCTTCAATTGGTGGAGCCTGGGCGGGGCGGGCTCGAGGGCTGACGGGGGCGGGGCCTGAGCCGGGCCGGCCCCCGCCCCCTTTGTTCGCGCTGCGGCTGGAGGCGCGGCGGGGCCGGAGGTGCGCGCGCGGGTGCCGCGCTGTGGGGAGCCGGTCGCGCCGCGGGCTGTCAGCTGGCTCCGCGCCGCTGCCCGATGGCGCGAGGGGGCGCGCGGGCCCGGGCCCGGGGGGCTTCCCCCGATCGCGGGTGAGCCCTCCGCCGGCCGCCCGCGAGCATGTCACCTCCAGCCGCCGCAGCCTCCGCCCGCAACGCCCGCGTCCCGGCCTCCCGCAGCCGCAGCCACCGCCCGGGGCATTGGCCCCCAGACCCCCGCCCCTGAACGACGCGGGACCCGGCGCCGGAGCACCATGGCTGGCCAGGGGGACTGCTGCGTCAAGGTGGCCATCAGGTAGGACGGGCGGCGGGGCGCGTGCGCGGAGGGCTCGGCTTTGTCTCGCGTGGGGCGGGGGTCCGGGGGTCCTGAGACGCTGCTCGACTCAAGGCCCGCGCCCGCGGAGGTCGGGCGGGCCAGGCTGGAGGGCGCCGCGTGCTGGCTGGATCCCTGCAGGGATTGGCGGCCCCGCGGGCGGCTGGAGGTGGCTTTGTTTGGGTGGTAATTTCGGGTCCCTCTTGGGAGCCCTTAATGATCAGAAAATCGAATAAACAAGGAAATCCGGTATTTCACACCCAGCCCTGGCCCAGGCTGGAGCGTCTGTTTCCTCTTCGCTTCCCCACGGGCTGCTGTCTCTTGCGGGCATGTTGGATGGGGGAAATTTCCCCGCTTCCACCCTAGCCCACTGGTTCTGTGCTCTTGGTCCAGCTGGGGAGGCAGCACGCTGCCTGGGGCCGGTTCCGCAGACAAAGATCGAGTGAGGACGAATGGAACGGCTGGGAGGGGCCTTGGCCCTCCGTGGGGAGTCAGCGGCTTTGGAGAGAACCCTGCGGGGGGGCCTGTCCCGGGAGGGGCTGGGGCTGAGGCTGAGGAGGGAGGATGGGGTGTACCTGAGATTCTACCCCTGAGAGGGCAGGAGGCTGTGACACTGATGCCCTGTTCTCAGGCCTCAGACAGCTGAGCTGCGAGGGCCGCATGGACTTACCTGGGACTTGAAGGGACATCCTGGCAAAGTGAGGTGGGCAAAGGACAGGGCACACAGAGGTGCAGGGTGGGAGACACTGTGTTCTTTGTGCTGCGTGGGAGTCCGCCACACGGTGCCACCTCTCCCCGGTTTTGATTTGGATGTTTCTCTTTGAGAGGGTCTGTTGATGGGAGAGTGCCAATCTGGGACTGGTCACTAGGGCAGGCAAGGTGGATGTCATCCATCTCTGTGTGATGGGGGTGGGGGTCTGGGTCTGCGTCTAGGCGGGGTCTGAGACAGATCTCTAGATTCCCTGGTTTGTAGGTGACCCAGATTCCAGGATGCCGGGGCAGCCTCTCAGAGATGACTATAGAAGAGCTTCTCCCTTCCTGCCCCAGGCAGGTGTCCCCCCACCTCCCCCCAACACCTGGCCAGCCCTTTGCAGGTCGGAGAGGATCAGTGGACTGCTGATCACAGCCCTGGGGTTGAGGGAAAGAGAATGAGACGCCGTGCCCTCTGCACCCCCGGCTGCACTCAGAGCATCGTGGGGCACAGACTTGCTGGCCCTGAACAGCCAGAGACAAAGAGAAGCCCCACAGGTGCTGGGTGGGCCGGCCAGGGCGGGGCCAGGCTGCTGCCGGGGCGACTTTGCTGCAGGATCCCGCTGAGGTCGACAGGGCAGCAAGGTGTGTTATGGGGTGGGAGTGAGAAATGTAAATAAGGCAGCTGCTGCAGATTGAGTCCAGGCCCCTCATAAAAGGGAAACTGAACAAGGTCTGGGAAGGAGGGGGCCTAGGGTGCCCCTCCCAGGGGGCTTTCCTTTAGACTCCATCTTATTGGAGACAGCCAGACAAAGCCCCCCTCCCCCACCTCCATCAGGGTCCCCAGACTAGACTGGGGCGTGGTAAGGCGTGGAAAGCCCACAGCCTTGACACTTCGCAAAGTGAGGAAGAGTGGGCGTTCTGTTCCCATCACTACCACCACTGGAAGGCTCCGGGAGCCTTCCCACCCAGAGGGCATTGTGCCTGCCCACTGCTCCCAGTTCTTTGGGTGCCCAGTGTCACCACTGCTCCCACAAGATTGCCCCATGGCATCCTGATGCCTCCACTCTGTCTCAGGGTGCTCATCTGGACCGAGGGGTGGGGAGGTCTGAGCATGGGAAGAGCCAGGCCTTCAGGGGCTTCAGGGCTCTGCCCACTCCTCCCCTCCTGCCCTGCACGAGCGCCCAGCCCACACACGCCAGACCTCAATGGGCAGCCGGCCGTGGAAGGCAGACAATGCCTGGAGAGGACCCAGTTTCCAATCAGAGAGCTGAGGACAGGACTGGATTAGGGCTGGCACTGGGACGGGAGAGACGGTGCCAGCGAGAGGCTACAGGGGAGAGTTCTCCATGCTTTGGGACCCCCTTTCACCCTGCATCCCCACCCCCCCAGAAATCACTTGTCCCACTTTGAGGACCGGGGGATGGGCGGGAGGAGGGAGGTGCAGTGCTGGGAAGAGCCGAGGGTTTGGAGTTGCCAAGAGCTAGCCCAGCAGCACGGTCAGCCGTCTTCACGACTTTCTGGAAGTCCTTTCTTACATCTAGCCGAGTCCCCATGAGAATAACCCATGGTGAGCCCTTGGCCTGACTCTTGGGACGGGGAGGCTGGGCATGAGACAGACTTGGTCTGGCGGGGTGTGTGAGTGTGCCTGAGTGTGAGGGTGTGTGAGTGTATGTGTGAGTGTGTATGTGTGTGTTAGTGTGTGTGGGTCTGGGGGCTTCAGACTAGGTAAGCAGAGCCAGGCCCCGGGCTCTTGGCCCTGGCATCACCTCAGGGTGAGGATCAAAGCTGGGGGAAAGCCAGAGGAGGGAACTTTCAGCACCTGGGGCCATGGGAGAAGGGGAGATGTTCTAGATGTGAGCAGACCCCCAAAGCCCCACCCGGGCCTTCCCGGAGTCTGGTGTCTACCCCTGAACTCTGCCCTGAGAGAGTCCCAGGCCAGGCCCTCCAGCCTGCCCTGTGAGCCCTTTATCCATTAGTCCCCTGTGCATAAGGACTCTCAGCAGCCTGGGCGGAGGCTGCCCTAGAGCTGGCCTCTACCTGGGGTGTCGGGGCGGGGCACGCTGGGGGGAGCTGAGGCTGACTTGCCCCAGGCTGCAGAAACACAGGCCTGACCAGTGGGGGGGAGAAGGGGAAGGGGGTGGTGGTTAAGAAATGCAAGTTGGCAAAGTTGAGATTGGGGAAGGAAGCCAAGTCACGTGGTGCATTTATTTAAGACCCTTTCAAGCCCCCAGCTCCAGGCCCACAGCATGAGGGGAGCACTCACTGTAGCCTAACCCCCTCCCCCTTATCTCTGCCTGGTTTCCTTAAGCTTCCTTCCTTAATCTGCCGGGGAGGGGGAGGGGCTCTGCTGGCCCCACATCCATCCCTGGACGCTACCAGGGTCTGGCAGCGGCTGGAAAGGGGAGGGGGGACACCCGTCAGGGGCCCAGGGACAGTGTGAGATGGTGCCCCTGTTCTCTGCCGCCAGGCTGGGTTGTCCAGCTGCAGTGATGCCCCCAGTTCCCCCAGGCTCCTCTGAAGTCTTGGTCAATGTCTGTCTAAATTTTGAATCAAGAGGACTAGTGGCTCAGGACAAAGACAGAAAAGACTGAGTGAGGGTGGGGATGTGGTGCCTGCAGAGTGCCCTCTGCTCTGACAGAGCCCAAGGGCAGTCAGAGCCAACCAGTGCCCTCAGTGTCACGTGTTGTCCAATTCACAGAACTGGGACACTGAGGCCCAGGCAGGGCCTCCGGGGGGGGGGGGGGGCGGTGGAGATCTGAGAGTCTTAGGGGCGGCCTCCAGCGGCAGAAATAGGGCTTATGTCATCACCAGGAAGCCGAGTGGTAACCACAGGCCCCGGAAACCGTCCCCCAACCCCACCTAGCCAGCCGCCTGATTGGCTCTTAGCTTTTGAAGACCTCGTAGCGGGGGTGGGGCAGGGGCTGAGGAAGTGGCAGAGGTGACATGTGCCTGGCATCCTCATTCTTGCAGCTCTGGGGGCATCGGGCAGGGTGGGGACTGACCAAGCACATCGCTGGCAGGGTCATGGCACCTTTGTCCATTTCTCCTTCTGGGCCTCAGTTTTACCCGCTGTAGAGTGGGAATCGCAGGCTTGTTCCCATCTTTCATTTGTGGAGAGCAGCGGTTGGGATGCCATTTAAGGCATATGACCTTGAAGAGCAGAGTATGAGTGAACTGTTTTAAAAATAAGTCCAAACTCACAGGAAACCTAGGAGGTGTCTTTCTGGATTAAGCCATTGTGACTGTTAGGTAAAAAGAAGAGTTCACCTCGAGCCCTGGGTGGATAGATGGATAGATGGGTGGATGGTTGGGTGAGTGGGTGGATGGGTGAGTGGGTAGATGAGTGGATGGGTGAGTGGGTGGATTGATGGATGGATGGGTGGATGGATGGGTGAGTGGGTGGATGGGTGGATGGATGGGTGGATGGATGGATGGGTGGGTGGATGGGTGAGTGGGTGGATGGGTGGATGGATGGATGGGTGGGTGGGTGGGTGGGTGGACTGCAGAATGCACTCTGTGATGGAGGGATGCTGAGCTCAGAGGGGCCGAGCACCCTCGTCTCCCGCACACTCGCTGAGTGTGGGCGCCACACTGTGTTACCCCACTCAGCCCACAGGGGCCCGCAAGGTACAGGTGTCATTCCCCTGGTAGAGATGGGCACACGTTCACAGCAGTAAACGGAGGAGTCTGAACTTGAACCCGGGGCCCTTGTCACTTCAAGCACGGCTCCTCCTTCAGCTGCCCTTTGCTGTGCGTCCATGTGCCCCCGTTTCCTCAGATGCTGCTACACACAGTGACTGTGACTGTGACCATGGGAGGGCGCTGGAGAGGCACCCGGGCCGTACCGATGTGGCGAGGGAGGGGTCTGGGCCTTCTTTGTGGGGCTGCCTGTGCCCACGTGCTCCCCTTTCCTGAGGTCTGTGCAGCTGTCTCTGGGATTCCTCTCCCTGCCCGAGTGCTGCCTTGCCCCGCTCTCGGGAAGTTCTGGGACAGCCGAGTCTCCTCTCGCTCCCCCTGCCCCCACCAAGTGTCCTAGGTCTTCTCTCATTTTACCCTCCAGACTGTTGGGAGGAAGCAGGGTCCCTGAGAGGCTGCTGGGGGCGGAGGAGAGGAGGCTTCCCTGCCAGGGGAGGGGAGCGGGCTGGGGCCGGTCAGCCGTGGCCCCTCTGTCCCAGCAGGAGGGGGCAACGGAGCCCACGGCAGGTGGCTGACTGTCGGCTGCAGTGTTCTGCCCTCCCTGTCCCCGCTCTGGCTGCTCTGGGTGTGGAAGGGATGGCGTGCCCAGTCCCCCATCCCCAGACACCTGAGTCCCTCTCCCTCTGCCATCCCTGGTGGAAGCTGCCATCAGAGTTGCCTGTCCTTTCTCTAGGCTGGACTGGTCTTTCCTGAGGCTGGAGTTCAGGGGCGCAGAGGAGAGCCTGGCAGAGGGCCTGGGCCAGGGCCCGCTAGGCAGGGGGGGGGGCTCAGGCCCCCACAGCCAGCCCGCAGGCCAGGCGCCTGTTGCTGTGCGTTCCTCCGCAGCGGCTCGTCCCCAGGGCCCAGTCTCCTCTGAGCTGTCCCCCTCCAGATGCCGATGCGGCACAGCTTGGGGCTCTGCAGCCTCTCCCGGGAGGTCATGGGAAACCCCTGCCAGATGCCCCAGGGGGAGGGTGGGTGGCAGGAGTGATGCCGGAGCACAGCTGAGCTGGCTTTGCTGAGCTGGGAATGCCCTCTTCCCAGGCCCAGACCAGGAGTCAGACCCGCCGCAGCTCACATCCCAGCCCGTGTGGCCGACAGCAGGCTGGGGGTCCCCAGCTCCAGCTCTGCCACCCACCCCTCTGCTCAGGGGTGGGATGCTTCCTCCCTGGGGCTCCCCGGGCCCAGCTGAGGCCCTGAGGCCCAGGGGCAGGGGGGAGAGGGCGTGGACAAGACTCTTGGACCCTCCCCTGTCAGACTTATGTCCAGGGCATTCCTCAGAAGTCACTGACCAGGACAGTGGGATGAACTGCGAGAGGTCAAGGACACCCTTGAGGAGGGAGGGGGCAGGGTCCTGAACCCCAAGCTCCCTGTAGGTTCCCTCCAAGCGTCCTCACCCCTTCCTGTGCTCTGGGAACGTGTGCAGGGACACAACAGGCAGCGAGGGCTGGTAGACCTCTTTCGTCAGGCCTGCCAGGGCCTCATAAACCCCTACCCTTTGAATCCCCCCCCCCATACAAAGCCTTCTTGTTTAGGGGTTCAAAGCCAGTCTTTTCCCTGCAGGCAGGAGAGCTGGGCTGGGGGAGGGGCTGGGAGGCCAGTATGAGGTCTGATTGGAGGACACCAAGCCCCTCTGGTTGCCAGGGGGCTTGGGTGGCTCTGAGCACCACACCCCTGCAGCTGAAAGGGCCAAAACCCCAGACTGGACCTCATCACCCTGCTTCAGAGAGGAGTGGCCTCCACGGGAAGATACTTTCTCTGCACTAAGTCAGCTAAAGCCCTGGGTCTGGGAGCCAGACTCCCCTGAGAGAGCAGGGGTTTTGGAGCTGGCAGGCTGCCACGGGGGGGGGGGGGAGCGGGGAGAGGATGCATGTTAAAGTATGCAGACATCCTCGCCCTGCGCGGAGGAGAGCGTGTGCTCTGTGCCTGGGTCCTCAGCCCCTGCTCCCCTGCCCCAGGCCTCGGCTTCCTTCGCTCCAAAGTGGGAACATGCTTCCCCAGCAGACAGTGCGTGGCCCTGCTGGCAGCTGTCGGCAGGATCGTCTTTCTCCAGCGCCGACCTCTCTCCAGTCCCAGGGCTGCTTAGAGGACGCGGCGAGACTGGGCACCATCAGGCTTGGTTTGAATTCCACCTCCAGCACTAGGATCGTGTGACTTTGGGTTTGTTCCCGTTCTCTGGTCGGAGCCTCAGTGAAGCAGGCATCATTCCGCACGACATGTGTTCACGTGTCTCAGCAAGCTCCACGCACAGCTTCTCTAAAGATATTCGGCTTCCACCTTATCAGGCAAGGCCCGGCTGCTGTCAGCCACCGTGATTCCTGACGAGCAAGACTCCACAGACTCCCGGGCTTCAGTCTTTCCAGCAGGAAGTTCCTTCTGTGAGCTTATCTGAATCCCTCCCTCTGTAGCTGAGTTGCACTTTGGTCTGGCTCTGTCACTGATGGGGAAGAGCTGGTCCCCAGCAGGTCACACGTGGCTGAGTGACTTGGTGTGCCAGGCAGACAGGAGGTCATGGGGTGCCTCTCGGTGTCCCCAGCCACACACATATACTGTACACACACACACAAATTCCGTGACAGAGATTTACAAAAGCCCAGGCCCAGTCTGCCCCTCTGCCCCGTGGTTGGAGCCAGGCATGCAGGCTGTGCACTGGTGTGAAGAGAGGAGGTCCTGGGACCTGGGCAGCCTTGCGGGCAGCACATCCACCCTGAGATGAGACAGGGCAACGGGCTTACGTCTCTGGGGCTTCTTCGGAAGGGGCTAGTTACTTGGTTATCTTGGCCATCTGAGGGGAGATTCTAGTCCGGGCCTGTGGTTCTTCTTAAAGCCTTCGATGTGGTGCCTGCAAGGGTGTCTCCCAGCCTGGAAGTCCCCAGAGCGACAGCACTCACAGGCGAGTGGCTGCTCGCAGGCCGGTTCTGCAGGGCGCTCCTGCACCGAAGCTTCAGGCCCAGGGCTGGTAGGGCGGTCTCCCTAGAAGACCGTGTGCTGATTAGCGATGCGACCTCGAGCTGAGTGACTGAATTTCCCTCCAAGCCCTCGTTTTTAAGGCTGGGCGAGGGGGGACACCCGCCTTCGAACGTGTGCCAAGTGGTGGGTGGTGCCCAGCAAAGAGGCATCTTGCTCCCGACGTGTGGGGCTGTTGCTGACTGGGGCTTTGAGTCAGCAGAGGTGTAACGGGGTTCCAGGTACCAGCAAAGACGGGTGTCCAGAATCACAGACCTTGCACCACAATTGTAAGAATTTTCTAGAATTCTGGAGCAGTTCTTGATTATTTTAACGTCACAGCCTGCCACCTCTCAGGGAAAAGTAAGACTTCTTCAAGTGGAAAGAACCCAGGGCCGCATCCTTAGGAGCTGGGGGTAAAGATCTGGGGGCAGGCCAACCGGGGACCAAAGGAGGGAGCCAGCCACCTGATTGGCAGGACAAATTTTACCTGGGAGGCTGTGCCACACCCACCACCCCTCCCCCAGCCCACGGTTACTGGGCGGAGCCCTGGGGGATGATTGGCCGGCTTTGTGTGACGTCACGAAGGATTGGGCGGGGTGAGGGGAAATCCCATCCTCCCCTCTTAAGTCCCGAGGTGGTGGGGGTGGGGCTCCGGCCTGCTGGCAACCCTTTGGGGTAAGGAGGGAGCTTTTCCTCTTTGGCCGTCTCTGCATCCCAGGGCCTGCCTCCTGTGTCTCCTCCATCCTCCCCTTCCGCCCTGCCCTCCCGGCTCCCCAGGGAGCCCAGGAACCGCTGAGCTCAGCCGCTCCCGCAGCCCTGGGCTCAGGCTGTCCCCCGCCTCGGCATGGAGCGGGTGTGGGGGTGTGTCCCGCAGCCCCCCTGTCCCCGGGCGTCTGGACGGATGTTAAAATCACTAACCGCGGGCAGCAGCTCCTGCTCAGTAGTGAGCAGGGGAAGCTCGGCGGGGCCTGCGCCAGATCCCGCCTCCGAAAAGCTCTGGCCCCTTCTCTGAGCGCCCCCGGCCGCTCTGTCTGCCAAGTGGCAAATAGACTGGGCTCTGTTCTGGGAGATTCTGGGCCTTTCTGAGCTGGGCTGTCGCCCTGTAGTCCTTCTGCAGGACCTGGAGAAGGGGTGGGGGGAGGTTGGGAGGGGTGGGGCCCATGGGTGACGTTCAGGGGAATCTCTGGACAGAAACAACACTGGACACTGGGTTTACAAAACCAGGCAGCACACTTTGCCAATTTAGAGTTTTCAAATATTGCATTAAATCATAATTTATCTTGATGACTGGGTTTTTTTCTTGCTCCCTTAAATTTTGCACCTGAGGCAAAGGCCTCACTCTCCTCACCCTGGTCCTGGGTCTGGCCCACAGCTCCTACCGTCTGTGGTTTACTTGGAAGACCCTGGAGCCTGGTTTCTGGCCCTGACTGCCCCCCTACCCCCACCAGGGAGGACCAGGGCTGGGAGGGGTACCACCACGCCACCCGACCCACTACCCTGTGTATCGGGAAGCTGCCTCCTTCCCGTCGTCTGGGTGGGTGGTGCTGGCCAACTGCCACTGAGCTCTGCGGGCAGCCCAGCCCGCAGAAGTGACCTCCCTCTGGGTAGGGCCCGGAGGGGAGCTGCGGAGGGGAGGGTGATGAAGTTCTTAGAAAGCTGACACTAGAAAGGGATCATCCAGGTGGCACAGGAGGAGGCAGGGGCTCCTGGACCACAGGAGGGTGGGGCAGTGGCTTTTCCAGGGCCCGTCTTCATCTCCCAGCCCTCCTGTCTCCTGCCTGTGGGGCCGGGCTTCGGCTTGTCCACTGGGGCGGCTGTGGTGAGGAGGAGCCCCAGGATGACTGCCGTGCCGGACTGCGGCCCCTGAAAGCCAGGCAGCGCCCAAGTCCAGCCTGGCGCACACATGGGCTGTGGCCGGACTCCCCGGGGCTCTGACAGCGGCGCTGCTCTGGAGGAAGTTTGTTTATCGATCTGGGGATTGAGTTTCCTGGGCAGGAGCCGCTGGTGGAGCCGCAGCTTCAGACTCAGCGAGAGCAGGAACTGGTGCCCAACTCGCCTGTATTACTGTGCGGTGTAACCGACCGCCTTGACTTCCCTCTCTGGGCAATGGCTTGAAATCCCCAGCTCATTGCAGCCCTTAAGTGAGGTGGTCTGTGGCAGGTGCCCAGCCCCACAGCAGCACGGGGGACGTGTTCATGCAGCCTTCACCCTCTTTACCGCCATCTCCAGTTACTCATCAGGGCCCATTCCTGGGACTAACTCTCCTCCTTGTCCAGGTCAGTGGCTTTGGGAGTTAGGGCCTCATCCTGGGCCCATGCCCACTGTCTCCAGCTGGTACCCTATCCTCTGGGTCACAGTCCTGTCCCATTGGCACCTGCAAAGCACGCTGGTGCATAGAATGGGCTGGCGTGGGGCTGCCTGGCTCTCTCTGACTCCAGAGGACCCCATGCCAGGATGTGCTGGGTGGGCGGAGGGCCTCAGGGTGAATGCCTGGCTCACCCCACAACACCTGGATCCCAAAACTCGGGGGGCCCCCTTCTCTCGTCTTCTCTTCTGCCCGCCCTCTTGTTCTGAGGGGGCTGGTTGGTGGAGCAGAAGCTGGCCCCTTGCCGACGGGCTCTGACCCTCAGGACTGCAGTTCCCCACTGCCTGCTCCCACTGTCTCTGGGGATCCTGATTCGATTTCCTCCAATCGCCAGCATTGCCATCTGCCCATGTAATTAAATGGTATTTGAACTGGATCCAGAAATCCCATTGCCAGCAGCCCACGCAGCCGGGAGGGCGTCTCCGGGAGCTGGTGCTGGTCGGTGAAGCTGCTGGGTCTCTGGGCCCCTCTGAGGCCGCTGCCCGCACCTCCCCTTGGCAGGCTGAGCCCTGCCCCCAGCCACCCAGAAGCACAGGTGCACTGAGGAGGCAGCACACGCAGTGCCTGGGCTCGCGCCCCTGCCGCCCCTGCTGCCTGCCACTGGCCGGGCATCGTCTGCGCCCTTGCCCACAGTGGGGACCGCGGCATCCCCCTTGGGTGAGGGCTTGCACATCAGTGCTCAGACGCCGCTCAGCATGTGGCTGCGTGGGCGTGTGTCAGCCACCGCCGCCAGTGGTCCAGGGGGAGCCCTGCAGCCCTGGCGTCTTACGCATCTGCAGTTTCTGGTCTGCAGGCTCAGAGAGGACGGGTGGACTCCCCAGCTCCCTTCCCAGCTGCCAGTTGAGGGGGGAGACTGAGAAGCTGGGTTCTAACTCTCACCTGGCCCGGAACAGCTGGATAGGGTGGAGGGGGTGGTAACCTCCTGGGATGTCTGTTCCTGGCAGCCTCCGTGGTGTGCAGACCCCTCACACCTAAGGGGAAATGCTTCTGAAGAAAGGCCAGGCCACCATCCATGGGTGTGGACTGGGCCTAGTGTCCTAACCACCCTGCGCCGCCGGCTCCTTTAACCCCACCCGGCAGAGTGCAGGGAGCAGGCTCAGGTGAGCACCTGGCCTGCGGCTCTGAGCGGGCCTCGGGGGCTGGGCAGCCTGGGACAGGGTCAGGATGGCAGCTGGGAGGGCCCGGCTCTGCGGCGAGGCGCCCCTGGGCCCTGGATGCCTGCCGCTGGGCCTCCCGCTCTTTTCTTCTCTTGGTAAATGTTGGCTTAGGGAGAGGGAGGCTGACAAGCGGCTCATTGTGAGTGCCCGAGGGGCTGGCTGTGTGAGTGCCAGCGCCCAGCCCCCTTTACTTGAGGCCTTGGGAGGTGCTCTCTGCCAGGCCCTGCACGCATGCTCGCTGACTCCCACTCGGTTGCCATGGGGACCTCGCCCCAGCAGTGGCTGCTTGAGAGGGGCCTGGGGTGGCTGGAGGGAGACGGCCCTGTCCATGGCTGCGCCCTGATGCCACTTCTCTTCCTCTTCACAGGGGCCCCCAGGGTCTGGGATGTGGGCCCCTCCTGTGGCTGTTGTCCCTGCTGGAGGTCCCCGCCCTGCTCCAACCTTCACCTCCACCAGGTCTGCAGGGTTGCACCTGGTCTGGCCCCCTTGTTTCCCAGAGAGGGGCCAGAGCTTGTGCCTGAGATGTTCCTCTGGCCTCTGGGAGGGGGCTCCTGAGCTGAAGGACCCCTGCAGCCCCCGGAGGCCTGGCCCTTCCTTCCCCATTGTGGTCCTGGGCTCTGCCTCCCCAGAGGGGGCCAGCTGTCTTCTCTCCCCTGCTCCGTGGGACGCCGAATTCTGGGGCCCCCCAGGCAATCGGGAGTGTGTGCTTTGATGTCAGATCGGTCAGGTTCTGTTACCGGCCTTGGGCAGGTCACGTGAACTCTCTCAGCCTCTGTTTTCTCGTCTGTAAAGCTGGGTAAGGAATACACACCTCACAGGTTTCGGGTAAAGGACGCATGAATTCATTTAGGTAAAGTGCCGTCAGCGTGGATTCGCCGTGCAGAGCACTTGGAAAGTGAGCAGCCGCTGCTTCTGATGGTGTCGGTGTTGCTCCTGCTGTTGCCGTTACTGTAGTGTTCCCGAGCTGCCCTCATTCTCGGGGAGGGGGCTCCTGAGTGTCCTTCCTTCCCCTCCCACTTGCGGGGCAGGAGGGGCCTGGGGGGGTGCATGTTGGCAGGCAGAGGTGGGGAGGAGGGCCCTGCAGTCCCCCAGCAGCTGGGCCTGACCCAGGACTCTCCCCGCCCCGGGCAGGATCCGGCCTCAGCTGTCAAAAGAGAAGATTGAGGGCTGTCACATCTGCACCTCGGTCACCCCGGGGGAGCCCCAGGTTCTCCTGGGGAAGGACAAGGCCTTCACCTATGACTTTGTCTTCGACCTGGACACCTGGCAGGAGCAGATCTACTCCACCTGCGTGAGCAAGCTGGTGGAGGGCTGCTTCGAGGGCTACAATGCCACGGTGCTGGCTTACGGGCAGGTACGCCGTCCCACCCCGCCTACCTGGCCACTCCAAGCCCGAGCGCCCTTGGAGCAGCTGCGGTTTTGACTGCTGGCATCAGCGGGAGGGCTGGCAGTCAGGGCGGACTCCGCAGGGTGCGGTTTTGGGTCGGGCGGGCGGGGACCCAGGCTGGGAGATAACCGGGGTCTGGGCTCGCTGGTGCCCCCAGGGGTGCCGGGTGACGCCGTCCCTCCATCCTTGCAGACAGGGGCCGGGAAGACATACACTATGGGCACTGGCTTCGATGTGACGACATCGGAGGAGGAGCAGGGCATCATTCCGAGGGCCATCGCCCACCTCTTTGGGGGCATCGCTGAGCGCAAGCGGCGGGCACAGGAGCAGGGTGTGGCTGGGCCCGAGTTCAAAGTCAGCGCCCAGTTCCTGGAGGTACCTATGAGTGGGCCGGGGAGGGACAGGGACAGCGAGACTGTAGAAGCCGGGCTCCGGGCCGGCACAGCGGAAGAGGCCTCGGTGGGCGAGGAGCTCCCCACGGCTGGGCACATCCCAGCCTGAGCTGGAGTACTTCCAGCTGGGACCCCGGAGTTTCCCTGCTCCGATGGGGCTGGAGTCAGTGAGAGCCTTTAGGAGCTCTTCACAGCCTGACTGAGCAGCTCTGACACTTCCCAGCCAGGTGACCTTGGGCAGGTCATTTCTCCACTCTGCAGAATGGGAGTGACAACACCTATTTCCTTGGGGTTTTAGGGATGACAAGGAAGCACGAGCCCGGCACAGAGTGAGAACTCTGGTTCTCACCCCTTCTTCTGGCCTCCAGGGGTCCTCCACAGCCTCAGAGTGGCCTGCCCTGTCCCTTCCTGGCTGAGGTTCTTCCTGACCCTCTGAGCCTTCTCTGACCCCAGGACAGGAAGTTCCCCCAGAGGTGCCTCTCTTTGCAACTGGCCCTGCCTCTGTCTGAGAGAAGGTCAGGGTGCCGAGCCTGGGGATTATGGCAGCTGAGGGCTTGGGGATGGGGAGGAGGGGACCTCCGGCCTGTACAAGGGGCTCTCCGAAGCACCTCTCGGAAGGCCAGTGGACCTGGATTCTTCTCGTGAGCTCCCGGCTTGCCTAGTCTCCTGCTCCGGGACGCTTGAGCCAGGCAGCTCCAGGTCCCAGCATCCAAGAGCTCAGCCCACAGACCCGGCCCTGGGGCACGTGCCGGGTGTGAGGCCGGGCTCCTGCCCGTGTGCCCTGTGCCCTGACTGCACCGGGTGGTCCTCCGAGGGAGGGATGTGGTCCCCGCTCTCCAGGTCTCTGTGTCCCACCCCCACTCCCTCCTGGGTGTGCGGAGGGGCTGCCTCCCCCTTAAGGAACCTGGTTTTAGACTCGAGGGTTTCTCTCTGTCCTTCTGGACTTTTGTTTCTGAGGAAGAGTCTGCCTCTGTGTGTGTGTGTGTGTGTGTGTGTGTGTGTGTGTGTGTCCTGCACTGTGTGTCTCTAGAAGCGTCCTCATCTCTTTGTTTTTCCCTTTCTCCATCCTTTTGCATAGAGAGCCCCAAAGAGCAGGCCAGTACCTAGAAAACCACGCCGGGGGGACTCACAAGGGGTTAAATGATGCTGTACGTCTGTCCCAAAAGACAGACAGACAGACACCAAGGCCCCACATCTGTACCAGCCCCTCCCGTTTCCTCTTCCCCTTCCTGTGGGGTGTTTCTGTCCCTTTAAGGCCATCAAAGCCTCGGATGTCCGAGGGCTATGGCCTGCCCCCTCCCTGCAGAGGGCTTTGTTGGCCACTGACCCAGCTTCCCAGGTGCTCCAGCCCTCCAGCCCCCGCTCCCCGCCTGGTGAAAATTCCAGCAGGTGAAACCTTCCCTGCCAACAGTTTCAAATGCAGGCGTCTCCAAGGCAGAGACCATCTGAAATGGGGCAACTGCCCCTGGCCGAGCCCCCTCCCAGTGGTGTCCCCAGACCCCCCAGAGGCCGGCCCCCTCCCAGTGGTGTCCCCAGATGCCCCCCAGAGGCCAGGCCACAGGCCGCTCTCCATCAGCCTGGGACCATGGGGTTGGGGTGCTGCTCCCAGCCCTGCCTCCCCTCATCGGGAACCGCATCCCGACCTGGTAGCATCACGGGATCTGCCCCAGCCCCGTCGCATCCTCCTCACTCCACGAGGACTCCAGTCCCCTTGTCCCCTTCATGCCCTTACCCCCTGCCAGGGCCGAGCGCTCAGCGCTGCTTCCTCTCAGGATGGTTCTGCACGGGGACCGGCTGCCCCACCCCTGTCCAGGGGAAAATCCCAGAACCCAAGCCCAGAGGGGACCCGGGTGGCCAGTTAGCCTCCCAGAGCCTTGGTTTCCACGCCTGCGAAGCCGAGCTGGCATGTGATACCAGAAAGCCCCGTGGGCCCCGCGCGTGTGTCCAGCAGCCGTCTCCCTGCTGCAGCTCTACAACGAGGAGATCCTGGACCTCTTCGACAGCGCCCGCGACCCCGACGCCCGCCACCGCAGGTCCAACATCAAGATCCACGAGGACGCCACTGGCGGCATCTACACCACGGGCGTCACCTCCCGCCTCGTCAGCTCCCAGGAGGAGGTGGGCGCCCTGGGAGCCGCCCGGGGCGGGGGGCAGGGCTGCGCGGCCAGCCGGGTCCTCATGCCTGCCCCCTCCCCAGCTGATCCAGTGCCTGAAGCAGGGCGCCCTGTCGCGCACCACGGCCAGCACCCAGATGAATGTGCAGAGCTCCCGCTCCCACGCCATCTTCACCATCCACGTGTGCCAGATGCGTGTGTGTGCCCAGCCTGACCTGGTGAGGAGCCTGCGTGCATCTCCAGAGGCGGGGTGGGGACACAGCCCAGGCTCTGGGGCCAGCACACCCGGGTTCTCTTTTCTGAAGCCTCAGTTGCCTCATCTGTGCAATGGGGCAGCCATACCCCCATGATGGTGAGGACTGACCGAGAACCACGCGTGCACTCGCTGTCCATGCTCTGTGTGTGCGAGGCCTCCCCCCTCCCCCCGACGCTCTGCCGAATCCCCCAGCAGCACTGCCAGGGGCTGGGAGTCACCTGCTGGCTTCCCTTCAGGTGAACGAGGCCATGGCTGGGCTTCCTGAGGGCGCCGCTCCCACGAGTGAGTTTGAGACGCTCACTGCCAAGTTTCACTTTGTGGACCTGGCCGGCTCGGAGCGGCTAAAGCGGACGGGGGCCACCGGCGAGCGGGCCAAGGAGGGCATCTCCATCAACTGTGGCCTGGTAGGCATGCCTTGGCCAGCACAGCTCAGCCTCGGACCCTCCCCAGGCCCCACGGCCCACAGCTGTCCTGGCCTTCTCGGGGCACCATATGTCACCGCTGGGCCTTCACCCTCCCCCTGCCCCAGTGCCCGACTTCACCAACTATCACATCTGCCTCTAAACCCTTGGGGACCGGAGGGCTGCTGGGGTCAGCGAGGCAGGTGTGGACAGCTTGGGGATGGGGGGGTCCCCACTCCTCTCCCCGAGTGCCTCTGGAGAGCCAAGTCTGTCTCCTGCAGCTGGCCTTGGGCAACGTGATCAGCGCCTTGGGGGACCAGAGCAAGAAAGTGGTGCACGTGCCCTACAGGGACTCCAAGCTCACCCGGCTCCTCCAGGACTCACTGGGCGGCAACAGGTACCCTACCGACATCGGGGCGAGGAGTGGGGTGAGGGCTGCTGGGGCACAGGGATGGGACACTGGGGCGTGAAGGACCGCGGACAGGAGGCTCTCCCGCCCCTGAAGGCTTGCCGTGACCGTCGGTCAGTGTGGGGGGCTTCAGTTTCCCTGTCGGCACACCAGGGAGGGACGGTCCTGAAGGAAGCGCTGGAGCCCAGGAGAGGCAGGGCCATGGTTCTGGCCGTGGCACAGCACGGCCTCCCCGCCTCACTAGCCGCCCTCGCCGCGGTTACTACGGTTGGAGTGGACACCGAGGCCGGGTGGTCCTGATCCCCACCTCCCAGGTTCTGCCCTGGGGCCTGCCCAGGTCCCTGGGGCCTCCGGGCACTGAGGAGCAGAAGTCTGCTCTGAGGTGATGCTTCTGGGGCTGCCCTCGCTCCATCTGTCACCCCCCCCCCCCGCACCGTCCAGCCAGACCATCATGATCGCCTGCGTGAGCCCCTCGGACCGTGACTTCATGGAGACGCTGAACACACTCAAGTACGCCAACCGGGCTCGTAACATCAAGAACAAGGTGGTGGTGAACCAGGACAAGACCAGCCAGCAGATCAGCGCGCTGCGGGCTGAGATCGCGCGCCTGCAGATGGAGCTGATGGAGTACAAGGCGGTGAGCAGGCCCATCCCCTCCCCGCCTGGCCGCACCGCTCGGGGGCATCACTGCACGCCAGCCCTGGCGTGGAGTGTGGGGCTCACCTGCTGACTCGCACACAGATCTCACGCACAGGGCAGGCACTCTGTGCGGGGGTCTCCCGTCTGCTGAATCTGCCGTGTTGGGCCAGATGAGACCCCTAGGCTGCAGCACAGAGTGAGGACAGCTGATGGATCACGCGAGGGGCCCAGGGTGCAGGGGGGCTGCTGCAGGGGAGAGGGCTGGCCCTAGTTGCTCAGGGAGGGCCTCTCGGAGGAAGGGGCCTTCTGTGTGGATTTTGAGGAACAAATGAGGAACCAGCAGAAGGAAGTGGGACAGGCATCCTCGGATGCCGACAAGCCCCGTGCAAAGGAACAGAGGTGGGAAAGCCGAGGGCCTCTAGGGAGGTGTCCTGTTCCGTATGACTAAGGCAGAAGTCACCAGCCAGGGCCCCCGGCCCAAACCTGGCATGCAAGTTGGTTTTGGTTTGACTTGCCGTTTGTTTTAAAAGTATGCAACGTAGTTGTCAACCTTTCTGAAAGTTAGGGAGTTTCAGTTTTTCTTTAGAAACTTGAAGTTCTAACAACGTATGCTACCAAGTTGGCTGGAGTGGCCCAGTGCTGCCCCTTTCAGACTGAGTGTGACTTTGTTTGCTGCAGTCCCTACCACCCCCTGTCGCTTACACCTCGACCTACTCATTTATGCCAGCTGCCTGGGCCCTTCGGGTTTTGACCCTTGGGTTAGTGTTTTTGGAGACAGGAAAGTGATCATTAGCAAAGGAGGTTGAGTGAGGCAGTGGTGGCCTGGAGGGGCTGGTCACATAATTTGGACTTTTTGTTGTCATGCGGGCCGGGGTAAGGGTTCTGAGCATCTGGAGACGGGAAACCAGGGCAGGAGAGCCTGGCAGGGCTGTTATGGCAAGGGAGAGGCCTGGGCAGTAGCTGGGGCAGAGCATCGTCACCGCTCTCCACTCTTGACCGCTCTCCGCCCGCCCCTCCTCCCAGGGCAAGAGGGTGATGGGGGAGGACGGCACCGAGGGCTACAGTGACCTGTTCCGGGAGAACGCCATGCTGCAGAAGGAGAACGCGGCGCTGCGCCTGCGAGTGAAGGCCATGCAGGAGGCCATCGACGCCATCAACAACCGTGTCACACACCTCATGAGCCAGGAGGCCAACCTGCTTCTGGCCAAGGCCGGTGAGTGGGCTGCACCGCGCCTGCCCAGAGCACCGGTGGGCTGGGCCCTCTCCCGCCAGTCAGCTCCCAGGGTATGCTGTGACCACAGCCTCCACGAACAGGCACTAGGCCAGTGGAAGGTGACAGTCCTCGCTCGCTAAGCCCCCGTCCCTCATCCCCTCTATCCTCAGGAGCCTCGGTGGGCAGCGTGTGGCACACCTCCTTGCTCAGGACGCTCGCTCCGAGTCTGAATATCTGTGCGTGCATGTGTGCTCTTGTGCATGCGTGTGCACACACACTTCTTTTTCTCTGTAAATGCGACCATATGTGTTGTCCTAGGACCTCCTCTTCACTCGGCACTATGCTTCAGGAATCCTTCCCTGTTAAAACACATAAACCTACTTAATTCTCTTAAGCCACGCAGTGCTCCACATGTGATGGTGGTGAATGATTTATGTAACAGCCGCTCCTGGCGGGCACTTGCTTGCTTCTAACCCCGCTGTTCCCAGCAGCGCTTGTGCATATCCACGTGCAGACGCGGCCCTGTTTGGCAGAGGTCCCTTCCTGGAGAGGACCCGGTGTGCTGCCCTGTTGGAGGCACAGGCACCAGGCAGCAGCCTGCAGCTGAAGGGCGCCACTGCGCTCGCGTTCTGACCGCCCCTCCTCCCCACCCTTCCTTCAGGAGACGGCAACGAGGCCATCGGTGCTCTGATCCAAAACTACATCCGGGAGATTGAGGAGCTGCGGTGAGTGAGCCCCAACGCGGGACCCGTGGGGGCCGAGGCAGTGCCGCTCACCTGACACCACACCCCCTGCAGGACCAAGCTCCTGGAGAGCGAGGCCATGAACGAGTCCCTGCGTCGCAGCCTCTCCAGGGCCTCGGCCAGGGGCCCCTACTCCCTGGGTGCATCCCCGGTCGCCCCAGCCAGCTCCATGGAGGATGCCTCTGAGGTCATCCGCAGGGCCAAGCAGGACCTGGAGCGGCTCAAGAAGAAGGAGGTCAGGCAGCGGAGAAAGAGGTGAGGGGAGGCTCCCCAGGGCAGGCCCCCAGACCCTGCCACCTGTGCACAGCACTCACCTGGGGTGCCCTGGGGACTCACTGAGCGGGCCTACCTTTTGGACAGAAGCCTCCCACCTCTCTCTGATGCAGTGCTCTCCTCCAAGGGGAGGGAGGGTGGAGTCCCCCAGCGTTAATTCTGGGCTGGGGGCTAGGGAAGAGCGGTAGGTCTCTGCAGAGCAGGGACGAGACACTGCTATCCCCCACCCCCCTCCTGTTCCCTCTCCTGTCCCCCCCACCGCCCTGCCCACACATTTAAGGCATGGGAGTCCCCTAACTTGCCCACCCTTCACTCCTGGGCAGCCCAGAGAAGGAGGCCTTCAAAAAGAGGGCGAAAATCCAACAGGAAAACAGCGAGGAGACCGATGAGAATGAGGCTGAGGAGGTGAGGGACCTCCACCCCCTCATGCTACCCCCGTTCCTGCTGCGGTGGGGGCCCCCACTGACATCCTTGTACAGGGAGGGGAAGGGGCTGGGCCAGCCTCCAGGTGATCTTTGAGTCTCCTGGCATCTCTGGTCTCCACGGTGATGTCCATCCCGTAGCCCCTCACCCCGAATGGTGATGTGGGTGGGAGGCTCCCCCAGAGGGGCTCTGGCTAGGCTGCTGGAGAGTGGGGGGCTCTCCCAGGAGGGAGGGTGAACGGAGGGCCCCCACCATGCCTCACCCCCGACGCCCTGAGTGCGGAGGGCCAGCCGCCCTGATGGTGCCTGTGCCCAGGAGGACGAGGAGCAAGAGGAGAGCGGCTGTGAGGACGAGGACGAGGACTCAGGCAGCGAGGAGAGCCTGGTGGACTCGGACTCGGACCCCGAGGAGAAGGGTGTGTGCTCCTGGGGGGGGTACGTGGGGCTGCTGCTGTCCACGCCCAGAGACACTGCTCAGGGCAGTGGATGTCTGGGGCCCGGAACTCAGGTGGGAAACCAGTGACAGTAGGAACAACAGGGATGCAAACCCTCACTGGTGCCTGGTGTGCCTGGCCCTGAGCTAGCTCAGCCTGCACGTGCCCCACCCTCCCCATCCTCACGGCCATCCTGGGCAGAGGTGTTAGGATCCCTCCCTTTGTCACCATTGAAGAGGCTGGTGACCTCCCCCAGCGTGGCAGATGCAGAGCTCAGCCTTGGACCTAGGTCCGGCTGGCCCGAAGCCCACTCCTCTAATCAGGACACGTGCACCTCAGCTCGGCCCTGCCTCCACTTTGGCCCCAGAGTCCTGCAGCTGCTCTGGGTCCTCTCCCTCCTTCACCTGCGCTGGCTCCCAGGCTGTGCACAGTGGGTGGGCATCGGGCTCTGGCACAGCAGGGGGGGGTGAGACGCCTGATCCTCACCCACCTCCTGGGCCCGACTCTGCACGTCCAAGGCTGCTCTTTAAAGGTGCCACCCCCACCCCCTGCAGCACCTGCCCACCGTGGGCCGTGTCATTTCCTCTCGCCGCTGGTCACTGGCTGGTGGCAGCTGGCCAGGGGAAGTCCCGGCCCCCTCCACCTGGCCCCTGGCCCCGGGGGCCGGGTCCAGCCTGTCTCTGCTCCTGCAGAAGTGAACTACCAGGCGGACCTGGCCGACCTGACCTGCGAGATCGAAATCAAGCAGAAGCTGATTGACGAGCTGGAGAACAGCCAGCGGCGGCTGCAGACGCTCAAGCACCAGTACGAGGAGAAGCTGATCCTGCTGCAGAACAAGATCCGGGACACGCAACTGGAGCGCGACCGCGTGCTGCAGAACCTCAGTGAGGCCCCGCCCACCCAGCCACCCGAGGCCCCGCCCACCCGAGGCCCAGCCCCGCTCCATGAGGCCCCTCCTCCCGGGTCCCGTCCCCTTTCCCAAGGCCCCGCTCCATCCAAAGCCCTGCTGTGGGCAAGGCCTTCTGACCTTGGACTGTGCTCTTCCTCCCACAGTCAGAAAGTTCTTGTGTCCAACCCTAGTCCCTGTGCTGAACTCTCAGTTTATTGTTACTATTTTTACCAGAACCTTAATTATTAGAATCCTTTCTGTCCCCAGGCTCACGAACGCAACCCTCCTCAGCTCCTTCCCCTGAATTGGCCCTGGGGTATTTCCTTTGAGCCCGTTCACAAACCCGCTTCTCCCAGGCTGTCATCCTACACGGCTCTCAGCCCACTCGTTCATTCCTGCCTTCCCTCATTCATTCACGGACTCAACAACCTTTGTTGAATGCGTCTTATAGAGCGGACGCTGATCTGGATGCTAGAGATACTGGGGTTTGTGTTCTGCTGAGGACAGACAGACATAAATAGGAGAAACAGCAGATTCTATAGTATGTCTGCTGGGATAGGCATTACGAAAAAATGCAGCCGGGAAGAGGAACAGGGCATGTGGGGGAGGGGGTAGGAGCGTTAAAGAGGATGGTCATGGGAGAGTTTGCTGAGAAGCTGACATCAGAGCTAGAGCTCAGAGGAGGTAAGATAGTGCTGGAGCCAAACGAGTGTGGGGAAGAGCACTGCAGGAAGAGGGAACAGAAGATGCCAAGGCCCCGAGGCAGGCATGTGCCTGGCAGGTTGGCAGAATGATGAGGGGGCAGATGGCTGGAGCACACTGAGGGGACAGAAGCAGCAGAGGAGATCAGAGGAGTGTGGGACCAGGAGTGTCAGCCATTTGAAGGACATTTGTCTTATTCTCCATGGGAGACGGAAGAGTGGAGTTTTGAGGGACAGGATGTAAGCTTTAAAAGCATTTTGACAAGATCACTCTGGCTGCTGTGTGGGGAACGAGAGTGGAAGTTGAGCGCAGTTAGGAAACTGCTGTAAAGGTCCTGGTGGGAGAGGGTTTGGCCTGGAGGTGGTGAGAGGTGGATACATTGTGAGGGTGGAGACAAGGCTTTGTTGGTTGATTGGTGGGGAATTCAGAGAGGGCAGCCAAGGGTATCTCCAGGGACGAGCTTCAGGAAGGACGTGATGGTGGACACGAGATGGTGAGGGCATGGGCACTGGGAGGTGGGTCAGCCCCTGTTTGCCACTTCGGTTGGACGTGCATGTGGAGATGCAGTTCAGGTAGGAAAGGCCAAGTGTGGAGAACCAGTTTGCTCCTTCTGCCCGAGCTCACGTCACTCTGGCTTCTCCTGCCCACTCTTCCCCTTCCCCCTGCCCCAGCCCTTTCCTCCAGTCACGGATCAGAACTGAGCCAGTGGGAAGTCCCCGGGACCCTCACCAGGGGCTCAGAGCTCTCAAGATGAAAACACCCCATCACGGTCCCTCAGAGTATCGCAGTGGGAAAGGCCTTGGTCCCTTCTAGTCTGAGCACCGCCCCCTCCCGGGTTCACATGGAGGGACAGGCAGTGGAGGGTTCGAGCCTGGAGCCCGGGCCACCTGCGGCATCTGAGCCCACAGCGGCCCAGTCGCCAGACACAGGCCGTGGTGCCGACTGCTGCCCCCGCCGCGCACAGGTACCATGGAGTGCTACACGGAGGAGAAGGCCAACAAGATCAAGGCCGACTACGAGAAGAGGCTGCGGGAGATGAACCGCGACCTGCAGAAGCTGCAGGCCGCACAGAAGGAGCACGCGCGGCTGCTCAAGAACCAGTCTCGCTACGAGAGGGAGCTGAAGAAGCTACAGGCCGAGGTGGCCGAGATGAAGAAGGCCAAGGTGGGTGCCGGGGCTCGGCGGGGGTGACGCCCAGGTCGGGGCTGGGGGCAGGGGCGGGTGACATCAAGGTGGTGGCTGGGGGCGGGGCCACGATGAAGGAGGCCAAGGTAGGGGAGATGGGCTGGGGGACAATGTAGTTTCAGAACCCACTTTCTTGTTAAAAATAATCATCACTGTCAGTGAGGATGGTAATCTTGACACACGGTGTTGCCTGGTTCAGCCCCGTCCCGGCCCCGGACACTGTCTTAGCCAGGGTGTCGTCAGGGTGAAACCACTGTCAGGGCCCAACTCTTCACTGCTCCTGGGTCTATGCCGCCGTTGCTAATGATAACAACAACAACAACAACAACAACAACAACAACAACACCTGTGACCATTGTGGGGATGCTTGCTGTGGCTTTAGGCCAGTTGCCCAGCACCATGACCACATCCAGTCCCCAGGAGAAGCTCGGGAAGGAAGCTCTGGTGTGGTCCCCACGTTGCATGTGGGAAGCTGGGGCTCAGAGCGGGTCCAGCCCCTTAGAGCAGCGCTGGGACTCACTCTGTTCGCTGCCTCGCTTTTCTACTTGCCGGGGCTCCGGGCACTCGAGTCTGGCTCCTGGGTCTCCCGCCTCCGTGTCAGGCAGGCTCTCATTCTCGCCCAGGCCCTCGGGTTCATTCTCCCTTTGTGTCCTCCACCCCCCTGGGTTCCTGCCCAGGCCCTGCCCACCCCCATGTACCCCGCCCTCCACAGCCCTGGGCTAGGCCCTGCGGCAGGACCCCAGAGAGCTGTGGAGGGCTGGCCTTGGGAACGGCCCCCGCAGAGGGGATCACCCGGTGCTCTTGGGGCTGATGGGCTTGAGTCATCGCTGACTGGGCTGGTGTTGACCAGTGTGCAGAGGAGAGAGGCTACAGAGTGATGTAGACTCTGAGTGGTGGACCCTCAGCCATCTGGCGCAGCCACCTATCCTGGGCAGACTCTGTCCCCAACCAGCCTGGGCCACATGTCCAGGGCCCCATCAGCCTGGCCAGGTGGAGAAGGGCCCGTCCTGCTGTGCCCAGACTAGCCGTTCTGCGCTGGCCGCTAGGGGGCCTTTTGCCAGTGGACCACATCTGTAGGTGCTGCGACAGGGCTGCAGGACAACACGGGGTGGTGGTGGGGGCTTGGGTCAGCGGGCGCCCTCTGGCGGCAGGAGGGAGGGACGGGGCCTTGGTCGTCCCCACTTGGGGTCTATGTGCCCTGCAGATCCTGGAGCAGTTCTGGGGGGTCTGCCAGCATCCACAGTCTGTCTCCCTGGAGACTCCCTGGCTAATGCCTCTCACGGTGGCCCCGGCAGTGCTGGCCATCTGCTATCTCAGTAGGAGGTGACCCTACGGTACAGCCTTATGAGGGAGGACCATCTCTGAAGCCTGGAAAAATAATGTAATAATGCTCAGGATGTGTGTGAAGAACAGAGGGTCCCTATGTGTTCCTGGGTTTCAGTGTCAGCCTGCTTGGCCCTTCAGCCGGGGACCGGCTTTGCCCAGCTCACTGCGCTTTTGTGAGCCTGGGAAAGAGGCTGAAAAGAATATACTTGGGCCGTCCCAGGATCTCTGTCGGATGGACAGAAGCCAAGCTGGATGCCCTGAGAGCCAGTGCCCGAGACCCTGCTGCCACAGTTCAGGGCCAGGCCCTGCAGTTACACAGGTGTCCTAGGGAGAGGGGGCATGTCTTCTGCACACCTCAGGACAGCGCCGGCCTCAGGCACTGTGCCGCCACGTGCCTGGAATGTATCTACCCGTCCTGAGACCACCACCCCTGTGATGACCTTGGCAGGGCTCAGCCACCCATGCAGAGCTGGGCAGACAGATGGGCCTTTGTCCAGAAAGATGCATCCCTCCCTGGGAGGCCCCCAGCCCATACCCCGGAAGAGGGCCACCGTCTGGATGTGCACGCAGCTCTCAGTGTGTGGATTCAGGTCCAGTCCTAGCTGACACCTCACTTGCTCTCATCGTCCCCAGCCCTTTGGGGGAACATTCAGCCTGGACCCCAGAGGCCAGCAGCAGGGAGCCCTCCTCCTCTCTGCAGATCCCCCCAACAGAGCATGCCTCCTGGGGGAGGAGCCAACGCACTCACCAGGCCCCCCCCCCCAGGTCGTTTCTCCTCCCTACTGACCTGGGGCAGCCTGCTGACATTCCCGGGGTGTCGGAGGCCTCAGTGGCAGAGGAGGGACCACCTGCACCTGATTCTCATGCCACTGTCATGTGAGAGGAGTCTGACCCCTGTGCACTGTGCACTCTGTGCCCTGGGTACTGGGACGTGAGGGTCAGGGGGGCGGCTCCCCATAAGGCCAGGTCACCTCTGGCCACACCACACTGGTGGTGCTCTCTGTGCCTCTGGCCAGGCCTCTGAGAACTTGGCTCCAGGACCTGTGCTCGGTGGCCAGCTCTGCTCTGACCTGCAGTGATGCCGTCCCTGTGGCCGTGCTAGGAACTGAGGCAAAATGACCTGGGCTAGAAGTCTGGCCACTTGTTACTTTAAGTCACTTTGTCTCACTGAAGCTCATTCCTCATTTATAAAGCGGGAGCGATCACGCCTCTCTTGTATGATTATCATGAGAACGGGGCCTGGCGTGGACCGTGGTCTCAATAAACGATGCTGGTTTTTATTGTCGTCACCGTGAGCCTGGCCTGGGCATGTGCAGGTCAGCAGCTCAGCTGTGGGTGGGAGAGAGGTCAGGTTCCATCTGGGTGGGCCTCCAGCCCCTCAGGCCAGTCCTAGGATGGCTGGACTAGGCAGTGGCTTTGGGTGAGGGCCACCAGGAGCTGCGACATTCAGAGCAGTGGAGGCCGTGGTGGGACCCGGCAGGGTGGCCGCACCGGCACAGCCGGGCTGGCAGTGGGGCCGCTCCTGGCGGTCAGTTGTCCAGGCTTGGGGGCAGCTCCAGCCCCCACTGATGAGGCTGTGGGCACCCACCGCTCCTGCCACCCCTCTGCCGTCCCAGGTGGCCCTGATGAAGCAGATGCGGGAGGAGCAGCAGCGGCGGCGGCTTGTAGAGACCAAGAGGAACCGGGAGATCGCTCAGCTCAAGAAGGAGCAGCGGCGACAGGAGGTGAGGGGTGGCCTTGAGGACCCCCGGGTCCCCAGGGTCTCTGTGCCCCAGGCCTCAGCTCCTGCCGCCCCGAGCGGTGACAGGCGATGGTCCGATGCCGAAGGGCAGGACCCCTGCAGGCCCTGGTGCAGCCCCCTGTGGTTCAGAGCAGGGCCTGGAGCCCAGCTCAGGGCAGGGAGCTGCCAGGTCCCCAGCAGGCCCATGCAAGGGTGTACAGCTTCCAGCCCTGCAGAGAGGCCCCCGCCCTCTGGTCCAGGGCTCCCCGCCCAAAGTGGGGAGAAGAGGCCGGGAGACTAGTTCTTGTGCAGAAAGGGGCCCACATGGTGGCCTCGGGGAAAGGCCATTATGCCCTTTTCCAACGAGTTTTGGCTGCACGCGGGTTGCCCCGAAAGCCACACCCTCACACGCAGAGCCGGCCAGGCCTTCCCAGCCCAGCCCGTGCAGACCCGGCTCAGGGCCCGAGTGTGGACCCCACCTCTTCTCCCACCCACAGTTTCAGATCCGGGCTCTGGAGTCCCAGAAGCGGCAGCAGGAAATAGTCCTGAGGAGGAAAACCCAGGAGGTGAGCTCGGCCCCTCCCCTGCGGCCCGCCATGTCCCCTCTCCTGGGGGCGCCCCGTGGCCCTGGCTCCCCCCTCACTTCGTGCTCTGACTCTGGGTGGCCTGTCTCGGCAGGAGAGCTTAGGCCCCAGGGGCAGGCTGCTGGCGCTGGTCCAAATGCCTGAGATGTTCGTTTTAAAAGAGGGAAGTCTCCTTTGTGTTCATTTCCCATCCAAGACCCCTTGGCCCTTTCTCAGTCCCAAACCCAAGCCAGGACGGAGCAGCCCCCATCTCCTGCCTGCCAGGCACCCTCAAGCTGGGCCTTTCTGTGGGCTCCGGGGCACCCTGCTCACCAGGCCCCCTCCTCTGGGCCCCCAGGTTTCTGCACTGAGGCGCCTGACCAAGCCCATGTCTGAGCGGGTGGCGGGGCGAGTGGGCCTGAAGCCGCCTATGCTGGACTCCGGGGCTGAGGTGTCGGCCAGCACCACCTCGTCCGAGGCCGAGTCGGGGGCCCGCTCCGTCTCCAGCATCGTGCGTCAGTGGGACCGCAAAATGGGCCACTTCTTGGGGAACCACCCCACGCCTGCTGTGCCTGGCACCCGCCCTCCCAGGTGAGGCAGTGGGGGCACCTGGCCCATGGGGGCAGGCCCAGGGAGAGGCAAGCTCCAGGGTCCCCTCGGCCGTCAGCTCTGGGTCAGGGGCTCCACGCAGTTGCCGAGACTGAGGATGGTCCTGCCAGGACCCCTTGGCCTTGGTCCCTCAGAAAGAAGTTCCAGAAGAAGGGGGCCAGCCAGAGCTTCAGCAAGGCTGCCAGGCTGAAGTGGCAGTCCCTGGAGCGGAGAATCATCGACATCGTCATGCAGAGGATGACCATCGTCAACCTGGAGGCCGACATGGAGCGGCTCATCAAGGTGGGCTGCCGCCCCCTTCCCGTCTCCTCCCTCCGCCTGGAGCCCCTCTGGGAGCTGCGCGCAGGGGCGGGGCCGGCGGCACCCTGAGGCCTCCTCCCTCCCCCAGAAAAGGGAGGAGCTGTTCCTCCTGCAGGAGGCGCTGCGGAGGAAGCGGGAAAGGCTGCAGGCCGAGAGCCCGGAGGAGGAGAAGGGGCTGCAGGAGCTGGCGGAGGAGATCGAGGTGCTGGCCGCCAACATCGACTACATCAATGACAGCATTGGTGACTGCCAGGCCACCATCGTGCAGCTGGAGGAGACCAAGGTGCCCGTGGGCCGGCCAGGCGGGGGCGGCGGGCGCCTGGGCAGGTGGGGCCGTCCTGGTGACACAGGCCCTCTGCCTCCCCGTCCCAGGAGGAGCTGGACTCCACAGACACGTCGGTGGTCATCAGCTCCTGCTCGCTGGCTGAAGCCCGTCTCCTGCTGGACAACTTCCTGAAGGCGTCCATCGACAAGGTGGGCTGGCATCAACATGTGCATTTTGGGGAGAGGATTCAGCCCGTTTGGGGAGTGTGTCCCGCAGCGTGAGTGTGGGGAAGGTGAAGGGGGCTGGGGTGCCTCTCCAGTCTGTGGCAGGCACAGGTGAGGTCTGGGGACTAGTGGGGGGCCCCCCAAGTGTCTTGGGAGCAGATCTGGGGAGGGCAGTGATGGGGTCCCCACAGCCCCAAGCTGAGCTAAGGTAACCCCAGAGCTTGCCCCCCCCACCACAGGGGCTGCAGGTGGCTCAGAAGGAGGCCCAGATCCGGCTGCTGGAAGGCCGGCTGAGGCAGACAGACATAGCGGGCTCCTCCCAGAACCACCAGCTGCTGGACGCCCTGCGGGAGAAGGCGGAGGCCCACCCTGAGCTGCAGGCCCTCATCTACAATGTGCAGCAGGGTACGGGGCGGGGCGGCGCTCGGGGCGTGGGCCCCCAGGGCTCCCTGCCTCCGGCCCTGCAGACCCTTTCCTCCCCAGGCTCCCCAGAGGCCCTGTCTGATCCCAGAGGGTGAGGGGGGAAGGGAGGCCGTCCCCTCCCGCTCGCACGCTGTGGGGCCTCACCCCTCCACTCCCTCCGCAGAGAACGGCTACGCCAGCACAGATGAGGAGGTGTCCGAGTTCTCGGAGGGGAGGTGAGTTTCCAGGGCGGGAGTGAGTGGTGGGCTCGCAGCTGTGCGGGGGTCTGGGGCGAGGGGATGCTGTAGGGTCCCGGGGCTGGGGGCTCTCTGGGACTCACAAGTCCAAGTCCCAGGGAGCCAGGACGCTTGCTGCCAGCATCCTGACCCCCCAACCCTGTTTCCTCCTTAGCTTCTCCCAGTCGTTCACTATGAAAGGCTCTACCAGCCATGACGATTTCAAGTTCAAGGTGAGCCCCACAGAAGGTGGGCAGGGGCCCCCCGCAGCCTGGTCTCTGCCTTCCTGTGGCTCTGCTCTCACCCCCAGCCCCAACCCAGCATTGCCTCCAGCTGGGACGCAGGTGCAAGAAGGGTCTAACCTGGAGCTGTGGTGCTGCCCAGATGTGTGACCTGTGACAGCCCAGTCACTGTGAAGAGGGTGGAGTGATGTCACCTTAGCCAGAGGCCCCACTTTCAGAAACCTCCCTCTTCCCCACCCTAGACTCTGCCTCCCGCTGAGTCAGAGGCTGACCCTAGATGTCTGGTATCCTGCGTGCAGATAACTGATTCAACAGTGAGGGGGTCTGCCTGACGTGGAGGGAGGGGTTACAAGGCTAGACTGAACCAAGAAATGGTTTACTAAAGGGAGAAGGGGGAAGCCTGTGGACTGGGAACAGTGAATTGGGCACAGCTTCTGGGTAAACTGATCAGCTGGTGAAGCAGAGGTCAGCCAGGGCATACTGTTCACAACGTGCAGATCAGGGCGGAGAAGACCTTCCTGTTGGTTTGGACACAGCAGGGGCCTGGAGAGACAGTCTGGGGGTGTCTGCCTGGCCCTTCCCTCAGCCCTTCTGCCTCGGGCAGGTGGCACGTCTCCCCCGTGGGAAGTTCCCCAGCTCCCCCTTCTGTGCGGTCCTGTCCGGGCCAGTGGGCCCACTCAGCCCTTCCTACCCCAGGGGGAGCCCACGCTGTCTGCCCAGATGAAGGCCGTGTCGGCCGAGTGCCTGGGCCCCCCGCTGGACGCCTCCACCAAGAACATCACCAAGTCCCTGGCCTCCCTGGTGGAGATCAAAGAGGACGGAGTGGGCTTCTCCGTCCGAGACCCCTACTACCGGGACAAGGTCTCGCGGACCATCAGCCTGCCCACCAGAGGGAGCACTTTGTAAGGAGGGGGCCAAGCTGGGGGTGGGGCCTGCGGGGGGGAGCCAGGAGGTGGGCCTGGGCCTTACTGGACCCTCCGTTCCAGCCCCCGGCAGTCTCGAGGCGCCGAGACGTCCCCGCTGACCCGGAGGAAGTCTTACGACCGAGGGCAGCCCATCAGGTGAGGGCGAGCTCCAGACCCTGTGGCAGGGTCGCTGCCCACCCAGTCCCAGGCGCGGGACGCCTGCTGTAGACCGCCGTGGACACTTTCATCTGGGCCCGCTCAGCTCCCCCACTGGCCCCTTCCCCACTTTGTCAGCCACAGTTCAGGTCCCCCCTGAGCTGGGGACCAAGCCTGCTGCTGAAACCTGCTGACTGCTGGGAGCTCAGTGTGGGCAGCTTTGCAGTGGCCTGGACTGGCCATTGGACCGATGTGCTTCTGCCCCAGTCATGGCCACCGGTCCTTTCAGGGACTTGTCACGTGGGCAGAGTTAGAAGGGAAGGACAGCCAGGAGGTGACACAGAGCCGTGGCAGGTCCCCAGCCAGCCAGCCTCTCAGGGCCCCATGGGCTTCTGCAGGTCTCCAGATGCCTCTCCAGCTCATCTAGACCTTCAGAGCTGTTTGGTGTCCTCGCCGGGTCCCACAGAGAAGCAGGAGAAGGACAGGGCTCAGGTGCCCCCTTGCGCCTTCTGTGGCGGCGGAGGGCTTGCCCCCATCCCTCTCTCCTGTCGCCGAGCCCGGGCTCATGGCTTGCAAACGGGCCTCCGGTGGGAGGAGCCGAATGACCTCTGTGCACCTGGGGCCCCTCAGGCCATCCCGTCACCCTGGAGCATGCTGAATTTGTGGTTGGGGGCAATGTAGGCTGAACTCACGATGACTGTCCAGGGGAGGGAGGATTCGGCTGAACCTGAGGACAGCTGTGCCAGGAGAGGGGCCGCGGTAACGGACGGGGCAGGGCCGTGAGGTCTGGGACTCCCCCCGCCCCCACCGTCGGGTCCCGCTCTTGGCAGCACTGCGGTTCCTGAGTCACTGAGCACTGACTTAGTGGTCCTGAGCCACTAAGGCGGGACAGGGCTGGGCCTCGGGGCCGCAGCGTTCTCGTCAGCCCATCACGGGGGTTTCTGTTTACGGACACCTTGTCTAAAAGGTGTCGTTACTCCATTCACACTGGCCTCACAGCCAACAGCGCAAGGACTCACGCCTGAACAAAGCTCCTCTCACATGCACTTTCTCCAAAAATCACTCCCGGCTTCCCGGAGCTCAGGAAACCACAGCCCTGCAGCACCATTTCAGCCTGACATCACCAACAAAGGGCACAAAAGTACACCCAGCGCGGCGCTAAGCAGACTGTGGGAAGGCTGCGTGTGTGCAGCGGGCGGCGGGCGGCGCCCCTCTGGGCCTCCGCCGGAGCGCGTGCACTTGGGGACTCAAGTTCTCGCTGCTGTCCTCATGTGTGCAAACAACCAGGAAAGCCCTTGGCACTGTTTTGGGGTCACTAGTAGGCTGTAGTGAGCAGGTGAATTCCCAGACCCACGGAGAAGGAGGACTGACTGTGAAAAGCAGCCCCCAGGGGCTGGGCGGCAGCCGGGCTGAGGGAGAACCTGCCCCGCGCGCCAGACAGCGACACAGACGGCCGCGCTGAGGTGCGGGTGCTAACAGATGCTGCCCTGTGTCCCGCCCGCCTGCCAGGTCCACAGATGGGTTCACACCCCCCTCATCCCCTCCTACTCGGCCCCGCAACGACCGAAACGTCTTCTCTCGTCTCACCAGTAATCAGAGCCAAGGATCAGCACTGGACAAGTAAGAGTCAGGGGCCAGGGATGGGGCGGGGGCGCTGAGGGGACAGGGAGCCTGCGGGCTGGTCCTTGCCGCAGGCAGGTGGGGCGGCGGGCAGACCCTGGCCTCGCTGTTCTGGACCCTCTCGCGGCACCTGTGCCCTTTCTGTGCTGAGCGAGGACCCTGCCATGCCCCGGGCGTGCCGGGACTGCAGGAGAGGCAGGAGGGGAGCCCCGGGACTGGGGCTGGGCAGCTGGGGCAGGGGAGGCCATGCACGTTGGGCACCTCGGGGGCCTCCCAAAACTGCCCCTGAATCCTCCTGTGGACTCTAATTCCTCTCCGAAGCCCCTTCAGCTTCAACTTGCCTTCTCCTCACTAACGCTGCGACCAGGCCCCAGTGCCCTCGTGAACCGTCCCTGCAGGAGACCCTGTCCCCTCCACATGGTGGGGCCAGCCCACCCCTCCTGACCCTCCCACTGGGCACTCACCCGCACACTGATGCTCATCGCCCCCGCGCTGCTCTGGGCTAGCACACGTGATTTCACGTGAACTGCAAACCAGCCTCGAGGGTCGGGTTCCGTGTTTTGCAGAGGAGCTGAGGCCCAGAGAGGCCCCAGGGTCCACCCAGAGGAGGCCCACCTGGGCCCAGACCAGAGCTCTGACTCGCGCCGGCTCCGGTCCTGACGGCGGGGCTCTGCCTGTGGGGGGCCTGGCCCGCCGTGTGTTCCTTCCTGTGCTCCCCACACTGCTGGGGCCCCTGCCCCTCCAGCTCTCTGCAGCCCCAGAGGGCTCCCCTCAGCTCTAACGGCTTCTCAGTCCTTTTAGATGGGGGATGGTGCTGTCTTTTGGGGGAGCCCAGGCTGCAAAGTGCTGGTCCTTGGGCCTGGCGCCTGACGTCAGCCCCTCCCCTTGCTGGGTCAAAACGTTGCTCCTTCCACGAACCTGCCTTGAAGGAGGAGAGCACCAGGCCCCCCCCACACCAGCCAGGGCCCCCCACACCAGCCAGGGCCCCCCACACCAGCCAGGCTGTCCCCCTGCCACCCAGGCCCTCCCACACCAGCCAGGGCTCCCCCAACCCCTTGACAGTTGTCAGGTCCCTCTCAGCAGCACTGGGTAGGACTTTAGCATCCCAGCCCTGGGATGTCCAGACCTCCGCCCTGTCCAGGGGCCAGGTGTCAGGAACCATGTGTGGGCAGAGCCAGCTCCTGGGCACAGTCCCAGCAGCTCCCAGGGACAGTGGGCTTGGTGACCAGCAAGTCCTTGAGGAACAGCTGGGAGAGACTAGCGCCCTAGGAGGGTGGGAGCAGGCACAGTGTTGCTCGGAGGGGGCAGGGTGCCCCCCAGCTTGTGCGGTGAGGCAGCCAGGGCCTGGGACCGGCGAGGCTCCGCCCCAGCCCCCTGTTAGCCAAGGGGCGCCCCCAGCTCCCAGGCCAGTCCCCTCCTCTCCCACTGTCCCTCCGGCCTCCCCGTCTCCTCTCTCCGCTCCCCTTGCAGAGATAACCGCCCTCTGACCTCCCCGCACTGCTGCCGCCTCTGCTCCCTCGTGTGTGTTCCCCTCCCCCCTAATCCAGCTAATTTTCTGCCCCCAGGTCTGATGACAGCGACTCCTCTTTGTCGGAGGTCCTGAGGTACACACAGAATGGCTCATCCTCTGTCTCCCCCCCGCCCCCTGCACCCTGTCCTCAGCATGCGGCCCCCTCCTCTCGTGGCCCCACCTCGTCCCTGGTTCCTCCCTCTTGGGGGGTGCTGCGTGGCCTCTGACTGCACCAGGCTGGAGCTGGGGGTTTGGGGGGAGGCATGGCTGTGGGTCGTTTGCTGGGGGCTCTGGGGGGTGCTCCGGAGCCTGGAGGCCGGGCCGGGCTGAGCTCTGCCGAGGGGGGATCCACCAGTCCGCCGTGCTCGGCATCCTTGCTTTTACTCAGTTGTGTCCTTGGGCACCTCCCAACCTGGGCTCTGAGTGAGGAGTGCCCCTGCCCACTTGTCCTGGCCTGTGGCCCTCTCCCCGCAGCCCACTCCACGCAGCCCCCCAACTCGAGGAGTACGTCCCAGCACCTAGGGGGCCTGAGCCCCTACTGGGAGAGGGCCACCCTCCACTGAGGGCTCCCAGCGCTGCTCACCGTTCCCTGGCCTGGGGTGGCGCTTCTGTGACCCTCCCACCGCAGCAAGCCTGCCACCCTCCTCCCCGGCCTCTCCATCAGAGGAGGGTTTTCCTGTTAACATGCCATCTTCCCACAGCTGTCCTAGGTGCCTTCCCAGCCACATAGCTGGGCCCAAACCAGCATCGGAACTGAGGGGCTGGGGTGGGGCGGCATGGGGGGCCGTCCGTGTGTGTGCGACGCTGGGGGGCAGCTGGACCTCTCTGACCGCTGACCTCGGGGTGGGCCAGCTGAGTCTGGACGCAGGAGCTCTGGGAAGCCACTGGCGGGACATCGGTCATTTCAGATGCTCTCGGCCACGGTGTCACTGTCAGGGTCAGCCCTCTCTTTGGAAAGAGCTAGGAAAGTAGGACATATTTTCAGGCCTGGACTTGCCCAGCCAGGGCCTTGTTCCCAAAGGCCTCCCTGAGAAACAGAGCCTCATCCTCAGGCCCTCCCGCTCAGGGGAAGCCTGCTCGCCACCCTGAGTGTTCGTGGGGAGGGGGGCCGCTCTGGGTCCTGTAGTCTCGTTTCTCAGAGGGGCCCAGATGTCTTCCCCAGAGCCGAGGAGGGGTCCCTGGGAGGACTTAGCCCTTTGTAACGGCAGTCACAGGCCTGACCGTGCTGGTCCCAAAAGGCCGTGGGGTGGGGTGCATGCCTGCGTGTGCGGCTCTCTGCGTGGGCGTGGCAGCCTGAGCGCCCTCTTTCTGCATCCCGCGCCTCCCCCTGGGGCAGCCGAGGCAGCAGAGGCGCCCCTTCCAGCTCGCGTCTCTGCCTGCTCTGCCGGGCCCTGGAAGCACATGTGTCTCAGGTCTAGGTCAGGCCAGCATCGGAGGGGACCTCCCTGAGGGTGGGGTCCACATGCTCTGATTCTTCCGGTGGTGCCTGGGGGGCTTGCTCCCAGAAGTGCTCAGCATGGCGCCAGGAAGGCTGCTGGACCACAGGCCCCTGCCCGCGCAGCCCTCAGGCCTTGGGGGCTGTGGCTGGGGTGCCCGGAGCCTCCTGCACCTGCCCTATGCCCCTCTGCCTGGCCATAGTCCCCGGGCTGACAGGCGCCTCTCTCCCTCTCTCCCGGGAAGGGGCACCATCATCCCTGTGGGAGGAGCCAAGGGCGCGCGGACGGCCCCGCTGCAGTGTGTCTCCATGGCCGAGGGCCACACCAAGCCCATCCTCTGCCTGGACGCCACGGACGAGCTGCTCTTCACAGGGTCCAAAGGTGGGTGGAGCCCAGACCTGCCAGGTAGGGTCAGGGCCTCCCCCTTCCCTCCTGGTCCCTTCACCAGAGTGGGCTGCCCAGGAGATGTGAACACAGCTACCCGGCTGGAGTGTGGGGGGTCGGCTGGCTCACTGCCTGCCAGGGCTCAGGGATCCCCTCCACGGGTACCCTCAGAGCTGGCCGTAGGGGCTCCGTCCAGCTCCTCCTTTCAGAGCTGCCTCGGACACTCCAGGGAGCTTGTCAGGTGCCGCCCCCTGTCTGCTCACCTTGGCCCCGAGCACCAGGCCCCCAGCCCCCCCATGCCCCCCAGCACTGATGGCCACGCAGCACAAGTCTACAAAGCTACCATTCCTTAGTCACAACAACGAAGTCAGAGAACATCACCAGCAGACGCAGCAGCTGGGTGGTAGACACGCTGGCAGAGAAACGGGAAATGCTATCTACACCTGCGTGGCGGGAGGGAGACAGCTGTCAGTCTAGGTCAGATTGGTCGATTCCAAGTTTTCCCCCTAAAGTTTGCTTACCACCGTTCATTAACTTGGTCAGCTGTTAGCAGGTAGGGATTCTGCCCCGGCCCCTCCCCTCGGCCGTGCCCACAGAACTCTGGCGTTTTGAGGCGCTTGCCTAAGAAACCTAGTCTGAAGTCCTGCGTCTCTGTGCACACACACTGCGCCACGGGAGCAGGCACAAGCATGTTTCTCTCCCCCAGACCTGGAGCCCCTTCCTCTGGGCATCCCTGGACCACCTCTCACAGCCTTGGTGGCCCCAGTGGGTGGAGGGACAGGCATTCCCGGCCCCCTGAGGTGACAGGACACTGGCCGTCTTACAGACCGCAGCTGTAAGGTGTGGAACTTGGTCACGGGGCAGGAGATCGTTGCTCTGAAGGGCCACCCCAACAACGTGGTCTCCATCAAGTACTGCAGCCACTCTGGGCTCGTGTTCTCTGTGTCCACCTCCTACATCAAGGTGTGGGACATCCGGGACTCGGCCAAGTGCATCCGGACCCTCACGTAAGTTCCCCGGCCTGGCTTGCAGCGGCGGGCTGAGCGGAGCTTGCCCCCTGGTCCCACCCTCATGGGACCAGGAACCTGCAGGCGCAGCGTGGCTCCTGTCCATCTGTTGGGGAAGGCTTCTTGGCAGAAGCGGGCCATCAGTTCTGTGTGGCTTTGCCAGGTGTCCTGGCCTCTGCTGACGCCTTGACCTCTGACCCTGCGTCTCCCTCGCGGCAGGTCCTCAGGCCAGGTGGTCTCAGGTGATGCCTGTGCCGCGGCGTCCACCCGCAGCATCACCAGCGCCCAGGGGGAGCACCAGGTCAACCAGATCGCCCTCAGCCCCTCGGGCACCATGCTGTATGCCGCCTCGGGAAACGCCGTCCGCATCTGGGAGCTCAGCAGGTCAGGGAGGGGCCAGGGGAGGGACACAGGACTTGGGGGGGGGTGCCCCAGGGCTGGCAGGACCCAGGCTGCTCCGCTGAGCCCCCAGGATACAGGCGGCTGGTGTCTGGGTCTCCGTCCTGCTCCAAGGGGGATGGACCCTGGCTGGGTATTCACGCCACGTCAGACCCCCCCAGCCCCGCTCTGGGGTCCCCCGATCCACCTCCCCGCTTGGACCTCCCTGCCACAGATTCCAGCCCATCGGCAAGCTGACTGGCCACATTGGCCCTGTGATGTGCCTGACGGTCACCCAGACCGCCAGCCAGCACGACCTGGTAGTGACCGGCTCCAAGGACCACTATGTTAAGGTACCGAGAAGACCTTGACCTCAAGGCCCGGCAGGGCTGGGGGTCCATTCTCACAGTTCTCGCTCTCTCCCCACCTCATCCTTCCCCCTCCGTTGCCTTGGGAGCAGTCGTGACAAATAATGAGACTTCTAGGAATTTATGCTAAAAAGTTACTCCCAAGGATCAGGAAGGTGTGCGCGGAAAGCCGAGATTTCAGCGGTGTTTTGTAAATGGTGGAAAGGGGAACGAACCCAAACGTCTAAGGCCAGAGTAACAGTCGAGTAAATGAGGGAAAACCCACAGAACGGGTTGCAGTGCGACTCACTGCGTGGCAGACGTCACAAAACCCACAGGGCACAGGCAGCCCGGATCCTCTTTCTTCCTGATCGCGTCGTTAGAAACGCGCGTTCAGGGTCAGAAGCTGGGAAGGAGCAGATGAAAAAGGAAAGAGAGGATGGTGGGATTACGATGAATGCTTTTGTTTAAAGTACAGGCAGTGTCATATTTATTTATTGTAAAATTTTCTGTTCTGTGTGTTTTAGTGGAAGGACTGGGGATTGAAGCCAGGACCGCGTGCCTGCTAAGCGCGCTCCACCACCAAGCTCTCCCCTCCCCTATAAAGTAAAAAAATTCGGCAGGAGGCTCTTACTCCAAGCCCTCCCTTGTCCACCGCAGCCCTGTGTTGCCTGCGGGTCTCCCCTGTGCTAACCTCAGTCAGTCTCCCCGCCTCCCCAGGTAGCCCCCTCCCTCCACCTGGTGTGCGGCCCTGGGGACTGGCCACGCGCAAGACCCAGGGTGGGTGGGCGGCCTGGCGGCCCCTCCCCGGACTCCTCCTCCCGCCCTCCCTCCGCAGATGTTCGAGCTGGGCGAGTGCGTGTCAGGCACCGTGGGCCCCACGCACAACTTTGAGCCCCCGCACTACGACGGCATCGAGTGTCTGGCCATCCAGGGGGACGTCCTGTTCAGCGGCTCCCGAGACAACGGCATCAAGAAGTGGGACCTGGAACAGCAGGAGCTCGTGCAGGTGTGGGGGGTGGGGGGCAGGGGGAGGCGGCCCTCAGGCAGGGCCTGGGACCCTGCGTCCTGGGCCAGAGCCCCCCAAGCCGGTCTGTTCTGCACCCTCTTTCCCTCTGGGTTCACCCCACTGGCCGGCAGGCTCTCCTGACTCCACCTTCACACAGCGGCTCTCGGGAAGGGTCTGACTGTGGAGCCCAGCTGACCCCGAGGAGGGCCGAAGGCTTCTCCGCAGGTGCAGGGTCTCAGGTCCGAGCCTGGGAGAGGGGTGCAAGGACCCGTCTCTGGGCCCTGTGGCCCCTGTGCAGCTCAGTGCGGCCTGCCTGCCGGGGGCTCCCCCACTCCCCGCCCTCACGGCTGGCTCCCCCCACAGCAAATCCCCACCGCGCACAAGGACTGGGTGTGCGCCCTGGCCTTCGTCCCGGGACGCCCCATGCTGCTGAGCGCCTGCCGTGCAGGCGTCATCAAGGTATGGAACGTGGACAACTTCACACCCATCGGCGAGATCAAGGGCCACGACAGCCCCATCAACGCCATCTGCACCAACGCCCGGCACGTCTTTACCGCCTCCAGGTGGGTGCTGGGTGGGCACAGGGCTCTGCTCTGGTGCCCCCACCCCCCCAGCCCGGGCAGGGCCCCCCAGGCCCAGGCGACGGAGCCCACCCCTCCCCAGGCGCCCCCGGCCTGCGCGCCAGCCTTCCCGGAGCGCCCACCGGGCATGGGGGCAGGGGCGGTGCTGGGCCCCAGGCCGGGACTGACCCCCCCACCCCCCGCCCCATCTCACCCAGCAGTCCTGACCCCTGACCAGGAGTCTCAGACCGCAGAGCAGTCCTGCCACCCCAGGCCCCCTGCCTCCAGCCCCAGCTCTGGGCCCGTACACGGGCGCCCAGGCCCTCTGTCCCTTGGGCAGCTGCTCAGGGGGTCTCTTCTTTTTCCTTCTTGTCCCCACTGTGTCCCTTCTCTCCGCCCCCTCCCTCCGCCTCTCTCCCCCACAGTGACTGCCGGGTAAAGCTGTGGAATTACGTCCCTGGACTCACCCCCTGCCTTCCTCGCCGAGTCCTGGCCATAAAGGGCCGAGCCACCACCATGCCCTGACCTCCCCCTCCTCCCCCCAACGTCCGCCCCCCTCCTCTTTCAGCCTCCCCCTCTCCTTTCCCCTCTTTCTCCGCTTCGATCTGAGCTGCTTCTTCACGGTACGAGATTGTTTTACTCCCCCTCCCTTCTTTCCCTCCACATCCTGCCTGCTCCCCCCGCCCCCCAGAGGTTGCCCTGCCTGGCCCTCTTCCTTCTGAGCATGAATGGGGGACAGACCCCCCAGGAGAAGGGTGCCCGGGGCAGAGGGCAGAGGGGCAGCATTCAGGCCTGGACAGGACAAAACAAAGTAGCAACAACAGAGAAAACCCGCGATGAGAATCCTACTGGGGCCTGGATGACAGGCCTGCCCACTGCCCGGCACCCCTCCACCCTGCAGCCACCCCGGCCCTGAGCATCGCTTGCCCCAGCCCAGCGCTGCCTGGCGAGTGGGATACCCAGGCCCTCCTTCACTGGTGGGCAGCCAGCCGGGCCCACTTCAGGAGCTGACCAGTCCTTTCTTGCTCACCCCAGTGACCTGACGGTGAAGTTCTGGACTGCCCGGCGCTTACCCAGCGGCACCCGCTAGAAGTGAGGTCAGAGGGCCGCCCGACCCTCCACCCAGCAGCCTGGACAGCGCGGAGAGGAAGCTGGGGCCAGAGGCCCCTCTGCTGCTCCCCGGCCTCTCCCCAGCCTCCTCACAGGGTACTGTCCACCCCCTCCTTGGGGACAGGGAGGTCGGGAGGAAATTAAGCTGTGAAGCCAAAGGGCGTTTCCCGTCGTCTCTCTCCCCTCCACCCCTGGCCTCGGTTTTCTCTTGCTGAGCTGGCCATGCCCTTATTCCAGCCTTTGGCCCAGGGCAGGGCCTGTAGGGGAGGTGAGGCAGCCCCCCCACCGTGTTCCTCAGACGTGCAGGCCTCCCCTGCCTCCCCTGGTCCAGCCACTGCACCTGCCTCTGAGCCCAAAAAGATAGCCCTCAGGTAACCGTGGAAACCAGGTGTCGGCAGCTGGGCGTGCAGCTGGCCTTCAGCCCCTCGGCCACCGGTAGCCACTCCCCGAGGACCCCAGTGCTCCCCTGGGCCCCTTTCTGATGGGACCACAGTGGAGCTGCTGTAGCGCCTCCTTTGGGGAGATGAGCAGGATACTTCAGTGGTTTAACTTATTTATTTTCACTTTTGCTGTTGCCTCCTGGAAACTGACTTGAAGTTTCTTCCCACATCTTCTTTCCCTCCGCTCTTGGGGGCCAGGAGTCCCAAAGGGGGTCCTACTCCCGCCCTCCAGGGCTGCCCCTCCATTTGCTCTGCTCTGCAGCCCGGGCCTGCCCCCCTCCTTGCCCTGGAGACCACTCGAGTGCCCCGACTCTGGCCGCCTGCTGTGTCAGTGCCTTCCTCCGTTGGGGCTGGCACCCTTCCTGGGCAGCCTTACACCAGCCATGCCCGCAGTGCCACATGTGTCTTCTCACCACGGGGTCTCCTGCCCACGGCCCCCGCATCCCAGAGCCGGGGCCCCACTGCCAGAGCCCTGCGTGGGCCACGTAGGAAGCAGCTCAGAGGCCCGTCCACCATGACGTGGCTTGGATGGTGCACCCGGCCCCGCCCCTCCCCAGCCCCCTGCATCTCACCCCAACCAGGCAGAGCCCCTAGCTTCTTTCTCTGGTTTCTCCGGAGATGCGTTTTCAAGCCTTGACCGGCACAGGGAATGGGGCTCTCCCTTTAGGAGATCAGCGGAGGGAGGGACTTCACTGAGTTTCTTTGGGACTGTGGACTCCCAGCTCCAGAGACTTTGTTAAGTCCGCCTTCCAGCGGCAGGCGGGGCCCGGGAGGGAGCACGCTGTGCCTGCCCCTCCCCCGCCCTGACCTGTCCGCCTGCTTTTCCGATGGTTAACTGGTCTTGTGCTTCCCGGCCTTTCTGGGCGCCGGGAGCCACGGCTCTGTTTAGAGGACACGGTGACCTGGGTCTTCCGGAGGTGGCCCTGGGCTCTGCCCTCAGTGACCCTCCCTCCGCGGCAGGGCACTGAGCCTGCCCTGCGGGGCCCCAGCGCGTGGGCACCTGGCACACAGGGCAGAGGGAGGAACACGGCCTGTCCCCCTGCCCAGAGCTGCCCCTCAGGCTAAGAAAGTCGTCCTGCTGTGAGGGGCCCCTGCTTGATGTGGGGGTGAAGTCTGAGCGAGCCATTGTGCTGCAGGAATGTGCCTGGAGCTTGGGACAGTCTGTTTTTGGGACTGGAGGCCCCTCCTACTCGGCCATCCTGGGGGTGCCAGGAGCTCCCTCCGCCGCTCAGAAAAGAGTGTGAGCCTCCCTCACCCCTCTCCCTCTCCGCTCCCGTGGGAAGCTTCAATCTTGCAACCTGGAAAGAATTGTCTGCATGACTGTTTACAAACTGTAGAAACACAAAAGACTGGCTGCCCAGCCTGGGGCGACCGGATCGGCTGGACCGTAGCTGCAGGGTCTGTTGCAGCCCGAGAGGTGCCCGGCATCCTTGCCCGCTGCCTGCTGTTTCTGCTGGGCCAGCTACCTCATGGTGGGGCCAGCTCTGCTGTCCAGGAGAAGCACTGACTCTGAACTTGAAGTCTTGGGAGCCACCCCAGCTGTGCTCCAGAGCGCTGAGGTCTGCCTGCTCCCTCAGGGACGTTGGGGATCGTGGTTGGGGGCAGGCCCCCGGCACCCCTCACTGCACAAGCACCCTAATGTCAGAAGCACAAAATGGTGGTGATTTGAGCACAATGCAGGGCTGGCGGCAGGCAACCTGGACAAACCAGCCCAGGAGGCCCCCCCCAAGACAGGCTCTGTCCTACGTAGACTGAGGGTGCCCACGCCAGGCCGCCCTGCTCAGACGGGGCTTGGCCCGAGGCCTGTCCTCCCCGAAGGCTGGCCCTGCAGGCAGGCTGCGCAGGAGGGCAGGGGGCCCAGGAGTGCTGCCCTCTTAACCCCGCAGGCCCAGGTCTCTACCTGAGCCCAGGCGCATCCCAGCCCCGGGAGCCTAGCGAGCCTGCACCCACATCCCGGCTCCCGGGTTGAGCCCCGTGCAAGCGCTGAGGTGTCCTCCGTCCCCACTGCCTGCGGCCTCTCGGCACGGCCCTGTGCCAACCTCTGTCCTCAGTGTTAACCAGGTCAGTGTTGTCGTCCCTTTTGGGGCCTGACCCCTCGAAGGCAGCACTTGGAGTTGACCCGGGAGCGTGCCGAGGAAGGAGAGAGGTGGAGAGGCAGAGGCCAGCACACCCGCACCTTTGAGGTGGTCAGAGTGCCAATTCTCCCTCGGGAGGGGACAGCTGTGGATCTGTGAGGGGCTCCCTGCCCACCCACCGTGGCCGCAGTGTAGCCTAGGAAATCTTGCGCCCTCTGTTGTCCAGTCCCGCTGCAGTTTAAAGCACAAACCACCGTAGGGAAGACTGTCCCCGGGACCTTCTCACACCGCCCAGTTCGGTGGAGTTGCAGATTCCTGCCCTCTCCCGTGGCAAGGCCCGTGTTCCCGGGGTGCCCGAAGCAGTCTAGGCTGGATGCGGGCTCACCCCTGGTCGTCCAGCCACGGCCTGTGCCCGGTGTGCTCACCGGCTTGCTGTGGGCAGGGCCTGCCTGCAAGAACCCTGAGCTCCTTTCTGCCGAGCGGCTGAAACCCAGTGTCTGCCTCTTTGCCACCCAGCCAGGAAACTGCATGCTGCTCCCAGCTTGGCGAGGCCTCCTGCTCTGGGCTCAGGAGCTAGGGCATGGCCAGTGCCCCCCTACGGCCCTCCTGGGCCTGGCCCTCCTCTCCTGGCTCCCAGACCCTTCCCTGCCCTCTGATGTGCAAGGATAGAGTTACAGGGGAAGTTCTGTTTTCCCTAAGGCATCTTTGTGCTGTTCCCCCACTTCAGCGCTCAGATGAGCTCCCAGCCCCCCCCCACACCCCAGTCCAGCCCTTTGAACTGCTGTCCCGAGGGCCTTGCAGGGCCTTGTTTGAAGAGCCACGGGTCAGAGAGGAACCCTGACGGGAAGCCCTGCCCTGCCCACCAGCTCTCTTCTAGCTGTCTCCTGCCCAGGCGCAGGCTTCGTCTGGCTCACGCCCCTCCTCCGGGTGGGTCGCACAGGTGTGCAGATATTTTGTACCTCCGCCGATGATTGTACATAGTGTAGGAAAGTTATTTAAGCCTCATGCTGTACATTTCTGTTCCCAGACCGGATGTGTGTGTTCTGAGAAACTGTCATAAATAAAACATGAGTGACCGCTGTCTGTGGTGTGACTCTGAGACCTTGGGCTGGTGGCCCTTCCCCGGGCAGGGGCCAGTGGCGGGCGGGGCAGGCTCGGAGCGCCCTCACTGAGGAAGTGTGTCGAGGGAGCTGCGATCCCTCTGGCCTCGTGGTGTCACCTCCCGGGACAGGTGTGGAGCTGGAGGCATGGCACCAGTGTTTCCTGGTCACCTGCTCCATCCCAGACATGGTTCCAGGCATCGCTCTTTGGGTTTTCACTACCTGTGTGACAGGTGGGTTTGCACTTTCTGAAATGAGGAAAGTCTCAGCGAGGGAACCCCTAACTCAGCTAAGGGCGGAGTTAAGATTGGCTCCCAGACCAGCCCGACCGAACCCGCACCATTCCTGTCACGAGCATGGCAGTGCCTGCTCGCAGGTGGGTGGGCACCGTGCGGGGTGCACACCAGACACGGGGTCCCTCCCTCGCCACTTAGGGGGAGGAGACACATACAGGATGGTCACACAAAGAAACCGCTCCAATGCGGGCGCCATGTTTGTTTCCAGATCAGTGCTTCCCAGTCTTAAAACCTCACACTCCCCTCCTCCCCAGTGCCCTGAAAATCTCTGTTCTATTAACCCTGCTATTTAAAATTTTTTTTCTTTGTTTTTGTTTGGTTTTGGGGGTTTTGGGGGGGATGTAATTAGGTTTATTTATTTTTGAATTTAACTGGAGGTACTGGGGATCGAACCCATGACCTCCTGCATTTTAAGCATGCGCTCTACAACTGAGCTGTACCCTCCCGTAACCCCACTATTTTAACATAAAAATATCTTGAAGTCTATGAGATGCTGAGCAGCCCTGTAAGGAGCTCCTCACCCGGGAGACACAGAGCTGTTCCTATAAACTGAAGCCAGAGCGAGCCTCGTGCCTGGAACTCACTGCACTCCATCATCGCCCTGTTCTTCAGGAATCAGTGACGCTCATGTAAGTAAATCAGGATCCTGCTTGAGCATCCTCCGTGTTCCCAAGGCCCTCGTGGTGCCGCCAGCCCCACATGAGATCTGCATGCGATGACCTTCCAGGCTCAGATCTTAAGAAACCATTTTTCACAACAGTCTTACTGAGATGCAATTTCCATGCATCAAACTCACCCGCCTTTGTTTCTAGGTGTTGATTTCATTTTGGTATTTTCTGTGTTCCCTCTCAGGGCCTATGACCACAGACGCTAAACAGACATTTAGGGAGCCAGCACGTGCGTGAGTGAAGCCGAGGAAGACCAGCGACCTTGGGGCGTGGTGTTACGAGATGTCACCAAACATCTGAGCTACCTGTCCCTTTCGATAACCACGCACCAATGCACCAACTTCCTTGGGCACGGAGGCCTCCGCCCCCACCCTGGCCAATCTGGAAGCTTCACTCTCTGATTCGTATTGTGACAGCCGCAGGGTCTCTCTTGGCTTGGTCCTCAAATACAAAGCCGCTGCATGGTCAGCTCCTGGGTCCTGCTGCTTGCCTAGACCCACGGATGATGCAGCCAGCAGGGCCTGAGTCTGCAGGAGGCAGAGGTCATCGTGGTCCAGGGAGGGGCCTCCCAAGAGGCTTCTGGGCCTCGGCAAGCTGGGGGCCTGAGCCAGTGAGGGAGACGCGGGCGGGCAGAGCCCCGCAGCCCCAGCCCTCTCTGGCCCGGGAGCCTCCCTGCCTGGGAAGCAGGTCTGGCTCTGAAGCAGGCTGTTTTGGCCAGCTGACTAAGCCCCGCCCCACCGCTCTCCCGCCCCACCCTCCCGCGGGTCTCACCCAACCCTGGCTCCCCAAAGGCCATCTCGCACAAAGGATCCTGCCCTACGGGGCGAAGCCCACTGTCAGCCGTGGGAAGTGGTGACTGGGCGTCGCCTGCTGCAGGCCGGTGGGTGTGGGTGAGGCCAGAAGCAGCCCAGGAGCTGCTGGTCTGGCCGGAGTGGGCTGTGGAGCTGACTTCAGCCAGCTGGTTCCCTCTCACCCCCAGACAGTTAGTTGCCCATAGAAGGTGTTTTTTTCCAAACTCAAGCCTTGGCGATGCCAAGGGGCCTCAGGGTGGGGAGGCGGGACCTCTCGGTTAAGGGACATCATATTTTATTCTTTAATGTGGAATGTCTCCTTCCAGATTACAAAAGTACGAACTGTCAGTGATAGAAAATTCGGAGAACAAATGAGCATCAAGCAGAGAAGTTCTGTTTCGGGTGTAAGTCACCAGGCATCTTTCCCAGACCCAGGGAAGTGGCACTTCTCAGAATGTGACAGGGGCCATCACTGCCAGGGCTGGGTGGCATCTTAGACGATAGTCTCCCCAACCCTCTCGATTTATAGACCAGGGGAGCTGAGGCCCAGAAGCTGACAGAGTCGGCCAAGGTCGTCCCGGGACGAGAGGGTCCTGGCTCCATCCCTGCCCTGGCAGGGGTCTGCCCAAGCGCCCTGACCCGGTGTGACGGAGGCGGGGGCGGGGGAGGGCTTGTGGGGGCGTCAGAACAGTCTCTGCGGTGGGTTCGACACCAGCGCACTTGACCTGCTGGCAGGGTTTTAATAAGACCTCTTTTCTGTTTGCTGTAGCAAAGCAAGCTTGCCCTTGGGAGGGCGAGGGAGGAACGTGGCTGTACTTCTGAGTCTGTGACGTCCCCAGCACCTCCATCTATAACAGGTCAGCCCTAGGGCCCCTAGTGACAGCCGGTGACCAGGACAGGGGTGGGATAGCCTTCTGGCCAACGCAGACGTTAGCTCGGGCTTCAGAGCCGCCTCTGAGGTCTGTCTTCAGGCGTGATGGTGACCCTGCTGCTGCCCAGGCTCAGATGACGCGAGGAGCATGGCCAGCACTGAGGGCAGGCGTTGGGGGGCGGAGCAGCCACCCAGGGGGCGCTCACACATGTCTGGGGCTGGGGTGCAGGTGGCAGAGGCCAGGTATTGTGGACCCCGACCTGGGCCAGCCCAGGCATCGGCCTCGCTGGGTTGGGAACTCCGTCCAAGTCAGCAGGTTCTTAGGACACTCAGAGCTCTGCCCAGGGCCCGCTGACTCAGGTCACCCTGGCTCCCACGTGGGGGGGGGGGTGCGGGCAGTGGGACCAGCCCATGACCCCGCATGGACTCCGAGCTGCCCCGAGGAGGACGGATTCCAGCAGGAGCAGCGGGCGACAGGGGGTGCCCACCCGCAGACCCCCAGCGTGGCGGGAAGAAACGGCCAGCTCTCGTGAGCACCTGGGGCCCAGGTTCCAGTATCTAGGCCTGAGTGCTGTCGCCCTGGCCGGGGTCTGGCTGCACGCAGGGCTGGCCGCGGCGCTATTTCCGCAGAGCCGCCTGGTTCCTGGCAGCCACACCCGCACTCTGATCTCCCGGGCTACTTCATGAGCTGACTAACGCCCTTTAGTAAACCTCTTTCCTGCTTCAACCAGCCGACATGGACTCAGGGGCCTGCAGCCAGGAACCCCACGCACACCCCCCGGATCCCGACAGCACGGAACTCCCAGTCACAGTTCAAGCTGACGTTCAGAACAGCCGCTGCGCGCCGGCCTCGGCCCCCACTGCGCGAGCGGAGGGCCGGCCCCGCCAGGCGGGCTGGGACCCCGCGCTTCTCTGCGGAGGCGGCGGCGCTGCCCCACCCGGCCGGGACAGGCTCCGGCCGAGGGACGAGGGAACACGAGCGCACGGAAGTTCCGGCTTTCTCCCTTTATTAGAGAGGCTCTGCAGGGACACACCCCACGTCTAGAGCAGGGCTCAGCTGCCTGGCCGTGGCCACTGCTGCCGCAGTCCTGTCTGCCCAGCATTCGGGCTCAGAAGTAGCCCCTTCGAGGCCTCCTGCAGCAGAAGCAGGACGTGGGGGTGGTGACTGGTCGCGTCCCCATGGCTTCCAGGACGTAGAAGGTCTGTGTGGCTAGGGAGCTGACCATGGGGTCGGGGTCTCCCCGCATGCACCTCAGGGCTGTAACACAGACATGTGCCCTTTGAACACAGGGACACTGCCGGGCGGGGCCGGGCAGGGGGCCCGTCAGGGGGCTGTGCAGAGAGGGGCTGGCCTGGAGCGGGTATAGCTCTTGACTGCAGAGAGGGGCTGGCCCTTGAGATGGGGGACTGGCAGCTTGTGAATTGTGAGCAGGAATTCCTTCTAAGAGCCACACTCCCCGGTCACAGGCAGGTTGACACACTTGCCAGGTTCCAGGAGACGTGGCCGCTGCCCCCCACCACCACATCCAGGACCTGCCCTTGAGGTCTTGCCCACTGTCTGCCCCCGACTCTGCCCTCCTCTTCGCAGAGAAGAGCCATGAGTCCCCTGACTCAGAGAGGCTGTTGCCTGGGGCTCAGCCAGTTCCTGGGACCCAGCGAGGCAGGGATCTGGTATTTGGGAGAGGGAAGGGTGGGGGACGTATCCCCAAGGATGCGTGGGGGACACCCGGGCAGAGGGGGGTGCTGGGAGCCCCCGTGTGCCCTCAAGTGAGAAAAAGCTGGGCGTCCTTCCTGCAAAGAGTTCTAGGAAACTTCTCAGCTGATGAACGACAGCTCGGGGGGGTGAGGGTCAGTGAGTGAGCGCGGGGGCGGGAGGGCTCTGACCCGGGCCCCAGAGCTAAATGCTTTGGAGACGGCCCCCTCCTCGCTCCCCCCGGCGCTGATTTGTGAGCCCGTCCGCCCATGTCCCCTGACCTCTGAGCCTTTCCCGCCCACACCAGGGGGCCTGAGAGCAGCAGGGAGCGGGCCGCGGGGCTGTCACTCACCGGTATATGCGTCCTCGGCCTCGCGGGCCTCTTCCGTGCTCAGGGTCTGGATGATCTGGCCTGGGGGGGCAAGAGCACCTCAGTGCCCCGAAGGGGACCCGTGGGGCCTGGCTGCACCTGCTCTGCACCTCTCCTCATGCACCGCCATTCCCTCCCTCTGTCTGTCTGTCCCTCCCACAATTGTCCTTGCTTGGCCACCAGCCCCAGATCTAGACTTTTCCGTGAAGTTGAGATGACTTCCCTGCTTCTCTGAAGGGTCCCAAGCAAACTGGGCTGAGGAGAGGGAGAGACGGGGATGCCCTCTGCCCAGAGGATGTTTCCCTGGGGTGACTGAGGCCGAACCCGCCAGGCTCTGAGCCTCCTCACCGAGCCTCCCAGGACTCAGTTCATTCTGCTGCAGCAAGGCCGCCCAGCCCAGCCCAGCCAGGAGCTTCCAGGGCGGGGAGTTGGGGGTGTTGGTTTGGGGGCTGGGGGACAAGTGCACACTGTCCTCCACCCTCCAACGTCGTCACCCCAGGCCCTGTCTGCCTGCTGTCCTGGCTCCTCCAGCTCTCTGGAGGACCCATACTAGGACACAGCGGCTCCCAGAAGGGGGAACGCGGTACCTGCAAACCACACGGCCGCCTGGCGGATGGGGGCCTGTGGGCTCTTGAAGAGGGTCACGCTCTGCTTCAGGAACCAGAGGGCTTTGCTTGCCTCCTGCTCCAGCTGTACAAGGACGAGCCGGGTGGGCCAGGCGCCACAGCTGGTTCCTCTGTCCCCGCCACTGGCCTCCTCCAGACAGTCCTGGGACTAAGCTGGAGTCACTCTCTCAGTGCAAAGTCCATCCAAACGCTCTAACCTGCACCCTCCCTCCCAGCCCCCAAGGTCTCAGCTCCTCTAGGGGGCCTTCCTGGGTGGGACCTTTCTCTCCAGGGAAGGCCTGAAACTCAGAGAGATTCACCCCGATCTCCGCTCACACACTTCCCCCTCCTGCCCATAGTGTCCATTTGCTTATTTCCATCTCGGCTTAGAAGTGGCGATCTCAGGGCCATCTGCTTCGGGCTACAGGAGTCCAGCATGTCTACGCTGCTCTGTTCAGCGGCCACGCGGCGCCACGCGCCATTAAGCATTTTGAGCCCTCCCTTCCCTGCCAGGGATGCAGCCTCTGGGGTTCGTCCTGGCTCCTCCCGTTAAGGTCCGGAGGATGGCAGGTCCTTTCCTCTGCAAAGACCACCCCCAACCCCGTCTCCCACGCTTCTGTCCCAGCTGCACCCTGTTCTCCTCTTCACTCTGCACTGAGGTTCTTAAACTTCAAGGCTACATCGATGGTTTTTCAAACTGTCGTGGCAGAAGAATCTTTTCTTCAAATAAAATCCGAACTGGAAACCCAGCTTCCCAAACCCATAGAAGCGGGACCGCTGAAGGTGTGGTGAGGCTGAGCCCAGCCAGCTGTGCACACCCCATCCTGTGAAGTCACCCCAGAACCTTGGCTTCCACACCGGCCTCCTCCCTGCACCCCCGCTGGCCCTGGTCCCGCGAAGCTCACGGTGTCTCCCGTGGCCCGAGCCCAGCAGGCCCTGCTGCTTCCCTTCCTGGACTCCTGCTACCATCGCTCACTGCCTGCCGCTTGTTGCTCCTTGAAGCTGTGTCCTCTTTGGCGACCGCGACCCTCCTCTCCTGCTGTTCCTCTTCTACTTCTTTGGCTGATTTTCCTTCCTAGCCTCCTGGGCGGGACCCTTGGAACTGAGGCTTCTCGGAATCCCAGTGCTGAGTCACGTGCTCCCTTCGCTGTGCGAGCCCTGAGGTGGGCTAATCCAGGCTCGTCTACCGTTCCGTCCACCGCCCAGCCTGCTCCCGCTGCGTCAGTGACAGGTCTCTGACTTCCCGTGGGGCAGACCCACAAACTGTCCTGGCCCGCCATGTACAAAGTCGAGCCACTCGCTTCCCCCCACACCTGATTCCTCCTCCTGCTGCAACACTGGCACTCCTGTGTCAGAAACCCAGGCGTCCACCTTCCCAGCACACTCTGCATCAAATCAGGCTTCGGGACCAGCCAATCCCACCGTGTCCCCACCACCTCTCCCTGGCCCCCAAGCACAAATCTCAGCCCTGTCCCTTGAGAGCTCACCCTCCTGCCTGTAGCCAGGTGATCTGTCTAAAGTGTGCCGCCATCTAACCACATGCCCCCCTTGCTCAGAGCACTTCAGCAGCTCCTCGTTTGCTACAGCATCAAATCATGCCCCTTCCTGTGTCCAAACCTCCACCACACAGTGCGACCCAGCCTCCTACTTCCTGCTAAGTGCTCCTGGGCCAGGATGGCACACAGGCAGCCATGAGCCCAAAGCAGCCAGCAGGTTCTATTCGTTTGCTCCACACAACGTTTTAAACATTCTAAACTACTTGTCAGTATAAACGTGGGAAATCTCACCAAATAGGATTTCCTGCTTTTCCTAACACAGGGGCACACCTAGCAGCCCTGAGCCCGCTGTCTGTCTAGAAGCCAGTCGGCTGGCTCTCCACCAGGGGCTCTACTGTCCCCGGGGGAACGAGGGAGCTGGGGGCGGCTTTGGCTGTCGCGATGATGCCGGACGGCACACCAGTGCCTAGGGTCCCACCGCACACCTGTGTCAGTCAAGCCCTAGCTCGAACGGTCTGTGCCCAGAACATGGCTCTGTCCTTTGTAGAAACACAGCACTTTTCCACAGTTCGAATACACACCGGGTTTTCTAATCGTCTGCTGCGATATGAATCAAAGCCAGACTGAACTTCACGCTGTTCAGAATTTCACCAAAAACTGGCCATCACTCTGAAGGCCGCATTACCAGCGGCCAAACTTCTTGAGTCACGCTTTGGTCCCCGACACACGAGTCCTATACCTGCATTTGCAGCAGGTTCCCTTGAGGACGAGCTGCCCCATGTCCCGTCTTCCGGGGGCCCTGGGCCAGGAGGGCCACGTCCTGTCGAGTCGCCACATAGCGTTGTGCTGCATCGCACACGCGCCACACACACACGTCTACACACGCGCGTCACACACAGGGTCCCAGCAGACAGCGCTTCCCCGTTTGGAGCTAGGGCTTGACATTTACTTGTTTTGGAAGTCCGCGCGGGCGGCTGACGTCACCTACACGTTTCGTTTTGGGAGAGGAAGCGGGTGCTATCACACCCATGCTCTGATGGCGCCGGGCCGTGTCCAGTGGTGCCGAGAAGCGCGGCTGCAGCTGGACCACGCCCTCAGACCCAGCCGGCCTGCTTCTCTGCTTACTGCCCCTGCCTGGCCCGCAGGCACAAGTTCGCTGCCCCTGCGCTGACTCCCAGCCCCTGGTAGCTCCAACACCCCGAGCTCCTCTGCCCTTATTTCTCAGGACCTAATTCTGTAGGATGAGGTGCAGGCGGGCCAGGTCCCTGTGACGGAGGGGATGCTCCACTCCACACCCCGTGTAGGGCCGCACCTCGCCCGCACTCCGATCCCTCCCCTTCGCTTGAGCATTACCTCTCCTTCCATTCCCCGACCCCCACCGGGGACGCCTCCTCCAGGAAGCCTTCCTGCAGCTTCCAGACCGGGCTACAAAGTCCCTTCCTCTCTCAGCCTTTACAGAATATTCCAAAATGATCTCCCTGTGTGCCTAGCTCCCCAGCTCACACAGGAAGCAATGGGCAGGGGAAGGCAGGGCAGGGACCACACACAGGTGCTGGGCACAGACAGCCCACGCAGGGAGCATCTCACTGTTGCAGTGCTGTGGCTGCAAATCCCAGAAGCTGCAGGAAAGCAACCCCGAAAGTGCGTCCCCCAACTCCCGGCACAGGAGCGGGACAATGAGCGAGCGGCAGCTTACCAGCGCTCTGAGGATTGTCCAAACATCCTTCTTGGCAAAGATCACTCTGAGCTTCCACCAGCCCAGTATGGTGGCCGTGTGGCAGAGGGCGGGCCGGGAGATCTAGAGAGACAGGAAGGCTCAGACCAGTTAGAGGGCAGGGTGGGGAAGGGACCTGGCGGGGCACACAGAGAGGAGAGAGGGCGGTGAGGGATGGGAGACTCAGAGCCCGGAGGGACCCAGGGCAGGAGAAAGGCCGAGTGGTCCAGGCACCTTGGCTGCACCTGCACCCTTTCTCCCAGAAGCGAGACAGTCAAAAATCAGGGTGGTGGTGATTTTCCCAGTTGCGTGTTACTGCCCTGAGACCCACCTCCTGGCTTACCCACCCACCCCACGGCTCCCCAGTCCCCAAAGTCTTGATGCTGCCACTGGGTGGTCGCCCCTCTGATCAGGGTTGGCCTGTCAGAAGTGTCACTGCCGAGTTCCCTGGGAGGGACCCCACCCACGAAGATAACACCCCAGTTCACTTGCTGGTTCAGAAACCCCACCAGGCAAAGGAGCCTGCGGTGTGGACGCTGGTGTCGCGGGCAGGCCGTCAGCACTTTTCAGCTGCAACTTTTCTCCGCTGCAGTTCAGGCCCCTGGGCTCCCGGGCTCAGAGTCGGGCCCGTCCGTCCCAGGACATGGCCAGTTCTGGGCCCTCTCTGTTCCACCCACTGCGCTGCCCCGGGAGCCTGTCTCCATTCAGTGACAAGAGGGTAGAGAGTGGCTTGGGGAGAAGGCCAGTGACGCCCAGATCAGGGACCCAGGGAGGGGAAAAGGCTTCACTCCCACAACTGCCCGCTGTGTGCCGGTGGCCGGCCGGGGAGCCGGGGGCTGGAGAAACGCCGGGGCAGGCATCTGACTGCAGCTCTCTGAGGTTAGACAGGAGACTCCCCCAGCCCCTTCCTAGGGGCTGGCTTGACCCCGTTCGCATTTCCCCACCCCGTGAGCGCTCCAGGCCTGGCCTCTCACCTGAGCCACGTGGACGCTCACATCCTCCAGGTGGAGCACGAGGAGGACCAGCAAGTTGAGGACCTGGTGCTTCAAGGGGAAGACAAGGACTCTCCGGCGGACCTTGGCCAGGACGGCCCCGTAGACCTCGAAGGCCTCCAAGCGCAGGTGTTCTGACTCCTGGGTGAGAACGCACACGCACACGCACACGCACACGCACACACGTGTGGGAGGGAGCTCGGCCTGAGCACCCGCCTCCGGGACAGGCGGCCCCGAGCCCCCCTCCACTGAGCGCAGGCCCCGTGCACACCTGCCCCCATGTGCTCCGGCTCCACAGCACTCTCCTGCTGTGCTCTGCTCTCTGCCCAGACCCCTTTCACTATCCCCGAGCTGGGGACACGGCCACCAGCCCCACAGGAGGCCCCAGGTCCCAGCTGGAGGGGCCTTCGAGATCCTTCCGATATCTCCCTTACCTTACGGACACCAGAGAAGGGAAACGGGCCCTCAGAGGACTCACCTCCTCCAGGAAGGGCCCGAGCGTGAAGGCGAGCTGGATCAGGAAGGAGGAGGAGTCCTGCCAGGTGAGGTGCTCCACCAGGTACCTGAGCAACTGGAAGGTCTCGGCCACGACGCCGCCGTCCGCGGAGTAGCAGCAGTTCAGCACGTAGGGCTGCAGGGCGCGGAGCTGCTTCCCCTGCAGAGCACAGGTGCTCGGGAGGACAGCCCGAGTCCAGGAGCCAGCCTCGCCCATGCCACCCCACGCGACAGCCGGGCTGCCACACTGCGCCCCGTCTCCCCCAGAACCCGGGCGGCGTCGGGGGCGGGGGTGCCGGTGGAGGGGGCCGCCCCGAGGGTGTTGGGCAGCACTCCTGTCTTCATGGGGAAAGGGAGAAGACAGGACACCCTCCTTCCCCCACTGTGGCCCCATCTCCACTGCCTCTTCATCCCTGGTGACGATGCCTGTCCCCAGGAGACCGGGCCAGTCGGAGCCCCAGCCTCTGACTTGGCCCAAGAAATGATGCTGAGAAAACCTCCTCCTTCCTCGCGGGGAGGGATAGACCAACGGCTCACATCCTGGCCCTGCTCTCTGTGGACTGGCTCCGTGAGGATTCCCTGTCTGACCCCGAGGGTGGTCCACCCCGTCCACAACCGGACACTCTGGGCCTCCAGCTCTCTCTAGTCCTTCCCCGGCGACAGCATGCCCTGCACCCCGCCTGGCTCACCATGTTCCCGTGCTTCACGAAGACCTCCACCGCCCGCAGCAGCAGCTTCACCGCAGCCGGCTCCTCGCACTGGAGCCAGCTCGCCAGGATGCGGAGCATGACCTTGTCCACCATGGCCGCCACGTCCGGGCACTGTAGGAGCTGTGCGAGGAGATGGAGGCAGAAGGGACAATGAGCAGGGGAACCCCAGTGACTCGGCACTGAGGCTCCTGCTCTGCAGCAAAGAAATGCTCTCCAGTGTCATCAGAAAGTCTGCAGATAACAAACGCTGGAGAGGACGTGGAGAGCAGGGGGCCCTCCTGCACTGGAGGTGGGAATGCGAGTGGGTGCCACTGCTACAGAGAACAGTAACTAAAACTAGAGTTACCAAATGACCCAGAAATCCCACTCCTGGGCATATATCCAGAAAAATCCAGAAACACTAAGTCAGAAAGATACATGCACCCCAGTGTTCATAGAAGCACTATTTACAGTAGCCAAGACATGGAAACAAACTAAGTGTCCATCAGAGATGATGGGATAAGGAAGCTGTGGTATATCTACACAGTGGAATACTACTCAGCCATAAAAAAGAATGAAATAATGCCATCTGCAGCTCCATGGGTGGACTTGGAGGGCATCATGCAAGTGAAATGAGTCACTCAAAGGAGAAAAAACACTGTATGGTATCACTTCTACATGGAATCTAAGAGATACAACTAACTAGTGAATGTAACCCAAAGAGGCAGACTCACAGACACAGAGAACAAACTAGTGGTGCCCAGTGGGGAGGGGTGGGGGGCAGTCAGGGGTTGGGGACTGGGAGGTGCAGACTACTGGGTGTAAAGCCAGCTGGATGTGTGTAAAACACGGGAATACAGCCAATGTTTCGTAATAACTGTAAACAGAAAGCAACCTTTAAATGTGTAAACATAAACACTTTTTTTTTAAAGAAAAGAAATACTCTTAAGGATTTGCAAGAACAACTAAAGGGGCCAAAGCTTAGTTGAAGGGTCAGTTCACACTCTGTCATCCCAGAAGTCACCATCCTCTCTGCAAGCTTCCCTTCGGCTCCTTTGATAAGGGGTCTGCAGGGGACAGAGATAGGAAGTGCCCAACGGGGACGCACAGGTGATTGATGCAGGTGGGGGGCCCGGCACTGATGCGGTGGGAGGGAGACACAAAAACGGGGAAGAAGAAAAAGGCTACGATGAAAAGAAAATAGCAAACCTGGTATTACTTGTCTATTTGTGTAAAATTACATGTGTCTGTATGTTATTTACAATAAAATTGAAGAAGAAAAAAGCAAATCAGAGACATTCAAGCCACGCGTGCTGCTCTGTGTGCATGCGTGTGCGGCGTCTGTCCGAGTGTGGCGCTGGCCACTGGGACGTTTCCGTGGACGGCTTGGCCATCTCCACCGTCTCTGCGGGGCGGCCAGGCAGACCCACCTGCAGGGCTTAATAGCTACCTTTCTGGGCCTCAGCTCCATCCTCTGCGAAACAGAGGAAGGAGCACCCTTTTCCCACAGGGTCACAGTGAGAATTAAATACCTGTGCTCTCTGCTCCCTGAGAGCCCTGAGCAAAGGCCCACGGCCCGGGCGGTGCTCAACATCTCCGCTGCGCTCACAGGTCATGGGACGGGCGAGAACCGCAAACAGGGCAGGTGCCGGCCACGGGAAGAGCTGGGTTTTCACAGCCGTCCTCGCTCCTTCGGAGAGCTCCATCTACTCTCCTAGCTGGCACCCAAAGCCCCACTGGTTTTCCTCTTTAATGTGTGTGTGTGTGTGGGGGGGGTAACTAGGTTTATGTATTAACTTATTTTTGGAGGGGGCACTGGGGATTGAACCAGAACTTTGTGTATGCTAAGCACATGCTCTGCCACTGAGCTCTACCCTCCCCACTGGTTTTTCACTTTAGTATCAACCAAGTCTCCCTTTAATGCTGAGAGTGAGGTTCATCCAGCCCCTTCTCCCCAGTAGGCCAAGCCTCCCTTCCCCCTTCTCAGCCCCAAAGTCCACAAAGGGTGGCAGATGAGTGAAGACTGGTTCCCATGCCCACTGGTTTCCATGGATGTGACACATTTGCGAGAACTTCCAGAGGACTTCCCAATCCAATTTCTAGAAGACAGCTTTAAACCAGGGAACTTCTAAATCAGACCAATGCCTGGACTCAACCCCAGACCTGCCCACATAGAGCCTGTACGTGGGGAGCGGGCAGAGGGGTCTTGGAACGGTCTGGCACTAGCGTTTTTAAATTCTGGAGGCTTCTGTGGCCTCCATCGTGGTGGTTCCCCTGCCCACCCAGGCGTGTGCCTTGTGCTGTTTCTCAAAGCTGGGTCCAAGGACGATCTGTTCTGCACAACCACGGGAGTATTTCCAGAAAATGAGGACTCTGCGCCTCCCCTAAGGCTGCTGCGTCCAAGTCCCTGGGGCCCGGAAATCTGCATTTAAGCAGCTTCGCCAGAGAAACGAGGTGCACTGAGGCTGGACAGCCACTTCCAGTCAGGGTTCCAGCCCCTCGTGCCCACGCCCCCATCCTTAGCAGGGGCTCTGCCCACACAGCACAAGCCCTTGAGTGCACGCAGCAGTGCCTCACATCGACCTGCACACATCAGCTGTTAGCTCCCGGCGGAGACGCCTTCAGACAGGACCGACACCCTGTGACCTGCACACAACACACTGTGCTGCACGAGGGTAGCGTTGTTCATAGTCTAAGATTTGTGCTGTATTATTTTCTATCTCTGTTATTTCAAAAGTAATCCACGCCTGCCAAAGAAAAAAATCAGGTGGCTTGAACTTTTAAAGGAGGCTATTTAAAGCTGTGGGGAGTCAGGAACCCAGAAACTCCCTTTGAACACGGCCAGCGGAAGCATAAATCAGGAGAACTTTACTGGAAAGCTATTTGGCATTTGCATCAAAAGTCATAGGAGACATTCATGTTTTTCAGTCAGCTCTTCCTCTAATTATATTTGATGTTTAAGGAAATAAGCTGGAATGTGGGCAAAGCCTCTCACATGGAGGCGTTCATTAGTGTTATTCACAATAGTGTAAAACCAGAAACAGAATGTCCAATAAATTATCAGACCTCTTTGTGATAAAATACTACATCTCCTTTAAAACTGATGTTTACAAAACCCCCACGTAAATACATAGGTGGCGCTTACGCAGCGCAGGCTGCCGAGCGGTGACAGCATGGCGCCAGCCGGGGGCACACACACCCCTCTCCACTGAGGCCAGGGCCTAAAACTGGTTTCCTCCGGACATTGCGATTATTCACAGTTTTGTAATTAAGATTCTTGTCCATGTTTTCTAAACTCTCTACACGTTTTCTCTGCCAGGTGTCCGAAACACCTTGAACCAGTCGGTGGGGCTGAGCGGAGAGTGACTTTAATGGCCGAGGGGCAGCCGGCAGGCGCCGTGTGGTTCCATGAGGTCAGGACAGAGCCGAGGTTCCGGGAGGCGTCCCACCAGGGAAACTCCAGGTGGCTCACCTGGCGTCCTAGGCAAGGTCCCCGGGCCGCCCCCACCTGCTCACCTCCTCCCCCAGAGCTGCTCACCTCGGTCATGAACGTGAGCGCTGTCAGGTGATTCTCGTGGTCCAGGTCCTGGAGGATCCCAACTACGAGGCCAAAGATGGGGCAGCTGTGCCAGCAGTTCTTGGTGACCATGGCCCTGCGACGGCGGGAGTGCAGCGGTCAGGCCTGGGCCATGCGCGGGGGGCCCTGGGAGGCAGGCTCCGGCCGGGTGCATCGCAGGCTCACCTGGCCAGCAGGGCCACCCCCTCAAGGTGTCTCTCCGGGCTGGCGAGCAGCTCCCAGCCCCCCAGCTTCTCAATGTAAGACACATGGTCGCCGTAGCCTGCGCTTGTCATCAAGGTTCTCAGGGCCTCCACGGTGCAGCTGGGGGCAGAAGAGGGGTCATCCTCTCCCTCAGCTGCAGCTGCGCGGCCACCCTACTCCGTCACAGCCCTCAGGGACCCGGCTGCGTTGTACAGACGGGGTGCCCAGGGCAGCAGTGACGCAGGGAGCTGCGGAAGGCTGGGGAAGGGTCCCGGTCTGCAGGCTCAGGTGCGTGGGTCCACCCACTGCCCCGACTTCACGTCGGTACAGAGTCCCTGCATCAGCCCCGACAGCCAGAATTAAAGAATCTTTTCTAAAAAGTCCAGCAAGGCCTGTCGGATGGTGCATGGGGGACACGCCGGGGCCCCAGTAGAGGTGAGAGAGGCCCGGTCATGCGGTGGCAGGGGGACCACAGACATGGGCCCTAAGCCATGGCCTGGAACCAAGGGTACCTGACAGGGTCTGTCCAGTCGGCCAGGTGCTGCTGGCCCCAGAAGGCCTCCGTGGCCCCTGCCCCCAGGAGGGAGGAGGCCTGCAGCAGCAGCGCCACGAACAGCGGGGAGAAGAAGGCGTGCACCTCCACCCTCTGGCTGGGCTCCAGCAGCAGCTCGCGGAGGGCCCTGGTGGCCTGGGGTGGGAGGAAAGGGCGCCACCATCACCTTTATCTTCAGCTCTTGGGTCCCGACCCCAGGATATCTCTGCCCACAACCGACCCCTGTGACAAGCTGGCCCAGAGAACTAAGCTGCCGAGCGAGGAGAGACAGGCTGAGCAACCGGGAAAGCAGAGGGCAGAGCCTGCAGTGTCAGCCTTCAGAGTGCTCGTCTCATTGGGTGGTCGCCCCCTCTGCCCTCCTTGAGAGACCAGGATGGGCTGGGGGCGTTGGCCCCACCCAACCCCCCTCCGCCCCCCGGAGAAGGAGAAGCCAGCTCTGTTCCCCTCCGAGGCAGAGTCGGGAAACCCTCCCACCCGAGACTCTACCGTGCAGACGTTCACCCTCCACCGTAGAGACCTCAGGACAGCCGAGCCCGGGCCCCAGGGCACCCCTGCCCGGCCCCCCCCCACCCGCCTGCGTACAATCAGCGGGGAGATCTCCACTCCACCGCGGGGCTCCTGGGCCCAGGACCTCCGGCGCGCAGTCAGCCTCTGCAGGAGATGCTCCATGATCACTTCGTAGCCTTTGGGGAATGATGCCAGGATTTCCCAGGGCTTGTGAGCCCCCCTGCAGAGCAGAAGCCCCCCACACACACAGTCACCCTCCGGGGAAGAGCCCCAGGCCCCTTTGCCCAGGGGTCCCAGCATCCTCTCCCCCTTCCTCTTCTTCGTTGTCTCTCTCCTCATCCTCCCGTCTCCTCCTTCCATTCCTTCCGTCACCTCCAGGCCTCCCTGTTCTCTGCCGCCTCACACACAGGCACATCTGAAAATGTCCACTTGGCCTGTAAACTTGACACGAGAAGGTATCTGAGGCCACAGCTTTCGGGCCCGACTTCGATGTTTCAGATCTGTCAGAAGAGCCTCCTCTCTGAGCTCTCATTACCTGCCCAGCCCCGGACCTCGGCACTGGTCTTGCAGATGTCACGTCCAGTCCACGGCACGCAGCGCTGGCCCCCGGTCCCCTCCCCCGCCATGCCCTTCCAGCCGTGCCCCAGTGCACTGACTCTCTCTCCTGGACTTACTTCTATCTTCTCCTTTGCCTGGAATTTCTCCCCTGCTCATCCTGACCTGAGAAAATCACATGCAGAGGAAAAGGCTATATCTGAAAACTATTTCCTACAGGTAACCTGATGCAGCTTCAGGAAACTCTGCTCAGCGTACCCAAGAAGGCATGGCCTTTGGGAAACAGGAGGAGGGGAGGGCAAGGAGGACATGAAGGGGGATTAAAGGCCAAGACAGAGACATGTTTCCTGCTGGCGACACACACCCTGTGCTCTAGGGATAAAGACAAGAGGAGAATCCACAGAGAAAAAATGACCTTCAGAAAAGAACAGCCAGGCTGACGGCCAGCTTCTCAGCAGCCACAGTGGGAAAGCAGGAGAGGGAAGGGTGAGACTTCCGAGGGTTGAGCAAAAATCAGTGTTAACCCACAGTCAGTCTCCCAGCAACTCTACCTTTTAAGAGAGATTTGCCTTATTTATAGACAAATAAAAAGAACAATGGATGATCACTAAGGGATGAACCCCTGCAGGACACACTTCAAGAAGAAAGAAAAATAATTTTGGCAGGAAACGTTCAGATGCAAGAAAGGATGGTGAGCGAATAAATATGCCTGTAAATCTAAATACAGTGTTGGTGTAAGAAGGCTCATGATGTTGTTGATAACAGCAAATAACCGGAGACAACAAATCACCATTGACAAGGGATGGATAAGATAAAGCACAGGGCAATCCAAGTGGACTATTACAAGGCAATTAAAATGATGGCCCTCCAGCTATATTCGCATAAAATGGGTGAAACCCAGCAACGTAACAGGAATTTGACAAAGAAACACAAGATAGGGGGGAGGGTATAGCTCAGTGGTAGAGTGCATGCCAAGCATGTGTGAGGTCCTGGTTTCCACCCCCAGTACCTCTACTAAAAGAATAAGTAAGAAATAAAATAAAGTAATTTAAAAACAAATAAGTTTTAAAAAGAAACACAAAATAAATTTAGATATGGAAGAGTTACTAACACAATTAGCAAGATTTAATAGATAACTTTGCTTGTAACAGAAAACACAGATTTATTTCAAATGTCTCTTAAAAATAGAGTAAAATTGGTAGCCACAGTCTTCCTAAGCCATATCCACACACACACACACACCATACACACACATACACTGTCTCTCACACACAGACACCACACACACACACACACACACACACACCACACACACACACCACACACACACACCATACACACACACACTCTCTCACACACACATACACAAAACTCAGTGCAGTCTAAAAGGGAAAAGACTTTCAGATTATGCCCACCAACTGCCATTCAATAAAACCAGAAAAGGATGACCAAAATATCGAACCACTTGGAAACTAAAAGGTTAAAGAAAGAAAACTTAGAGTTTTCTGTATAAGTCTGTATAATTTATCTATACCTGTATAATTTCTGTATAAATCTACATAAATATATCATTGAGAGTTGTAAAGGCATTTGGTAAAATTCAAAATTTATTACTAATTTGAAAAAAACTTGGCATATTTAGAGTGGAAATAAAAACTTCCTTATTATGATGAAGAGTATTTATCAGAAGTTAAAAGCAACCTGAACGTCCCTGCTGAGAAGTTACCTACTTTCAGCGCTGTGCCGGCCAGGACAGAGCAAGCCACTCCCCCCGCCCCCACCCCCCGACTAACGCTGAAGACTCGGGCTGTTGGGAAAGGCAACTGCTTGAAGATTCCAGAAATTATCACCAGCAGGTGGACTGGGGGGGGGGGGCAGCCAGAACTTGAAAAACAGCCCTTACTGGGTGGCACTCCCAGATCTGTTTTCCCTTTTACCCCTCAAAGGAAATTTCAAAAAACAACCTCATTTCCTCAGGTCTTTTTGGGGGGCTAGTTGGGTTTATTTATTACCTCATGGCGGTGCCAGGGAGGGAAGCCAGGACCTCGTGCTCGCCAAGCGCGCGCGCCACCCGGGGCTGCGCCCCCGACGCCCGTGCGGCGCCGCCGGGGTCTGTCCTGGGCGCGTGCGGCTCAGGAGTGGCCCCAGAACCTACGTGCTGGCTCGTCTGCAGACTTAGGCGATCCTTCCTCTAGCTCCCTTCTTTATGAGACTTCCCCGCTTTCAGGCTCCCGGGGACCCCTTTTCTGGGTCCTCTGTCGGAAGCTGGGCTTTCAGAGTTTTCCTGCTTGTTTTAGTGCAGCCGCACAGCTGGGTCCGCCATTGGGGCAGGGAGGTGAGAACGACGAGAGGAACGTGAGGACCCTGTGCACGGAGTCGCCAGTCCCCTGACTCAGGTGCTGCGTCCCCACCACCCACCACACACAGCGCGCAGCTGGAGCTGCCCAGGGCAGGGCTGGGAGGGCAGAGCAAGGAAGCAGGCTCCCAGCTCCCAGTCCTGCCGGGAGGGCAGTTTTGGGCAGTTTTACTGAGAGACTTCGCTGCCTGTCAGGTCAGGTCAGCTCTGGGGCACCTTCTGGTTGACCTTGGGGGTAAAAGGGAAAATGAATGAATGGTCCTGGAGATCCTCATTCTAAGTGAAGTAAGTCAGAAAGAGAAAGAAAAATACCATATGATGTCACTTGTATGTGGAATCTTAAAAACATGACACAAATGAACTTATTTACAAAACAGAAACAGACTCACAGGAAGAAAACAAACTTACGGTTACCAGCGGGGACAGGGGGTGGGGGAGCAAGCTGGGAGTTTGGGATTAGCAGATACACACCACTATATATAACATAGGTAAACAACAAGGACCTACTGTACAGCGCAGGGAGCTATATTCAATACCTTGTAATAACCTATAATGAAAAAGAATGTGGAAAAGAACGTATGCGCATATGTGTACCCGAAGCACTGTGCTCTACCCCAGAAGCTCATATTGTAAGCCAACTATATTTCAATTTAAAAAAGAGAGAGAATGAAAACATAATCCACAAAAATGGGAGAAACATTTGAAAATCACACATCTGAGAGGTGACTTGTGCTCGGGATACACAAAGAACTCTCAGTGCTCGACAACAGGAAAACAAACGACCCGACGAAGAAATGGCTGGAAGATCTGGACCCTTGACCGAAGAAGATAAACGGATGGCAAATAAAAACGTGAAATCAGGCTGAACGTCTTAGTTGCAACTGAGCTGGGGAAGTGCAGATTAAAACGACGAGATGCCGCTACAAGCTTGTTGGAATGGCTAAGCTTTTTTTAGAGACAATACCAAGTGCGGACAAGGCTGGAAGCAGCCAGAGCTTTCACAGGGTGCTGGTAGGAATGCAAACGCTGCAGCCGCAATGCAAAGGCTGGCAGTTCCTTTAGAAGTTAAGCACCACCGCTCCCGTACTGCCCAGAAATGCAACCTCTAGGAATTTAGCCAAGAAAGATGAGTGCTAATGTTTACACAAAAACCTATGCACCAGTATTTACAGCAGCAGCCAGAACTGGAAACAACCCAGGATGGGACTGAACAAGCAAACTGCGGTCTATCCACACAATGGGATGCTGCTCGGCAAGGAAAGGGGTGTAGTGTCAACACACACCACGACCCGCACAGATCCCAGCGCCTGGTGTACGCGAGAGAAGCCAGACTCAAACACACGATTCTGTTCTGTACCATATGCCGGTAACGGCGTGACATTCTGGGAAAGGCAAAGCGATAGGGTGAGCAGATCGGGGGGCTGCCAGGGGTTGGGGCAGGGGTACCTCCAGAAGGGTAGGCAATTCGCTCGAGGGGATTTTGGGGGTCGATGGAAATGCTCTGTGTCTTGATTCTGGCAGTGATGGTGATGACCCCACATCTGAGAAAGCTTGCGGGTCTGCATAGCAAATGGGTCAATTTTACTGCATGTAAATTTTTTAAGTTTTCAAAAAATGATAGTGCAGTACATCCATGCAGTATAATCTCAGGCAGCCATTAAAATTATGTTTACAAAAGGGCTTCCACTGGGAAAATGCTATGACAAAATGTTAAATTGAAAAATATACAAATTGCTATATACAGGAGTGTGACCATACATTTTTTAAAAAATAATTTTTATTTATTTGTTACTATTTTTGATGTCTTTTTTAAACTTTTTTTTAAATGGAGGCACTGGGGATTGAACCCAGGACCTCAAGCATGCTAGGCAGGCACTCTAACACTGAGCTATACCGTCCCCTCCATGTAAAAGCCATTTTTTAAAGGTGGATAAATTATATCTAAGTGATAGCAGAGATTGCTTGAGTGAGATTTAATTTTTTTTTTTCAAAAATGTATATGCTTTCCAAATTCTCTGCAGCACGCCCGTGTTACTTTGACAATTCCCTCGGCCCCAGTACGTAAGGGAGTCACTTGTACTGAACACTGGATACACTTTAAGAACCAAGTCTGGGGACTTGTCCGCGGCGTTCAAGGCGTCACCTACCTCCAACTGTCTATCTCGAACAGTGTCAGGATGACCTCATCTGTGTAGTTCTCGGCCAGCAGGTGGATGACCCTCTTTATGGTCTCCTGGGCTGTGGCTTCTGTGAAGCTGCTCATATTGCGGTAAATGTACTTGATGATTTCCGGCACCTGCGGTGGAGGGAGGGGCAGGGTCTTTCCAGACGTTCAACACCAGCGCAGCGGGGTCTCAGGTGCCCACGTACACGCGCAAACAGCGCGGGCCCGGGCATCACCCTGCCTGGCTTCACATCTCAGCGCCCACTTACAAGCCGTGTGACCCTGGCGAGCTTTTCAGCCTCTCTGTGCTCCCTCGTCGAGAAAATGAGAACAGTTTTACCCACCTCGACGGCTCTGAGTCAACGCATCTAAAGTGTCGGTCACGTCAGTGACTCAATAAACTTCAGTTATCAAGGCTCATACCCTCCTGGAGCTTTTTTCCATTTCTTAAGAGAAAATTACTTCCTTGCACACGTGTTGTAAGAATTCAACACCACAGGAGCGAGGCTAGTGCGGTGTGCAGCACCGGTGTCAGTGAAACCTGCACGCTCACTGAGTCCAGCAGGGCCCGGTGACCCAAAGCCACAGGGCTGCAATTTCAGTTCACTACAGGGAGGAGGTTCTAATCATGATCGCGGTTCACAGAGAAACGTGAGCTCAGGGTAAAGTGTGAGCTCCCCAGCGGTGCTCCCAGCAGAGCCTGGCCCCCCCGAGGATCGGGGCTCCCGCAGGGAGGTCGAGCACTGAGTGGGTGGCGGGGGCACCCTCTGGGGCGCCTTTCAGCTCTGAGCGCGTTCAGACGGCTCTCCAGGCCAGGGCGAGGAGAAGGGCAAGTCGGGGAGCGGCTCGCAGGGGCTGCTGTGTGGGTGTCACGGGTGAGACAGGGGCGGGTTAAGTCACTGAAATGAGAGTGAACCCATCCGTCCACAGAGCTTTCAAGATGGCAGAATAGAAAGGACAGAGGAAGAGACACCCTGCTGTCTTAAATCTACTGAGCACCAGTCCCACCTCTGGCAAAGGGTCTGTATGCCATCTGTAGTTCATGTCGGTGTCTCTTGAGTTTAGATATTTGGAGGAAGCAAATATATTTGATAACACCTTTTATCTTGTTCTTTTGTACCTTATGACCTTTTTATGAATGTGTAAATCTTCCTAAAAACAAAACAAAACAAAAACACACGCACATACCCCTGTCCTGCCACCGGCACAAGGAAGGCACCTGTGGAACTAACGCATCGTCTGGAAGCAGGGGAGTGACTGAGGTCCCCCTGGTCCCGGGAGCCCACGGGAGCCTCCTGCTGCAGCTCTGACCCTGGGCTCCCCCCCTTGCAGAGATGGAGGCCGGGGGTCACGCCTTCCCCCGCAGCGCCTTTCACACAAGTGCAAACAACTCCTCGTTTACTTTCGTCTCCTCTTACAGGATTGCAGTCCCTTAAACCCCAACCAGAAGAAACACAATGGAAACAGGCTCTAAGACCGAACAGGAAGGAAGAATTCTCACGTTGACCTTGAGCCACAGAGGCTCCCGGGGCTACTACCTTCCCAATCTCAGGCTGGCAGAACTTCAGGATCATCCCCAGCATCTTGGAAGCCGCGAGGACGTCGTGCCTGCCAGCATTGGTCATGGCCTCCATCGCCACCATCACCACGGCCGTTTTCTCCTCGGGGGTCAGGTACTTCCTGAAGAACTGAAGAGAGAAAGGCCAGCATGTCTCTGTGGCGCCAGGTCCCACTCTGGGACTGCTGCAGTCTCTGGACCCCAATGAGACCAGCGCAGGTGGCCCGGCCTGTGTGGCTATTATGGGATGTGAGGCCGAGCCCCAGGGTGTCTCCAGACTGCAAGTCCCCAGGTGGGATCAGCGGTCCAGACAGCACGACATAGGGGACATTGCATTTGTCCTGAGATAAAGGCATTTATTTCTGTTTTGGATTTGGAACACAAGCAGGTGATTCCGCCTGGAAAGTTTGCCAGTCTACAGCATTCCAAAGCGGGTGGTGGCTTCCATGGCCTCCGCGGCCACACACCCCAGGAAAGCTCGTTCCCTCACACAGAACGACTGAGTCCCGACTCTGTGCCTGCCTGTCGTGGGGAGCTGGGGAGCCACGCAGACAAGCGCCCAGTGCCTTTGCCCTCAAGGCACTTGCTGTTGGGGCAGGGAGGTAGGCAGACATGGCGCAGCGTGACACCTCTGGGAAGGGACAGACTGGGGCGTCGAAGTTAGACTTGAAAGATTAGAGAAGACTTCCTGGAGGAGGTGCCTCTGAAGTCCGTGCCTGGTGGAAACGGGCAAAGACTTCCAGGCAGAGGGAACAGAACTTGCAAAGGCCTGGAGTGGCTACTGTGTCCTGAGCTGGACAAGAGGGACCTAAGCGTGAGGGAAAAGGCTCTTAAGACCAGATGGGGCCAGAAGGTTAAGCCGGAGCCAGATCGGATGGGCCTCTCTGGCCGTGTGAAGGCTGGACTTCAGTGTGACAGCAGCGGGGAGTCGTTGCAAAGTCTGAAGGGGAGTGGCGAAGTGCTATCTGCGTCTTAGAAGTAATCTTCCAACTGCAGAGCGGGAAGTGGTGAGACAGGATTGGAGATCAGGAGTCAGTGGGAGGCGGCCCCAGGGACCCAGAGGGACCGCCCAGGCGGGGCTGGAGCCGCGTGGATGGGCTGGAGAGCGGCTCAGGAGGGAGAGTGGGCAGACGAGGGTGAACTGGGCGTGAAGAGTTGAGGGGGAGAAAGAGCAAAGGGTGCGCCTGGGTTTCTGGCTGAGCAGACGACCAGGACGTCACATCCAAGACCAGGAACCTGCCTTTGCCGGGTGAGCATTCTCCAAGCCCGGCCACAGGAGGTGCCGGGAAAGCGGGGCTGTTGTACTGCTTTGAAAACTCTCTCAATGACCTCAGACTTCAGTTAACCCAGGAGCAGCTCTGGGAAGGAGCCGTCCCCTCCAGTGCGCTGTCCACGAGACCCTGCACTTTGGGGGCCTTCCCCCGCGTGGCCAGCCCTCCACACCCTCTCCTCAGCCCTCTTCCTCCCCGGCGAACGCTCCCCATCTGGGCATCCTGTCCGCGGTGGAGACCAGGCGTTACCATCGTGAGATCCTGCATGCTGGCAAACCACTCCCCGCGGAAATGCTTCTGCAAATCCCTCAGGACGTTCTCTGTCTTCCGTCTCACACCTCGATCCAAACATAACAATTAAGGGGCAAGGCCTTAATGGGGAAAGAGGAACGCGCCCTCCCCTTCCTTCCAGACCTCAGAGAAGGTCAGCAGGGCTCACCGGGCGGAATGCCGTTCACCCGACAGAGCAGACTGGGCTGAGCTCCCTGGTCCCCAGCGCGGGCTGACGGCCAAGGGACAGTGTGACTGGGGAGGCCACCCCGTTCCCCGTGCCCTACTCCCACTCCCTGCCAAGCACGCGCTCTATTCAATCCCAAGAAGCCGAGGTTTCTGAGACTCCCTTCGAGCGAGATTGGCAAATTCCTCTCGGGCGTCTGCAGGTGTGTTTGCGGTGCCTGGGTTCTCCTGGGGCAGAGAAAGTCCAGCTCGGGGAAGCCCAGCTTGTGTCACGAGAAAGCAGCGTCCTCTTCCCGGCCGCACACCTGGGGCCACCTGGGGACACCTGGCCTCACAGGCAGCTGCCCGCCCTGCTCCCCTTGTCCTGCAAGAACCTCCCGGAATCGCTTGAAAGAGGGCCCTGCGCCGGCAACGGGCTAGGGGTCCATCCGGATAAACGGACTTACTGCGGGCCCAGCCTGCCAGCAAAGTGGGGCCTTCCCCCGGAGACGGGCGCTGGTCACTCCCAAGAGCCCGCGGGTCCCCCGGCCGTGGCCTCGTGGTGGCCCGGGCTCCCGCCACTCACTTCTGTGAAGCGCGAGGATTTTGAAAAAGTAGTGCAGGGCCTCCGAAGCCCCCAGGCTGATCTCATGGTTGGCGCTCATGCAGAAGAGGCCCAAGGTGCCCAGGAGCTGCCCGCTCATGGAGGACTCCGCCGCGTGCTGCGGGAAGGAGGCCGCTCACGCCCTGCCACCCACAGAGGAGCCTCTCCGCTCCCCTCCCTCGTCACTCGGGATTTGCTGTGCACGGCCCCTCGCCTCACCAGCTCCACGCTGTCCTGGCGACGGGAAGCCTTCCAAATCAGCATCCACGGGAGAAGGACAGCCCGTGGGCACTGCGGCCCCAACCCAGCTGGCCAGGGCCGAGACATGGAGCAGGGAAAGAAGGCGCTCTGACCACCCTGCAGGGACCCCTGCGGCCCCGAGCCCCCCGGGGCCTGCGGAGACAGCCTCCCTACCCGCCGTGCCCCCAGGCGCTCACCTGCAGCTGAGGGAAACTGCAGATAAACCTCAGCGTCCGGGAGATCGTGCCCAAGGCCCGGGCCTGCTCGTGCGCTTTCTCCGACTGCATCAGCCACGGCAAGATGATCTGCACAGGGAGCCAGGACACTCCAGCAGCCCCTCCCCGGAGCTGGGAGCCCGCCCCTCCCTTCCCGGTCTGCAGTCCGCATCCCCGACTGCCTGAGACAAGCGGGTCCCCCCACCCTGCAGACGACAGGAGGGCGGCCTCGGAGGGCCCCGCCAGAGTTGACGTATTTCCAGTCGCCCGCCGTGAACATGTATTGCTTGTACAATTAGAAAGAAAACAATAAATATCATTAAAAATGGAAAGAAAGAAACTCTACCAGAAATGCTACATCCCAAAAAAGCCGTGTCCCCACACGGGCCCGTCTCCTCTCGAGACACAGTCCCCATCAGCCGGTTGACAGGGTGCCCAGGCAGCCTGGTCTCAGCTTTAGTCACACCTAACATTTTATTCAAAATTACACTGTCCTAACTGATTACCATCTTGCTCATGAGAGTGGGTTTCAAGTAGCTCTTGGTTCTTTCCCCAGTTCGAACTCACCCCTGAGAGTGCCCGCTTATTGTAACGAAGAATATTCAAAACGCGCTGAAGACCAGGTGATGGTCACGCACACTGAGGTTGGAGGATGGATGGCTCTTGGCTGGGGCGGCCCCCAGTCTACCCTAACGCTCCTTCCCTCCCCTCCCAACACACCGCATCTAACAGAGGCTTTAGTTCCCCAGTCTCTGCGGTCACGCACCTCCAGGCATCTCTGCAGCACGGCCATGCTGGGGTCCCTGCCCTCCATGACAAGCGCCTGTAGCATGTCATCTAAGGCCTGGATTGTCTAGCAAGTGGGGGGCGTGGAGTGAGGAGGATGGACAGCTCCTTGGGGCACCCTCATCTTCCTCCGACCCTCCTCAGGGGGAGGGGAAGTGGGGCCCAGTCCAGCTCTGCTCCCAAACTCTGATCTTCCCAAGCCCTGGCCCTCCTTGGTCTCACTGAAGACTGGGCCAGGGCCAGCTCCAATGGAGGGTGAACAGTCAGAGTAGGCACCAGGCAGTTCTCGCCAACAAAGACAACCCCCATGGGACCCTCACCATCAGAGGTGCATTCTGTTAGATCAAGGAAACTTCTATCTTTAAAACTGAAAAATCTTGGGAAGATTCGGCCAAGACTTTTGGCCCATAATTCCGTACAATCTGAGTCTTTATCGCAAGACTGTCTCCTCCGGAGACGGAGGCTGTCACAGAACTAGAGAAAGTCGCCTGTGGGTCGAGTAAGAGCAGGAACCGGCCCTGGGGAGATGGAGGGGTCAGGGGAGAAGGGCGGGCTGGAGCGAAGAGACGGGGAGTCTCTGGGACAGACCATCCCCCGCAGACAGGCCGCGGTGGGGTTACCTGGATGTAGACGCTGGCGCTGTCCTTGCGGTCCAGACTGGGCGTGATCAGCGGCAGAGGGATGATCCTGGAGATGCTGGCGGCCATCAGGTCCAGCTTCTGGGACAGGTGGAACGGTGGGCTCACCTGGCTGGGCGCGGCGAGGGAACCACAGGGTCTTTGGACGGCAGTTGTGAGGGGCTGGGCTAGTTTCTAGGGCCCTGGGGGAGCCCTGCTCTGCTGCTCTCCCTGAGGCAAGGGAAGCTGTGGGAACTGAGCCCCCCAGACCCTTTCCAATGCCTCCTTGCCAGGGAGGGGGCCCTGGCCTCTTCGGGAGCCTCCTGATAGGGAAAGTCGGGGAGATCCTACACCAGGACGCTGGGAGATGAGGTGGCAGTCAGGGGCCCCAGATTCAGGTCCCCAAGCCTTGCCCTTCCTCCCAACCCAGGGGCCCAGAGGAGGAAGAGCGAGCCGGAACCTCAGGGCCACGATGCAGAGCATGGCCTGCTGGCGCACACTGCTGACCAAGACCTCTGTGGATTCTTCAAGGATTAATGTCTAGAAGGGCCGGGAGGAGGAAAGAACTCTCCTCAGGGAGGCGCCAGCCCTGGGCTGGGCCTCGTCCTCCTCCTCCCCGGAGGACCGCTGCCCAGAAGGGGTGGGCCTATCTCACCTCAATTTTCTGGGCCAGAACAGTTTTGGGGAAGTAGTCATCCATGCTGCCGTTTGCCTGGGCGTGAACAGCGCCACTCAGGGTTTCTACTGCCCTCAGGAACCTCAGCTTGTCGAACTCGGACTAGGATGGACAGACACACAGACTCCAGCCCGCGCCTCTGCCCTCCGCCCTCTGACCCCGGGCTGGCTGCACCCAGACCCTGCCCCACATCCAGCCCGGACCCCAGATCAGCAGGAGGACTTCCTGCCGCGAGCCCCACACCCTACTGGCACTCACCAGTGTCCTGGCCCCTCTGCATGTAGCCCTCTGGGGCCGGGGGCGGTGGGGCTGGGGGCCCCCCATACAGACTTGGTCAGTGTCTGGTGGCCTGGCCACCCAAGTTGCCAGGTCGGGAGGCTTCCAAGCCAGCGCCAGTATCCGAGTCCCGAGGAGGCGTGAGCCCTCGTCTTGTCCTACGCCCCCCCTCAGCTCTCAAACAGCCCCAGAGAGCTGCCTTACCGCCTGTCCTCGTCCTAGAAACTCCAGAATGAACCCGTAGGCTTCTCTTTCCGACGGGCGCAGCCCTGCAGAGGCACACAGTTGGGAGGGGTCTGGCTGATTCTCTCAGGGGAACTGGAAAGCACGGCCTCCCCTCAACCCTCTGCCACGAGTGCTCAGAAGCCGTTGGGGGCCAGGCGGGTGCCTCAGCTCTAGCTTCTCCAGGCCTGTGGCCGACAGTGGCCTCAGAAGCCGCCGTGGAAAGACGGCTATGTGGCGAGTTAGGACATCTCCTGCACACTGTGTGGCCCAGCAGAGGACCGTCGGGGAAGAGGAAGGCCTGTTAGGTCCCCCCAGTGGCCTCAGATTCCTGGAGCTGTCGTGGGCGGGCTCCAACTCCTGAGCAGGAATGGATGTGCACCCCCAAGTCAGCCTCAGCATCTCTCTTGCCAACTGGGCTGGAGGCAGGCCTCCCTGAGCAGGACCAGGTGTGGATACCAAGGCCGGGGGTGAGGCTGGGAGTAGGGCCTGCCCACCCAGGAGGGGAAGCGAGAGGAGGGAGGCGGAGCAGCCTGGGACCAGGAGCGGCCCAGCCACCAGGCCGGAGGCCAGGCCTTCTCTGTCACCCTGCGAAGGAGCGCCCTGGGGTGGGAGCAGTGTTAGCACCCCTGCACAGCAGATAAATGTCAACCGTCTGAGTTCAAAGCCCAGCTCTTCTGCTCTGCGAGCCCTGTGACCCTCGCAGCAAAACTCTCTCGGCTCCTGCTTCCTCGTCTGTCCAACAAAGAGGCTGCTGGTAGCTGTTACTGCTGTGAGAATTAAACAAACTAATGCAACATAATGAGATCATAAAAGATGAATAATGAACAGCAATAATGATAAACAATGAACGCATGACACTGATAAATGAAGGCGCAGTCTTGAGCAAGCTGACTTCTCCCCTAACACAGGGGTGACCTTCACGGGATCTGTCGTTGCTCTGAGGTTTAAACGCATTCATTCACATAAAGCATTTGAAACGGCCTGGGCCCCAGGGGAAATCCATCCAGGCCTTCAGCCCACAGGTACCCAGCACCTGCTGTGTGAAAGGCGCTCTTCCAGGCAGAGCTCACAGACACGGGCTCCATGCCAAGGGGGCCCTTTGAGGACACTGTGAGCTCTGAGTCCTTCTGGAGGAAAGACTTTTGTGTTTGCTCATACAGGTTTGCGTGCACGTGTGTGCGTGCACACAAACACACACACACACACGCGGGCGCACGCGCGAGGTCAGAGAGAGTCGCATTGACTGAATCTGGGTGGTCCTGGAGGACATGAGGACCGAGCCCTACAGACATCTGGGCGAACAGCTTTCTAGACCAAAAGAGCAGCCGATGCAAAGGCCCTGGAACAGCACAGGTGCCCTGTGCCTGGATAGGGCAGCAAGGAGAGTGGCGGTGACGAAAGCAGCCAGGGCGGTCGGGGGACAGGTCAGGAGGCCACTGCAAGGACCTGAGTTTTGCTCTGAATGGGATGGGGGCCTGGATGGGCTTTGGGTTAAAGAGTGGTGTGGTCCGACTTTTAACAGAATCACTCCGGCTGTTCAGAGACTGGACGGGGCTGGGCGTGGAGCTCGGCAGGGGCGTGAGAGTAACAGGGGGAGGGGAGACAGGGGCTCAGAGCAGGGAGACAGACTCCTGTCCACGCTGAAGGGAGAGCCAGGAGGGAGAGCGCTGACCATGTGTGAGTGAGAGGCGGCAGGAGTCCAGGCGCCGGCGGCCGCGGGGCCTGGACGGACTGGCTTGCATAACTGAGGCGGGGCGCAGGCTGGGGCCGGGAGTGAAGTCAGGATATCACCTGGAACATGTCATCAATGTGGATGCAAGAGCCCGGAACTCAGGGACAGGCTGTGGGACACAGGTGCCTGTTTGGGACTCGCTGACACACAGACAGGTATGGACGTCCGCCCTGGCCCTCCACAACAGCAGAGAGCCGGTGAGGTTTAACTCCCAGCCCCAGACGAGGTCCTGTTCCCGCCCAGCTCCAGGCCCCTCATGAGGGCAGGTCTGATGAGGGACAGGTACACAGACGCCAGAGCTGTAATGGGGCAGCCAGGAGCGGGCAGACTCGTGCGCATTCACGAGTCACCAGCGAGGGCTGGGCAATCAGACACCGGCACCTCTGAGCCCCCCCTGAGCTGAGACCGCCGGGCCCAGGGCCAGCCACTCACCTGTCAAGGCAGGACTCCAACAGACGCGGTCAGCTGATGGCGAAAATGTTACTTGGTTTAATTTTCGCTCGTTGGGAGGTGGATCCATCTGCACTCTGGGGCGGGAGCCAGGTTAGGCTGCTGAAAAGGAAAGGGATCTGGCTGAGCAGCCCCACCACCGGCTCCCCCCACCTCCCCAGGAGAGAATGGGGACCCTCTGAAGCCCTGATCCCTCCTGACTCACAGGTCTTCCATCCGGAGCTCTCCCTGCCTGGGGACATTTCAGACTCAAGAGGCTGGGTGTCGAACCCTCCGCCTCTGGGCGTCTCGCTGCTGAAATCCTGAAGCCCCAGGTAATCCCATTGCACCCTGTGGCTGGGGGACTGAGCCCTGCGATGTCTGCCCGCCCAGACCCGGCTGGGAGACCTGCCTGTGGACCAGGAGGAGAGCACTGCCCGGCCCAGTACACGGGGGCACACCCTGCTCTCTGCTCCTAGGGGGCCTTGAGGGGCCTGCCCGCCCCCTCGCCAGCCCTTCCTGTTGACTGACTTGGTCTCATCCATTGCGGGGAGGGTCCCCCACCCGGGTCCCCCACCCTGTGCCCTGGGGACGCCCTGACACCAGTCACGGTTTCGCTGGGCCTGACTCCTCACAGTCGTCTGAAGTACAGAATCGGGCCCCCTTATCCACAACTCATTTTGGTGGAAAAGATTCAGGTCTGAGGTTGGGAGGCCCACGCTTTTCCAGAAACCTCTGGGGTTGTGTCCCCTCGTGGCCCACCCCCCAGAATGGGGCACCCAAGCCCCACAGAACCCACTGCCAGGCAGTGGGCAGGGCCAAGATCGCCCCAGCCGCTGGCACCCGCCCCTCCATTGCCCTGAGGGCCAGCAGGAGGGACCGCTTTACCTGACACGCTGGGCGCCTCAGACCCCAGGCCCACGTCTCTCCTGAGCATCGTGGCTCCAGGGGGCGCCGTGTGTGGTCCCAGAGCGGCCCCTGCAGGGCAGGCTAGGAGGTGGCC